>NC_092139.1:46288215-46591965 GCF_043159975.1 Macaca nemestrina
CAGCACTGTTCGAACCTCAGCATGCATAAGAGCTACCTGGAGAGGATGTGAAAGCATAGATTGCTGGATTTTACCCTCAGATATTGTTATTCTGGAGGTCTGGGGCTTCAAATTTTGCTTTTCTAACAAGCTCCAGATGATGCTGACACTGCTGGCCCAAGGACCGCACTTTGATGAGCAAGGTTCTAAATTAGCCCATGAAACGATTCTAATGATCTCATTTTACAGATAAGAAATCTTAAGAGTCACATCAGCCCCAGGTAACACAACAGAGCTAGAGGTCTGAAGACAGACCATTAGACTATGGTTTCTGTTTGTGAGCTCTTACTGTATGGTGCAACTCTACATGTTGGCTAGAAAAGCATCTTCTTCACATCTGTACTTTGTATTTCTCATAAGGTTCTTCTTTAGGAGATGTGACTACAAAGTAATTAAGCTCTTAATTTGTTTTATTAATGAAACACCGTTACAGCAGCATTAACTCAATTTTAAAGAAAAAAAGTACATCTCTCTAAATCTCTCAATTTTATCAGAGGTATTTTGCATTTTTGTCAAAAGCATGGTAATTTTTAAATGGATGTAATCATGGTGAATGTAGAATTTGTGTTCAATTTTATTTAACATATTGAGTATTTTTCATTAGGTTGCAGTTTTCATTAGGTTGCATTATTTTGATGGCGGTTAAATAAATATAGTAAGATATGCACGTGCAACTGAGTGTTATCAGTTCAATATAATTACCTTGAGAGGCTATAGGTCTACTCCATTGCAAGTGAGTTATTCAAACATATTTAGGATACATCTTTTGAAAAATTATCTGATTTAAAAATCTCATTCTTATGAAATACTAAATTCGAACTCATTTGTAAGCCGTTTTCTCTTCCATTAGCCCTCTTTTATGCATGTTTTAGAGAACTAGTTTTCTAGAATAGCAGTGTTATTCAGCCTGAATATTGGTTTTGATTATAAAAGGATTACTCAAGTTACCCATAATTATTAAGCTTTCTTGGCTCTGAAGGACTTTTGCCATTTCCAAAATGCAAATGTATCTTCAGAGGGTCAATACTGGCCACCACTGAGGATGTTTTAAACATGCCGTAAGGGACTTGGAGAAGACTTACAGGTTGTGGAGTGGACAGTTCTCTACTTTATGGTGTCACTCCAAAACTGACCTGTAAATCCCTATAAAAATGTACTTTCCTTAGAGTGGACTAGTCTAAACTTCTTATGAAAATATAAATATATGCGAATGATATATTCTCATATATTTATATGAGCAATTCAATAGCCTAGGTCTACCGGACTCTATAACGCTACAATAATGAAATCATTTTGGTATGGGACATGCACAAAAACAGGGTGAATGAAAGAGAAAAGGGCTCACAAATGAGTTTGAATTCACTATTTCATAAGAATGAGATTTTAAATCAGTGTGAATTGACAGATATTTTAGTTTATGGAATTGAGACAATATTAGCTTAATATTTGGAAGTAATGTAGAGGATCTTTATCTAAATTGCTGCATTGAAAAATTATGCAGATGGGTGGGAGTGGGGTGAGGGTTGAAAACTTACCTACTGGGTAAAATGTACCCTATTGGGTGATGGGTGCCCTAAAAGCCCAGACTTCATCACTATGCAATATAATGCCTTTGTACTCCTTGAATCTATAAAAATATAAAAATAATAAAAAGAACTCAGATGCAACAAAGATTTGAGCACTTAAATAAAGCTAAACTGTAAAACCACCCAAAGAAAATATGAAAGACTGATAAATTTGATTATACAAAATGCAAAAGTTCAGTGTGTCAACAATGGCATATTATAAACAAAGCTCAAAAAATGATAAACCTGGAAAAAATATTCTTAGCACTTAAGAACAAAGAGTAATTTGCCTTAATATATAAAGTATACACTCAAAGGATTATAACTCATCCTACTTTAAAGACACATGCACACCTATGTGTATTGCAGCACTATTTACAATAACAAAGACTTGGAACACACCCAAATGCCCATGAATGATAGATTGGATAAAGAAAATGTGGCACATATACACCATGGAATACTATGCAGCCATAAAAAAGGATGAGTTCATGTTCTTTGCAGGGACATGGATGACGCTGGAAACCATCATTCCCAGTAAACTATCACAAGAACAGAAAACCAAACACTGTATGTTCTCACTTATAGTGGGAGTTGAGCAGTGAAAACACATGGACACAGAGAGGGGCATAACACACACTGGAGACTGTCACGGGGTGGAGGGCCAGGGGAGGGATAGCATTAGGACAAATACTTAATGCATGCAGGGCTTAAAACCTAGATGATGGGTTGATAGGTGCAGCAAACCACCAAGGTATCTGTATACCTATGTAACAAACCTGCACGCTCTGTACATGTATCCTAGAACTTAAAGTAAAATAATTTTAAAAAGAACTATTGCAAATCAATAATGTAAGGCTAGAACCACAACAGAAAAATGTACAACAGATAAGACCAGAAAACAGAACTACAAGTAGTCTATACAAAAATAGCTGTAAAAAGCTGTTCAACTTCATTCCTGTTAAGTAGAGGCACATTAAAACAAAAATGAGACTTTTTAACCCACCACACTGGAAGCCATACAAATACTTAATAATTTATAGTATTATTAACAATTTGTTAAAGGAACCAGGCAGTCTCATATGCGCTTTTTTTTTTTGAGACGGAGTCTTGCTCTGTCGCCTAGGCTAGAGTGCAGTGGCGCGATCTTGGCTCACTGCCAGCTCTGCCTCCTTGGTTCATGCCATTCTCCTGCCTCAGCCTCCCGAATAGCTGGGACTGGAGGCGCCCACCATCACACTCAGCTAATTTTTTGTATTTTTAGTAGAGCTAGGGTTTCACCATGTTAGCCAGGATGGTCTCGATTTCCTGACCTCATGATCCGCCTGCCTCGGCCTCCCAAAGCGCTGGGATTACAGGCGTGAGCCACCGCGCCCGGCCAGGGACCAGGCAGTCTCATATACTCTTGATGAGAGTATGAATTTCAGCAACTTCATTGAATATCAAAGTAATAGTTAAAAATCTACCACAAAATAAAATGTGCATACATCTTAAACCACAAATTTCACTTCTAGGAATTTATCTTACACACTCACAAATGTGCACTGAAATATATGTATAAATATGCTCATTACAAAATTGCCTGCAATCTTTTAAAAAATGAGAAGCAACGTAAAGCTGATAAGCAGGGGAATAGCTATATAAATTATGAAACATCCATTCAATAGAATCCTAGACAATTACAAAGAAGGAAGTATAGCTTTGTATGCTGACGAGGAAAAAATCCCCGAGAGATATATTTTCAAATTAGAAAAGAGGAAGAAAGGACAAGACAAATTGTAGGCTAGCATATAGAGTTTACATATTATGCTTCTGTATATTATGAGGTGACTCTTCAAGGTTAAAAAATAGTATCTTGTAAGTACATATCTCATCAGGATATCATGAAGATGAAATGAGGCAATGCACGTAACAACCCATGAGATATGTTCCCGTTATCTATTGCCATGTAACAAAACATTTGAGCACTTAAGTAGGTTAAAACAACAAGGATTCATTCATTGCTGTAATTCTGTCTGTTGGCTGCATGGTGTTTCAGATGGCCTTACCTGGGCTCCTTCATATGCTGCATTAAGCTGGCTAATTGGCCAGGGTTTGAACTTATCTGCAAAGCCTGGAAAGGCTGGGCCTCTCTCTTCACATGGCGTTTCACCTGGGCTCCTTCCTGGGGCATTTCTCCATATCATGGTGGTCTCAAGATGGCATTCCAAAAGAAAAACCTCGATGCACAAGAACTTAGCAGGCTTCTACTTGCTTCAAATTCATAAGTCTCATGACTTACAGGAGAGTCAACTTGGAAATGGAAAGCAGGAGGTAAATTTTTCTGGGAGCCATTATTGTATATAACTATGGCAAGATTTGTATAATCTCTTCCTTTCTTACTAATGAGAAAACCCCAGGCTTAGAAGGAATTAGATGACTTGCCAAAGGTCACATTGTTACTAAGGAGCAGAGTGGCAAGTTCACCCTTGATCTTTTGGCTCCAGACACTGTGCTCTTGACCAGTACTCTCTATAGAATCCCACTGTTTTCCCTAACTCAAACCACCTACTTTCTCTTTGTATCTTTAATTTTAACTTCAGTTTCCTTTGTGTACCATTTTAAACCAGCTGTTTCCAAAGCATACTCCAACTTCTGCTTTCTTTCACGTTTGGTTGATCCAATTAAACTTCTTGTGGAGCCTTAGTGTTGTATTTTGTTGTCGTTTTTGAGACAGAGTTTCGCTCTTGTTGCCCTGGCTGGAGTGCAGTGGCGCCATCTCAGCTCACTGCAACCTCTGCCTCCCAGGTTCAAACGATTCTCCTGTCTCAGCCTCCCAAGTAGCTGAGATTACAGGAGCCCGACATCACACTCAGCTAATTTTTGTATTTTTAGTAGAGTTGAGGTTTCACCATGTTGGCCAGGCTGACCTGGAACTCCTGACCTCAAATGATCCGCTCAACTTGGCCTCCCAAAGTGCTGGGATTATAGGCATGAGCTCCCGAGCCTGGCCATTTTTTTTTCATATGCCCTGCTGATAATGGTTTGGCTCTGTGTCTCCACCCAAATCTCATCTTGAGTTGTACTCCTATAATCCTCATGTGTTGTGGGAGGGATCCAATGGGAGATAATTTGAATCATAAGTGCAGTTTCCCCTATACCATTCTCCTGGTAGTGAATAAATCCCATGAGATCTGATGGTTTTATCAGGGGTTTCTGCCTTTGCATCATTATTTTCTCTTGCTGCTGCCATGTAAGAAGTGCCTTTTACCTCCCACCATGATTCTGAGGCCTCCCCAGCCACGTGGAACTGTAAATCTAATTAAACTCTTTTTCTCCCCAGTCTCAGGTATGTCTTTATCAGTAGCGTAAAAATGGTCTAATACACCTGCCTTTCTTCAACTCTCTGCATTTAACTGGCCCCTGGAATGTCTTCTCCTTTCATAACTGCCTCTCAGAATCCCAGCAATACCTCAAAGTCTATTCTGCATATCATACCTTCACCTAAGTTTTCCAACCCCAAGGCAATACTGATTGTTGCTAATAATCTAACACTTTGTATTAACACTCTTAACATACATCACAATATTTAGGTATGAAACTTTCATGTGACTTTCAGCCAGCAAGATTGCAAGCTCCTTAGATGTGAGAGGTCTGGAATAATACATCTTTGCATGCACCATTTTGCTGACAATAACATCTTATAAATGTACGGCTTTGACTGAATAACTGTGAAGATGCCTTTTATTTTCTGATTTGTAGTTCCTCTTTAATTATTCTATAACAGTGATGTTTAGACTTCATCGTGCATAGGAATCAGTTTTCAATGAATGGAATTGAGACAGGTTAGTTAGATATTTGGAAACTTAATTTAGTTTTTCTCCATCTAAATTGGGTAATGTATTAAAATGCTAGTAGTTTCTGATTTCATAGGTCTATTTTAGGGTCTAATAATCTGAATATTTGACAGACTTCTAAGCCTCTAAGTGATGCTGATATTTCTCATCCATGGACCATACTTTGAGTGGCAATATCCTATAAGACACAATTCTTGGGGCCCAACTCCAAGAATTATTATATTATTTTATAATACAGCAAGAGTATTATAAAGCAAACTAGTATCTATAAACCAACCAATAAAATAGTTAAAGTCAGAGTATTTAAGGTAAATTCAGTACAATTTCCACCAGCAATTACAATCCAATGTTTATGGCCTTTGAACCCTCTGCTAATCCTGGTTTTTGTTTTGACCTGTTAGACTGAAGATGTAAAAAATAACCAATAATGTAGACTTGAATGTCTTGCTAGTTTATATTTTTCTTAGTTTATCTGAGATGATTTCAAAGATGAATGTGTCCTCATAATATCTTTCTTACAATTTCCCCAGCTTCAGTGTAGTCCTGTGTTAGTCTAATCTCCAAACTGCAACCAACGTGATCACATTCCAATGCAAATACGATTCTCTCTCTTTCTCTCCTTAGTTAAAAACTATTTGTGGATAAAGTCTGAACTCTGTGTATGGCTGGCATGGCCACTGCTTACCTCTCCAGTTCTTTATATCCCATAATCCAATTGTATCATAATATGATAGTCTAGGTTTATGTTGAATAAATATTCACAAATACCTCCTCAATGAGGGAAGAGTGTATTCCTCCATCTCATAGCTATGGGCTTAGACACAATGATCTGTCATGAAAAGAATATGTCTGAGTGATTGCTACCAGTAATTGCTGGGTGATTTCAGCATGGTCCCCAAAATAAACACATGGAATAATACCTGACTGCAATCCACATTTGTACTGAGACCTAGAAGAACGACAGTCTAAATCTCAGACATCTTTCTAAGCTCATTGCAGGTCAGCCAACCTATGAATGCAAGAATAAATGCTTATGGTAGTAAATCACTGAAATTTCAGGTGACTTGTTACACAGCATTCTTACAGCTGAATGATACATCACAAGCCTTTCATTTCCTATTATTTTTCAATCTCTATTTCTCCTCTGGGATTTTATACAGACCATAACTTCTGCCTGAACCACTCTTCCCCTTACCACTCCTGGTTTGGCTATCTTCTCTTTATCTTCATGGTCCCAGCTTTGAAGAAACTTCTTCCTCTGAAAAGACTTCCTTGCTCTGAGATCTGGATAGTATATCCTCCTATGTACCTCAGCATCATGATGTACTTCCCGAATAGTTTTTCTTATCCATTATAATTGCATAATTAATTTTCTTTCTCTCTCACTCAACTGTAAACTTCCAGAGAGCAGGCGGCATATATGCTTGGTTAATTTTGGAATTCCAGTGCCTACCACAGGACTGGGACATTTTAGAGCTATTGATGAAATGTTGTTGAAACACTTCAATTTAGAGTATCTGCCTTTTATTGTGTGACCTTGTTTATATCCCATAATGCCTTTGCTCTTACGTGAAGTTAAAGCCAGGTTGGTAATTGTTAATAGTAATTTAATATTGATAACTACCAATTATAGAAAGCAGAACTATTTGGCATTAAAAAAACAAACAAGCAAACAGACAAAAAAAATGAACAAAAAGCAAGGAATGCATTTGAATAATAATATACTGTGTACCTTATACTTTCACATGAGCTGGGAAGGAGGAGAGCTATCAGCTACTCTAAAAATAAGACAGCAGCTGGTTGCATCGAAGATACTCATATTTCATGACTGTTGAGAGGTGCATTTTGAGCAATGAGATTCATGGAGACAAGAGTTAATTTAACTCCTGTCAAAAGATGATAAAATGAGAATGCCAGTTTGTCTAGGAAAAGAGATGGTGACCCCTTTGGAGGAGACAGCAATGGATTAAAATATCCCATATTTTGTTGAGAGAATCTTCATGTTAGATGTTAACTTTCTCACTGCAACTTGCATTGTTATATAATTCCATGATATTTCAAGGCATCTAGGACATTTTATCTGCTCCAATTTTAGATCTGCTTTTTGTGCTGAATTTCTTTCTCTAAGTCCCTTGGGAGCTGCTGTCATACCCAAGAAACAAGTCATATAATCAATAACCAACCAGCCAACCAACCAACCAAAGAAACAAAATTTGCCTATATTTTTAAAATATGTCAATGTTACAAAAGACAAAGAAAAGCTGAGCAGCTATCACAGATTAAGCTCTAAAAAAATTAAGAGCTGAAAATGGTATATGATATTGAGCTAGGTGCAATCTTTTAAAATTTCTTCATGAAAGATATTACTGGGACAATTATTGAAATTGGACTATGGACTGCAGATTATGTGGAAGTGTTAAATCTAATGGTAGATATCCTTATTTTGATAACTGTTTAGTTTTTATGTGAGAAATTGTCTTTGATTTTAGGAAATATGCATTAAAGCATCAAGAAATAAAAAAGCATGTTGTCCTCAACCTACCATGTAATAGTTCAGAAAAAAAAAAAAAAAGACTAGTATAGCAAAATGGTAAAAGTTGATTAATATAGGTAAAGAGTGCATGAAAGTTTTTGTACTATTCTTGTAAGTTTTCTGTAAACTTGAAATTATTACACATATTTTTAAAGTTAAAAGTGAACAAATTTCTAGATTTGTTAGCAGGTCTACAGGGCCCATTTTAGTGAGCTTTCTGCTTTTGGAATTCACTGAACCGCAAGGGGGCACTAAATCCTATGTTCCCATATAATGTCAAACTCCAGGGGTCCCATGTCAACATCTGCATGAACTTCAACAGTCTCATATCTGCTCCACTACTGGAATGTGCTGATTGTTCTCAGATAGCGGGAGCACTGCAGAACAACTACAGAGCCCAGAGTTTATTCTGGATCCATAAACTAGATCCAGATAAAGCAGTGGTTCCAGAGTTTCTGTGTGATGGGAGTTTGGAGGCCACAGTCTTCATTGGATGAATGTGTTTAGGAGTGCCTTGGGAGATATTGAGAGAATAAGGGGATAAATCCCTAAAGAACTGGTGTTGCTGCTGGTTCATATATTAGAATAGATTTATTTCTTTTGCCCAGATATTACTGCAAGGCCCAAAACAAAGAGCAAGTACAGCAAAAGGTTCAGAGCAAGGAATAAGCTGAGACTATCTGCAACAGAGTTAGCATCGCAGAAGTCATTTCATAAAAAGAAATTACTGGAACCAAACAGTGCTCCTAAATGAAAAATAAAATATACAATAACATTAGCTCTCATTTTCTATATATGTGAACATCCCCATCAAATAAAACTCTTAGAGCTATATGCAAGTCTGTTAGCAAGTAATTTACTTTTTTGTGTAACTGATCCAAAAGCTTATTTTGCTTTCAACTTTAACTATTTACTTTCTCTAAGGCCATTCTGAAAACAAGCACACAGACACATACCAAAAAAATAAAATTCTTTATAATACTTGGCCTGTAATTTTAAGGATACATTATGTGTTAATATAAAAAGTTTTATGTTGCCTTTATGAGCATTCATTTTATGTTTTCCTTCAAATTGTGTTATTTATTTACTCATTTAACACTTACCCAATACCTACTCTAGTAGATATGTCTGTGGACCACATAGCCCCTTGATCTTCCCTGGAAATTGTCTGCAGATTCATTAATCAATTCCCACTTTTAGCATTTGAGACTCTCTGCTTAAAGGCTTTCTGTGGCTGCAAGTATGGGCTGAAGGGGTAGACCAGAAGTGGTGAGGAGTTAATGTTCCCTGTAGCAAGCATCAACCAGTGAGAGGTGGGAACCGGTGGATAAGAACTTCAGCTTTTCGCTGCCTCAGTGAAATAATTCTGAGGTATGTCCCATTCAGTTTTCCCAGTGGGGTTATCCAGTTGCACATGAAGGAGACCTTCTCAACACCACACCCTTTATTGGCTGTCTTCTCTTCCCTCTTTCACTTTCCCAATCCCTCACCTCTGTTTCCTGGGTTGCTTCTCAAAGAAATTACCTGAACCAAAATTATTGTCTCTGTGTATTCAAACCAAGTCACCTTCTCTGCCCAAGGGACTGGTCTATGCATAAGAGAAAAAGTCTCTGCCACAAGACAGAAAATGTTTCTCCTCTCCTGGAGCTTACCTTCAAGTGGAAAAAGCAAGCTCAATCAAGTAAACAGTTCAAAAATAGAAGACATTAGGAGTACTGAGGAGTGAAGATGTAATACAAGATAACAGGAGAGAACATGGGTATGGAGCATCTATTGGAAGAAATATTGAGCAAAACTAGAGAATGGAAAAAGGGTAAACTTTGCCGAGATCTTTAGCAAAGAGATCGGGTAAAGAACCCAGTAAAGTCAGAGTCTTGGGCCAGAAACAAGGTAGGGCATTCCAAGGGGAAGTTTGACGGGAGAATAGAAAAAAAGAAAGAAAATCATCACATGAGCTTAGAAACAGAAATATTGGAACCACTGATATACAAAAGTATTTTTATCATGAACAATTATATTTATATTTTGGTTGCTTTTTATGGTCCTACAAACAGTTAGTACAATAGTAACTAACTTGGAATATATATATTCATTCATTCAACAAACATTTTCTAAACATTTACTATGTACAGATACTATTTAAGAAATATAGAAAACATTCTAGACAGCAGTCAAGCATTAAAAACCTTCCTTTTATTTTAAATCGCTGTTATTAAACAGAGCACTTTAAATCATCTTTTCCTATCCCACTGCAATTTTGGCTCAATGTCATAACCGTTCTAATCAATTTTCGTTTTGAAAACTTAATCACACCTAGTTTGATACTTTATATTTATAATCTGTGTGAAGATCTCTTCTCCCCTTAACTCTTCTACATTTGAATTTTTCCAGTAGAAAAGGGAAACAGCAAGTGCCTCCTAATGATGAGATACAGTAATTATTTTTGTTGTGGGGATGTGTCTCTGTTCTTGCTCTCAGCAGATCTGTTTCCATCTTATATAGCTGGTCTTCCAGTAGGTATCTGCGGTCTTCCTGGGATAATGCTCAGGTTTGCCCTGACTCTTCTGTGGAAAGCTCCCTTAAAGAGAGACAGCTGAGTCTTCATTTGGTCCTGCCACTGGTCTCTCCATGCTCCCAACTGTTTTTTATGGTAAAGATTCCACTACTTTACTAGAATCCCGGTAACTCCCGCACCTCCATTAACCTCCATGATCCTAAACATGGAGCTACTGGAACCATTAAAGTTCTTGTTCTGACTCTGTAAGGGTTACCGGAAACAACAATATTGCACAATACTTCCCAAGCCTGTTGCATGAACCACTTTACAGGGAGCGCTACCTTTATAAGTCACTGAACTAAAAGAGGACACTGGACTCTATGTTCATGTACAATGCCATACTCTTGTAAACCTATGTCAAGAACTTCCATGAACTCTGACGATATACTCTATTTCAATCAGAAAGTTTCTGCAGGTTCTAACCATTGGTATAAATCCATACTGAGATGATATCAGGTTCCCTTTTTTATAGCAGCCTAAGACTTTATAAGTCTTCCCTTGGAGGGTCCCAAAACTTGGCCTTAGAGCTTAGGAAATCACACCTTTCCTCTTGGTTATTGTAGGAGAATTGTAGCAGATGCTGCAAGTGCCATGGCCTCATGGCCCCCTTGGCTGCCACCATTCCATTACATATGTACAGCATCCTACTGAAGCCACCTGACGTTCACCTAAGGGCTTTCTTTCAACCTCATGTGGGGCAGACTAGAAATGTTGAGATGCTGACACCATTGAGAACAGCCCTTAGAAAGAGAGGATAGGAGTTGGTGTTTAAATACCTCCACTTCCAACCCCTCAGATAGGACAAGTCGGTGGCATATTCTCCACTGTGTCCTGGAGTTCCCCAGAAAGACAGGGACTCAACTGTTTTCAGTGGTAGCCTGTTCCATAAAACACACTTAGTTGAGTGCTCTTTTTTTTCCTTTCTCTCCCTAACTCCCCCACTGGATCCCAGGAAATCACATCCCAGATAAACCACCTACATTTGAAATCTACTTCAAGATGGACTTCCCCGAAAAAACAGTGGGACACTACATTTTATTTGTCCTTCTCTGCTTTGAGGATTAGCCATAATTTTGTCTCATTAGGAGAAGTTTCACCAAATGCTAGATGTATTCAACTACATTTGTATTCACATTTACATTTATATGTAAATAAATAAATATCTGACAAGTATCTGGTTACTTAAATCAGGATGAAACATCTTGTAGTTCTTCAATCTCAGGGTTTTCATGAATAGTACCCAGTAGCTTTTCATCACATTATTTTCCTCTGTAACAGGGCATCTGAACTTCATGCTAGTGCCTTTTCAACCTGAAGATTTTATAGCTCTGAAAGTTCTGGAGCTCCCAGCACATGGGGGTTAAACATCAGAGTGTCTTTTTTCAGTAACACACTCTGAATTTAAAAGAGTGGAGAAGACTTCAGGTGGGAAGGGAAATAAATGTTGTCCTCCCAGCTTAAATGATTCAGCAAAAATAGGCATTGACGACTACAGCCTAGGTACATGGACCAGTGGGCAGAAGGTTTTTGACACATTTCTGATGTCATTACTGGCTAAGTAAATACTTTGGGTTTTTCAGTTGTCTCTGTAAGAGGACACAGCCTTAGTCTTTTAATACCATGGGGTAAGTCAGTGTATCAGTGACATGCATGGCACCAATTTAAAGACTAGTTTAAGGGATTATATCAGGAGACAAAGAAACACATACTAGAATCTTATTTTGCAACAACCATTTGGCTCATAAGAACATCAATAACAAAGATTGGGCTGTGCTATCCCCATTTTCAATCTTGAAAGGGAATTCAGAAGATGATCAGTGCCAGTTTTGCCTTCACCTGAAAAGACAAAGCCAAAAATATCCTTGATTTAATCGGACAACCCCCAAGATCTGGGATATCTGCTTATCTCAAGATCAAAGAGTCTAGCTTTATTCTACATCATACACTTTATTCTCACAAATTGATTACTTTTTTCTTACCGGTGGAGAGCCTTGGAAGATGATCAGAGTTTCTGACTCTCAAAGCTAGTCACATTCACAGTGATTTTTATAGCCAATCTCATGGACACTAGGCACTTTCCACAGGGACTTTACCTGCCTCTATGAGGCAGAACATGGTGTATGTAAGGGTAGGGGTCCATGAGCCAAAATCTTTTCTTATTTCAGAATCATAACCACAATCCTACCATGGTGGGCAGATTGGATTTCATCTTTGATACTTATTCTAGTGACATTTTCCAATATTCATCTGCTCCATAGCTAATAACTTTGTTTTGGGATTATGTGTTTAACCAAAACAGCCAAACAACTTGGACCCTGCTAAGGGGATAGAAAAATGAAAGGTAAGAGTAACTGTCAACCAGATGACATGTCAGTTATATTTCCCTTTGTTTTTGAGTGCCTAGTTGCTAAATGAAAGCTAAGATCAAAATATCTCATGTATACCTGGACACTTAAGTCAGATGAAAATATCTTGTAAATTATATGCCCCTGGGGCTTAAAAAATACCCCTTCCAGTTCTCAGAAACAGAAACAGTGAAGCTTGAAGCTTTTGATGAGGACACAGATGAACCAGAAGACAGAAATCCCAGACTCAATTATCCATCAGATGGCAATAATTAGGGAAACAGTAAGGAAAAGGAAACTAATGTCCTAGTCCTCTGTCCCGATTATGAAGCCTGTGATGTAAACATTCTCTCACTAACTTTGACCTACACCTTTAGGCCACTTCTGGCATAGGACTAGAACCCCTCATTCAAGGTGTCCTCAAAACTCCATGGTCACAATTTCCCTTTCCATTGGTTCTAGAATCCTGTCCCACCTCAAGTCTCTAAGTCCCTGATTGAAAAATAAGAGGTGTAAGTTTACAAAGTGTTTTTCACTGAACACCACATTGTTCATGTCATAAGGGACCCATCAGTATCAAAGCGCTGCCTTCCTGCTCTCAACTGATCACACAATCTGCCATGGTGGCAGCTCCTCAGCAGGAAATGTTGAGGTCCAGAGAATACACAGGCAGAGCCCTGTTTCTATGTTGCCATCGCGGTTGTGCATTTCTCAAAAATGACCAGGTTGGAAATGCCTCCTAGACTTGGAGAAGACTCATTCAGGGGCAAAGCTGTAACTCCTAGCAACACAGGGCAGGGCCCAGGTAACTGTGACATAACTGTCTTAGTGTATCTCCTTCCATGAAGAAATGGAGAACCAGAGGAGGCTCAAACAGGGCTCTTTAGGTAGAAATGGTGAGCTCATTACCAAGAATGTGTGGCAGTCATTGAACGATATACAACAATGCAGTGTCTATCGATAAAGCCCAGGGAAATAGACTCTCTTGTTGACTCCCTGAAGGGCAGGTTACCGCTTTAGTACTTTGGTAGATGCTGCTATTGGGGTATCCAAGTTACCTTTATTTGCCATTTGTCAAAGAATGAGCCCTGTCCAGATTGTGAACCTTCTGTCAATTGGAAATTCCAGAACAGTATTAAAACAATGACCAAACTACCTCATCCCCAATGTTAAACTGATGTTAAACTGATTGAAGGCACTACATGGGGGGATCTCAGAGGAAAACGTCTCAGATTTGCAAACAGTTTGGATTAGAGAATGCCCCAAAGAGATGCCCCAGACCTTAACCCATTGACATGCAATGATTTGAGTTTGGGGAGAGCTCAGGAGGAAAAAAAAAACAAACAAACAGAATTAAACTCATGTTTCTTTGGGATAATTTTTTCTGTTTGCTAAATAAATTAATGGAGTAAATATAAACATAGAGCTACCATTCACCTTAGTTAAGGGAATAACTTAGGTTCAAGTACTTTAAAACCTAATTATGACAAGTTGCTAATCATTCTTATTTATTTTGCATAAGGAATTGCCTACAAATCAATACTTCAATCCCGGATTCACTTTATTTTATGCACTTGAAACTGCTTTAAACTGCCTTTCTATAGCAACTTGTCCATAAGTCAGGGTTTTTTTAAAATAGCCAGTGCACCTCTGAAGGTTTAAAACTCAGAGAGGCACTGGCTATTTTAGGATTTACCTCCCAGCCACACTAACCAGAATGTTCAAGTCTTGAGAAGTATAAAATCTACTGAAAAGTGGGCCACTGCTTCCCTTTCTAACCAGCAATTTAAGGTGAGTCCCACTCCCCACTGGGTTCTGTGTTGTCATAACAGAACACAAACAAACAAAAATCACCTGCAAATGTTTCTGGGTGAGACACCTCAGTGTTTCCGGATTAGAGAGTTTTAGAAAATAAGAATCAAGTTCACTAAATATTTCCTTCAGTGTACAAAGTCTGCCATCAACCATTCCAAAAGCAAAGAAGCAATATTTGAAGTATCATGGAATGTAAATACTAACTGGCTTGTGAAGGAGCTTTTTACCGCATGCACAGTTTATAAAAGGGCTTGCAATGCACTGCTATCATTGCTTGGATCGCCTGTGCAAGATTGCAACTAATAACTATGATTACATTCAAATAACCCTTGTCAGAAAATGATAGGAATGCATATCCCATGATTTGACATTACTGCATTCTACACTCTGCTCCTGGGAGTCACTTTTTAAAGGTCTGTTGGTGAGAAAATCTCTATTTCTCAATAGAAGCCCACATTTTGCTAAATGAATACATTCTCCTTGATCAAATATCTATGTTGTTTTCCAGATAGACACTGTAATTTGTTTTTCAAGTGGGTAAACATTCTGCAGCCTTTCTCATTGTCTCTATTCTTTTATTATGGTCATCCCTCCAAAATAAACCTTAAAAATTACATCCTACAAAGGCAGCATTTTTTCATAGAGTCTCCTAATTTTCCCCACTGCTAAGGAGCATACCATTTTGGTTTACTGCTGATAATAGCACACTTTGTGTAAGATTTTATAAAAGCATTCACATAAATTACAGATCAAGAGACTTGCATTTCTCTATCTCTAAAAGAGACGGGTTAAACTAGAGTAAACTTTAAGATCACTTTCAAGTTTTATAGTATGAAAGTGGTCTTTAGGACTACAAAGAGCTCATCTGTCCTCCAATCTTTATGCAGATTCTTGCTGATCTAACCCAACGTGGATGAGGAATTCTTCAAAAGAATTTGTTTCCACAACCTTTCTCAGAAACCCTCACCGATTCCCTTATCAAGGAGACCACTTTCTTTTTGAAGTGGATTATTCTATGCATAATTTCCAGCTAAATGTCTTTTTGCTGTGTTATTAAAGTGGGAGATGGAAAACAAACAGTACTGCTTAGAAATCTCTCTTAGATATGAAAAACGCTAAAGTTCAAAAAGATTGAGTGATTTCCTCAAGTTCACACAACTGGGTTGGGATTTTTGGCTACACATTCACTCACTTCTTAATGAATCTTGTATTGAGTCCCTGTCTCACGGCAGGGCCTGTACATAGTGGTAGGAACCTCGGGGATGAAAAAGGCAAGACCTTGTTCTTCATGGATCGTGGTGTAGGTGAAGGAACTTACAGTAACAACAAGATAATGAACAGTTGTCATAGAGCGTGACAAACGTCTCAAAAACTTATTGACCCCAAGATGCAGCGGTGCACATTAGAGGGCACTTAAGACAGCCTGCAGGGATCAGAAAAGATGTCTCAGAGGGGCTCACACCTGAGCAGAACTGTGAAGGAAGAGCAGAATAGAATGAGCCAAAGATAAGGGCTCCAGGCAAAAGCACATGAGCCTGAAGAAAACTGGAACCACGGCAAGAGCAGCAGAGAAGAGCAAAGCCAGCCGGCGGTCAAGGTGGGCCACTGTGTACGCAGAATAAGGAACTGGCCAAGTAGACATGTTTCAGATCATGAACATCCTGTGTACCAGATGCATTGGAACGTTTTTTCATCCCCTCAACTCCACCCAGCCTCTGTCCACACTTGGCACCTCTCTTTATTCATTATCTCTGGCCTCGAGTAGGGTACTTGGCATTAGTAAGTAAATTCCAGAGATACCAAAGTCAGATTTTCTAAGACTGGGTGAGTGACTCGATGGAAGAATTGAAAAAGAGGAAGTTGTAGTGGGGAGAACTCTTCAGAGCACATGCAGGAAGATAAGATGTCCCTGCTTCCCCACCAGTTTCAATTGTCTCCTTGAAATGGGTAAGCAACTCCCCCGTGGGTTAGCTGAGGAGAATGGAGAAGACAACAATAGCTAATGTGGGGGCATGTTAGCAAGAGCTAAGTGAGAAACACAGACACCAAACATCCTAATTAATAAGGGAGCTATGAATATAATGTCTGATACAGTATTTCCAGGAAAGGTCATTGAGACCCACCCATGTTGAGTGCAATGGGAGGACAGACAAGCAGGCAAAGACAGTATTCAGTCCCCTACACCAGTGGATGGCCAACTCTGTCCTGGACTATAAGGGTGACAATACCTGTACCATCTATTCCCATGGAAGTGGGAAAATTAGGGGTGCCGTTGTTCAAATTAGGAGTGCCATTGTTCAAATTAGGAGTGCCATTGTTCAATGGGAAGTGTTTTGTTTGCTTATTTATATTTGTTTAGTGAGACGATGGGCAAGGCATGGTGGCTCATACCTGTAATCTCAGCACTTTGGGGAGGCAGATCGCTTAAGGCCAGAACTTGGAGACCAGCCAGGGCAACATAGAAAGACCCCATCTCTACAAAAACTGAAAATATTTAGCTGGGTATGGTGGTGCATGCCTGTAGTTCCAGCTACTCAGGAGGCTGAGGCGAGAGGATTGCTTGAGCCCAGGAGTTTGGGGGGAAAGTGAGCTATGATCATGCCACTGTGCTCCAACTTGGGCAACAAGTAAGATCCTGTCTCTAAAAAACTTTTTAAATTTTAAAATGAGGTGATGGACACCAGCTACAGAAGTCAGGTCTTCTACACATTCTTAACTGCATTATGGGAATCTCCCCAAACTACCTCACTACACCATTAATGAAAATAGCTCCTGGAAAAATCTTTACAAGAGACATATCTTCATCTTAAATGAATGAGGACTGTGAATGACAGAACATTTACTCAGCAGCATGACAGGAAAAGTAGTGTGCATTTGCCCACGAAGTTAGAGCTACAGCATAGACTTCTGGTGGCAAAGCAAGTACTGACATCCTAGGGGTGGTTTTTGCAGAGTTCATGCAAATGAAACATGAGCAGTGACTGTTGTAGGGCTTTGAATCAACAAAGTGATATGCCAGTAATTAGGTTTCAACAGACTCAGATCCCATTCCAGGCATTAATTGGGAAAAAATATGCAGATTGCTAGTTAAGAATAGAACAGTTATAGTTCCATAGTCATTTTCTTTCTGTTCATCAATTTTTTTGATTTCTTGTGTGGCAAACACTTGCTCTTCCCTGTATATGTTTAGCTATTTCAGATTTTTTTTAAAAAAAGTCATTTAATAATTAAATTAGAGATGTCTTTAAAGCATAATGGTATGTCCCTATGGCCTATGGGAGGTTTGGTTTTGAATATTGGAAGCTTCTGGGATGATAGTGTTTCAGAGAACCCTAGAATGGGAGGAGGAGAACCTGCGTCTCCCAACTCTGTGTGTGCGGGGGTGTCGGGGGAGGAGGGGACACTGAGGCAAGGCTAAAATTATTGAAATAAATATGCATTAAAGGGTCAAAGCATAATGAGCCCTACAGTTTACCCACATTTAGATAAAATTATCTGCCCAGTCAGGTTGCAGAAATGTCTGTCCACCCTCATATTTCACACCCTCCTTTTGTTCACATTTATAGTTCTGATTAACTTTACTTAATAGGCTTTTCTCTTGTAACTTTCTGGCACTTGCTCCTCCCGAGGCCTTTTCTCCTGACTAGGATTCCAACACTTAATTTTGTTTGACTCCTGGCTGGATCAGGGTCTATTAATGTGTCTGGCTCTGTGTTAAGGGATACGCATACAGCAGGTGCATGTCAAGTTGGTGAATTGTATAGAGAAAATGTAGGAATAAGAACTGTTCATGAGTTCAAAGTTTAAACCAAGGGTCATAAAGTCAATTGATTTTAGGCAACATGAAGGAGAGAAACAGACTGTCATAGAGAATAGAGTGAAGTAATGGGCAAAAGAGAGCAGCAGTTCTCAAACCTAAGCATGCATTGAAAACGTCTGGAGTACTTACTAGAGCCCAGGTCCTGGGTCTACCCTCAGATCTGGGGTGGGCCAGGAATTGGTTTTCCTACAAGTTTCAGAATCACGGAGCAACCTCTGAGTAGAGCCAAATTAGAGACCGCATCCTTCACAAAAGCATTCAAATTACACAACAAAAAGTTTTTCTAAAAATGCAGCTCTGGAACACACACACAAACCCACATACACAGATGTAATATCTGCAGGACAGATTAGATTCCTGTTTATAAATTCTGATACAAACAAAATTAGGCAGGAGAGTTATGAAGAACTAGGCAGTGAGCCTAAAACAAATCAGTGTTAATTTGGAACTGCTTCTTTTACCATTTTCTTTGCTGCTCAGGGAAGCCTCATTGAGAGATTTAAGGGTAGTTGCTATCATACTAGGCCTGTATCAAAGAGCAGGTGAGGACCAGGACAAGAAATATTATGAAACCTTCAGTAATCCCCCAATTGTTTTTAAAAAGATGAAATCGAGCCAAGCCAATCATTCATCAGACGAAGAGGTAAGCAGGAAAAATCTTTCTAAAGCAAATTTCAGAGATTTAAAGAAAAAGAGATATCTTTACCTGGAAATTAGAGGATAAAAGACCAATTCTGGCGCAATCACCTTAGTCAGCAAATACATTTTGATTTCTTAAAGCCATAGTTGCCATATCTAATGCATATTATGTAC
Organism: Macaca nemestrina; assembly: GCF_043159975.1. Classification (NCBI taxonomy): domain Eukaryota; kingdom Metazoa; phylum Chordata; class Mammalia; order Primates; family Cercopithecidae; genus Macaca; species Macaca nemestrina. The sequence continues at coordinate 46,307,539 of NC_092139.1, forward strand.
CATGTACTATATTAAGAACAGTACTTCATTTCATCCTCACAATAATCAAATAGTTGCAGGTATTACTATTATTTTCACTTTACAGTGGAGAAAACTGTTGCATAAGGAGGTAAAGAAATTTGTCTAAATGCAAAAAACTATCACGTGACATAGCTGGAATTAATATCTTGGTTTGTTTGCTACTACCTTAACATTGTAAGAGATTGCATTATACTGTTCCTCTCCTTATGTGTTCATGATGATTTTGAGATCTCCTGGAAGCATCTCTTCCCCCACCTCCCTTTCTATCTATCAGGAATATAGCAATCCCCACAAAACATGCTGAGCAATAGGTTCTTTTGACCCTATCCTGAGAGAAAATCTACATACTAGTGAAAGTTTGCCTAGTGAAGGCAAGTATATAGGCAATTGCCCCAGGAGTGCAGACTGTGCTATAATGAGACCTGTACAGGTTTTGTCTCTGATATTTCCTAAAAATATATAGAGGATATAGTTTTGAGATGTAACTCTTATTCACATCCATAAATATTGATTTTACTAAAAATCTTTCTTGGTATACTCAGAGCATCATTATTCCCTGTAGGATATAGTTGACCACAAGTGACATTAAACTTGACCAAAAGTAGCTTAAAATGAGAAGTCAGCCATTTGAAAACAAGATGCCTGGAGGTGAATGGTCTAGGGCAGGTTCAGCCACTTGGTGATGCCACCCAGGACACAGGCTCTTCTTTCAATGCTCCCCCAGCCCATTCCCTTGTTTTCTTTATCTTTTTTTTTTTTTTTTTTTTTTTTTTTGAGACGGAGTTTCACTTTTGTCACCCAGGCTGGAGTGCAATGGCATGATTTCGGCTCGCTGCAATCTCCGCCTCCTGGGTTCAAAGGATTCTCCTGCCTCAGCCTGCCATGTAGCTGGGATTACAGGCCAGCGCCACCACACCCTGATAATTTTTGTATTTTTTAGTAGAGACAAGATTTCGCCATGTTGGTCAGGCTGGTTTCGAACTCCTGATCTCAGGTGATCCACCCGCCTTGGCCTCCCAAAGTGCTAGGATTACTGATGTGAGCCACTGCGACCAGCCTCATTCCCTTCACTTTCTGGGCTGTCTCTACATCCTTATCATGGCAGTCCAGATAGAAAGGAAGAACTGAGTTGGCATAAAGCGACTGTCTTTCCATCTAGGGATAGAATCTTTCCTGGATGCCCTCTTCTACCCATAGTTGCAGAGGAGGACAGAAAAGAAGTAGAGGATATTGGCTCCAATCAGTCAAGCTTTATTTCCTAGGTTTGGGCACGTGGTTCATCTGGGAAAAAAAAATTGCATCATGTTACAAAGATGAAGAAGGGTATAGCTGTGGAGAGAAGGGCCACTATATCTACCATAGCCACTATTTCCCAAATATTAAGTCCTTTTGCACATAAGGTTTCTGGTTGAGGGATGTAGGGAATAGATTAAATAGGACAGTGCTTGCCTTCTAAGAGTTCACAATTTAATCCAAAACAAAATGGCACTGCAGAGATCTAACATCACAATTAAGGTAAAGTTGAAAACAAAACTTTACATATATTGTAGAAAAACAATTTCTCATTCCATCTTCTCAGATTTCAGATTTCATCATGTAGTAAATGCTAATTCCTGAGAAGGCTTTGATTTGTCAGATGAATATCTGATAGCAGAATCAGAATGTGCGTGGGCAGGCCACACATTTGCATCTGTTTTAATTTCTGAGAGTTGCTCTACTAAAGAGAAAAAGAACTTAATTTTATTCTGGGTCTGAAAATTATCACGAGTCACTCACAATGAATGTTGTACCATTACATATTAATAATAATTTTTAAAGTAGGCCTGCAGGCTAGGTCTTTATTGGATTCTCTTCCAGTGTTATTCAGTTATTGAGAATGTCGGCTTAAAATAAAAGGAAATTCATGAGTGATTGCTTATGTGCCACATAGATTGTCTGTGATTTGGAGCACTGGTGTTTAATTTGCAATCTACACTGCTATTTCTATTATACTCCTGACCGCTTCTCTGCTTATGGGCTCGTGATGACCTTCTTAGGCATTTATATTCTGCAGTATTTTAAATAATTTCCAAAATTCATGACTAAGTAAAAACGATTTTTCAAGTCTGTCTCTTTTGCCTCCTAAAAATAGTCCATTTCATTTACACTCCTAGCCAGCCATCCAACTTGCATTGCTTGCTAAAACAATTCACTTAAAGTCCTTAAGCATGGTGCCTGGCTGAGAGTCTGAGCAAGTGCTAAATAAATGCTAGTTATCAGCAGCAGTAATTTTTTTAAGATTTCTAATATCTCCAAACTTTACCCATGTATTCAAATGTTTAAGTGTGTAGACCCTGAAGCCAGACTACATGGAGCATTATCCTGTCTCTACCACTTACCGAGAACTTGGAGATTTTTTTGTCTCTTTACACTTCAGGCTTCCTCTCTGTAAAACAGGGTTAACAAAAGGACTATCTTCACTTTTTCTTTTTAAATATTATGTGGAAAAAAATATATGTAATGCTACTATTACTGTAATGTTGCTACTACTGAAATGACTACTAATACTCCTACTTCTACTACTGATGTTATTCTACATCACTCTTACTGTTATTGGACACTTTTCCATCTTCTTTACGAACTTGTATTTACCCTGTAGTCCAAAATTCTTTAAAGATTGTATAAAAAATTATCCCTAGAACTTAGTGGTATAAAGCAAAATTTCAACATTTGCATGACTCGTCTCTTCTCAGCAGGGTCTGGACCCTGAGCTCAGAGATTCAAAGGCTGGTGCCAAGTGTCAGCTGGGGCAGCCACAGGCTAAGGGCTGGAATTATCCAGGTTCACTCACTCACATGTCTGACACCTGGGCCAGAAAGACTCAAACAATTGAGAGCTGGAAACAGATGGAGTTCTCTGGGCATCTCTTTCCAAATATGTGGTCTCCCTACATGATGGTCCCTTCACAAAGGCAACTTCAAGTGGCTGGACCCTTTACCTGACAACTTTGGGGCCCCAAGGTGTGTGTCCTAAGAGAAAGAATGAAGGTGGCAGAAGCATTATATTTCTTTTTATGTCCTTGCTTCAGAACTCATTCAGCCTCAATTCTGCTATAGACACCAGTTTTAAGCCCACCAGTTTTAAGGGGAGAAATTGTGGACCCCATAGCTCGACGGAGGAGTGTCAACATTTCATTGTAAAAGAGCAAATGAGGTGGGAGACATAAGTGTGGGCTTAGGTGTGAACAGCTCTAAAAATTCTCTAAAAAATAGAATTGGTCATGCTCAGTCAAATCTACTCTTTAAGACAAAGAACAATAGCTTATTCCCTTTGCAGGTCTTGATTCTCTCACATAGTACATTACTTTGGGAAAATGAAGGTCCTTTCTTTAATTGGTCTCTCAGCCTGTGTTTTCTGGAGTGTGTCCCGTGGAGCCTGGTGCCTGAGCTGACGGCACCAAAGAGGTTCCATGTTGGTTGGCTGACGGCCATTTTTTTCTGCTTAATGAATTCAGATACTTACTTTTCTGTTTGAAAGACACATCCTTAAAAAGAGCCCTTATTGTTCCCATTAATTGGATTTTAGCACTAGGTCTTAGGCTCCTAGTTTTCTGGGAATATTTTTCTACCAGCTAAGATTTTCTTAAAATCATTCCTCACCCTACAGATATCATCTTATCCCAGACTTCTTAGCCTCCTTGTGAGAGGAACCATTTACTTATTTGCACCACCTCATCAGCCTAACTTCTTGTTACTTTTCTTATTAAGATCCTCCACAATTGCTTGTCTTTCCTTCACTATAATGCCTCATCTGGTTTCTTCCTTTACATTTTCAAGTTATTTGCCACTTTCAAGCCAGTTCAAGGTTCTCATCTTCCCCAGGAAGTTATTCATTCATTCTTATATTCATCAATGCTAACAAAACACACACACACACACGCGCACACTCTCCCTCTCTCTCCCTCTCTCTCTCTCTCACACACACACACAAACACACACACACATTATACAGTACTTATTTAGTCATTTTATGAGATGTTTTTAAATAACTGAGATGCTGCACCGTAAATGGAGTTTTGTTGCCTGCCGTATACTTACCCTTCTCAGCACGATCATAGGATTCTTTATTTTTAATGTGGCTTTGGTGTTCTCATGCTGCAAGCACCTCAGATTGCATTCCATATTGTGTATCAAATGTATTTACTTCCAGGTGAATTATATGCCTGACAAAGAGGCTGGGTTTTATGCATGTCAGTGTTAAGGGGGAAAAAAAACTTTCATCAGCTAATATAGATATTTTATCAGAAGAGGAAATCAGAACTTAGTCTGGTAATAAATGTTTAGGACAAAATGTAACGTTTGGAAATGTCACTGAAAAAAAGAACTACCGTCATGTTTCAGAGAACTTGAATATAGTTTGTCTCCTCTCTATATTGGCCTCTGCCGTGTGTGTTAGACCATGGCTAAAGGTGTGTATTTTATCTTTTGGTTTTGGAGAGAAAACTGAGGAGATAGTCATAAAGAAGAGGAGGCATGACAGATCTTGAAAACAGTTGTGAAGAGTTGGTTGCCTGATGAAACTGTGTGTCTGCCCTTGAATTTGGCCATGTCACCTGCCTTAGAGCACTGGAATCACTGCCTCCCATCATTCTGTGGCTTGGCCCCTAGTTGTACAGGATGTTTTGGGGAAAGAGTCAGTGTGCTTTCCTGAAGGTAGATGCGGTGATTTTATAACACATAAGCAAGGCTAGGCTGCACTTTATGTCCCAGAAGTCCCTTTCTCTATGTTTTTGGCTAGGATGAACCAAAACAGATGTGTTTGCAGATTTGGAGGGAGGTGATGAGGCATTGGCCATTTGCTTTTGCTCTTGGAAGGTTGAAGAAGAAGCTTTTGTCATGCACACGCCTTGTCATTAATTTGTTGGTTCGCCTTGTTGCTGTGAGGCAGCAGCTGGGGCCTGCAACTTCTCTGTCTTCCCCACGTTCTTCCTACAGCTTCCCTGACTCCTGGACCAAGTGTGTGTTTAGTGCAGGACAAAGCTCCTACTTCTGCAGGACGAACACATTACCAAGATCAGAGACAACAAGACTGACATGGTTTCCAGTTTATCCTTGTGGGTTTCCATTTGTCTTTAATTTCTTCCATTTTACATTCATCTTCCCTTTCATACATATATAATCCTAGTGGTCCTGCTTCTCTTATTAAACCTTGACTGAGACAGTGGGTTTTAAGCATTATTTATTATAAAATGGAAAACATATCAGATTTCAAGACTAATGTGTTCTTTCCAGGTAGAGAAAAAATAAACATTTGGGATTTGGGTCAAATGTTGTGGGCTCCAGACTTCCAGGTCATAGGTCACTCTTCCAAAATAATCCAACTATACCTTCTGCATGTGGCGAGAAAAAAAAAGTTAAGACAAGCAGTTTACAAAACTATGATGATACTCTTTACATTTGATCTTCAGGACATTAAACTACCTATTTTTCACTGGGATTTTTTTTCACTGAAGAACTCTACTCTTCACAGTCATATCAAAATAACGATGTCTTTCCAAACCCTGTCCTATTCCTTCCTGTGTCAAATTGTATATCAAAGAGCCCTCATCTATTTATTTATTCATTTATTTATTTATTTTTGAAATTGGCTTTTGAATAAAAAGTTTTATCTCAGTTTAAAAATAATTTTTCTGCATTGCACCCCAAACAGAGAAATCAATCTAAGCAGAGAAAGGTTTGCTAAGCTGGTAATCCTAGGATTAGAGTCATCTGTGTGGTAGAGATGCCCAATTCTGTGTTGTTCCCCCTATGAAAAGGCATTGCAGAAAAACTTAACAATAACTCCAGTAGCTTTCCAAATTTATTTATCATTTTCTGTAATACCAAAGACAATAAGGCAAAAGCAAACTTCTACCACCTTCTTATTTTAAGGCTCATGGCTAGGGAAATATTCATGGTGGCACCCTCTTGAAACTCCTTATGTGTGTTAAATTCTTATATAGTCTGACTTACACGGATTCTAAGAAAACTTTTTTTCTATCATGCTGGCAAATTGTTAACTGTTTTCAGCCTGTATCATGGTAGTGCACCATACTGTATGCCATAAATTTGCTATTTGGAGTCCACTGGTTATACAGTATGGAACAGTGGGTGGAATTGGGTTTTTCACTTATTTGTGCATAGGGCAGGGGATTACTACTAGAGAGAGACTATTCAGGAGCCCTCACAGAATCTTGATTCTGGAAGGAATTAAGAAGAGCTCATCTATCCTCCCATGCCCCTGTTGATTGGCAGCTTACAATTCTCGATGATGAGGAGATGGCTATGCTGTTATGGAATCAACTAGAAGCCAAACATTGGTGTACCCGGAATCCAAGCAATAAACAACTTTATTTCCCAAGATACCCAAATGAGATATAAAATGTTGCAGTTTCAATAGTTTCTGAGGCCAGCAAGCACTTTGGAGAGATCGCAGCTTTGCCACTGGCCTGCCTGACCTGAGCTCAGATTACAGTCCCACAACTACTGGTGACAGTTCTGTTGGGCAAGAAATTTCACCTCTAAGCCTCCATTCATTCATTTGTAAAGCTGAGATAATAATGCCTATCTTTCAGGTTTGTGGTAAAGATGAAAGAACATATTTGAAAAATCACTGGATCCAAGGTTTACACATCCTAAGTTGGTGGTGGTGTAGAATTTAATCAAACTAATCAAAGAATTAGCTTGCCATGATAGGCCTGTGGTAAAGTGACTTGCAAACTGGAGGGCAACGAATAACATAGAGCAGCTGGAAGAGGCTTCTGTGAGTTATAAACAAGAATAAATATCATAAAGTGACAATGTGTAGGTGACTATTCACTTCATTCCATATGATTGTATATTTGGGCTATCCTGCCCCTTGTCATGTTAATTTATCTCTCTGAACCATTAAGCAGAGTCAAGCATTATGCCAAGCATCTAGTATTTCCTGAGGGAATTTCTTACTTTTGATTATGTCAATGAAGAGTAAACCAGACATCTATCTCAGATGGGGGAAGTTTCTTTGCCTTATTTTGACACATGAGTGAGCCTCTCTTGTGTGTACAGTAGTGCTGGTCATCTGCAGGGGACTGGAATGGAATTTGGATGCTCTCAAATCCCTAGGGCTTGAGGTGAGTATTTTACCCCTCAACCAAGTCCATTACTTTTAAACAGTGAGGGAAGGATTTCAAACATCCTGACATTATTTTTAAATTAATGACACAGAAAGAAAGAAGGTGTGTTTTTTAATAGTCATGAACGAGTTTTGCTTTGTAGAGATTATTGCTTGTTCTACTGCTTGGTAAATCAGGAAAGTGTCTCATATTGACTATTGGGTCCTGTTTGTGCATGTCTGGTTTAGCTTTAAATTTACTATTCTTAGAGTCTAATGGGACAGAATCATTCACTTTTTCATTATTTTATTCTTGAGAACCTTGCCATCTGATTTGTGATCTTAATCCCTGCTCCAACTCTTGCTAGAAGCATAGTTGACACTGACTGATGTTCAGTTCTGTAACTTCCTTACCTTCAATAACCTTCACCTCCACTAATCTTTGACCACACATTTCCATGAAAGTATCAACAACCTGAAGCTGATCTACCTCAAAAGTCCTAATCTTTGACCACAAATTTAAAGCTTATCCTCCCTGGCCCTTTCTTCCTCAGTTATTTGTCCTCAAAATTCTGCTGGCCCTTGGTACCTCCCAGCTTTCTGCTTGTCCTCCTAGGACATCATTGTGCATCACTGTAGGCATTTTCTTTATCTTATCTTTTCAATTCTGTCAACCCTTATTGCAAAATTCCAAGCCTAGATTAATTCAAACTTGCATCCTCATCGTTCCTGCCAGGGTATCATAAAATACCACCGAGGAAAGTTAACTAGTGATGAGCATTCATGCTGCTCAGCAGGGTGCTCACTGATATCCAAGCATACTATTTCATGCTCTTGGTCAATGTTCTTCTACTCAAACATTCACAGTCTCCTCCATGAAATTTGCCTTTCCATCTAAACTGTCTGCTGCTTCAGGACAAGAAGCACAATTATATCTACAAAGATGCTGCCCAATCTTCCCAGCACCAGTGCCTAGCACAGTGTCTGGCATGCTTTAGACAGTCAAAAAATATCTGACAAATAAATAAGGTTGTACTACATTCAGGAACCTCTAAGAGAATAATTCCTCATGTCCCACAAATGAAGCAAAGAAATTAGTTATCATCATTTTATCAATTCCCATACCGTGATGATCATTCCCATCCATTATAATCAAACTTGTATCCACTTTCCTAAGTTAATACTTTAATTTGAACACTTAAAAGCCTTCCCTCATTAGTCACTTATTTTCACTTCCAAATTTTCAACTACCTGTTCTCTAAAATCTCCTTCCTTTCAGTGTTATCACACACTCAACTTTCTCCATCTAAAGAAACTCTTATTCCTTTACCCTCTCCCCTTTCCTTTTAGTCTTTTGTTTTTTGTTTTTGTTTTTGCAGAGGAGTTGCTCCATTTTCTCTTAGATTAAACCCTCTGCAATATAGCATGTGTACCCAATATTCCACTAGCGTCATTTCACAAAGATTATAAATGATCTAGTTTGCAAACCAAAAATATATCTTTTTAGTTCTAGGTTACTAGACCTCTTCACCCTTGGTTATCCTCCATTTCCAAATATTCCTTGTCAGTTTCCTTTGTGGGGTGGTTTTACTCTCTTTAATTAAACCCTGGTGTCTTCCAAATATCCTCCCTCAGACCTTTCTCCTCCTACAATCTATACCCTCGTCCTGAGTAATTTCATCTACAAATTTAACTTAGGTTATAACTTTCAATGGCAAATCCACAGCACAGATTTCTTTCCTTCCTATAGAGATTTTAAACTCAACAAATCCAAAAATGAACTATTCATCTCTCCTACCCACAACCTGCCCTACCATCCCACTGCCCAAATCAGAAACATGAAAGTCACCCAGACACCTTCCTCACTTTCAACATTTATAGTGATCTCCTTAGTTCAATCAACGCAAACTCTTAATATCTCCCAACTCAAGTATTGCTCAAGGTGTGTTCTCATTAAATTAGCTTGAAAATCCTTCATATTTTATTGGCCTCTTGGGATATCAAAGGATCTGAGAATTTCTGCAGTAAACAAGGTTTTTAATTTCATTCAGCTCAGCAATTTCAAACTTATAACCGCCATTCCCATTGCTAATCCCTATAGAAATTTCACAGAATTAAATGTCCCCAGAAACATGGTTTGGGAATGATTGTTCTTTGTCCCCCTTTCCCATTACAGCTGTTTAGTAGATACCCTTGGTACCCCATTCTGATCCTCTAGGGTCTTTTAACCAACTTTATCTCACCATTGCCCGGTTGTGCTCTTGCCGTTAAAAGTTTATACTTTTGACCTTCAGAGGACTGACCTTGGGCCTGTAACCAGCCTCACCTGTAGAGAGAGTCAGAAGTGCCTCAGAGTTTACATCTCCCTTAGGATGGATTCTAGCCCATGGCTAGCTGGTGTGGGATACAGGGTGAGGAGTAATTAATTCTACAGAGTGAGGAGTATTGCTACAGAGTTCATACTAGGACCAGGTTGAGGGTGATGCTATTTGAGAACTCGCACCCTTGCTTGACTTTTTTGCCTTCTCTGTTTTGCTTTTCATACTCCCTCACACATTCTGCTGAAAGGACTGCCTTCATAAACCATTTACACAAATCCTTGGCTCAGGGTCTGCTTCCCAACAAGCAGCAGCACAATACCTTATTTCAGGCTCTCACCATCTGTGATGTAGACTCCCACCATATGCCATTATGTGGCCTCCCTGCTTCTAGCCTTACTCTCTCCATTTCTTCCAGGATAAAATCCTTATCATGGCATCCTCAGGTTATCCAACATCTAACCCAGACTTAATTCTTCAGCTCCAGCTTCTGTTGTTCTTCCTAGCGAGTGCAACCTCTAACCACACCACAGAAATTGCCATGTCCCAAATATACAAAGGTCCATCATGGCATCATAATATTGCACAAGCTGTTTCTCTCACCAGAGCTGGTCTTCCCCAGTTTTTCTGGTAGGCAAATTCATACTCTTCCTTCAAAAGTAGTTTCAATATCCCAGTGACAATTTTCTTAATTCCACCTCTTTTGCAGTCCAGCCCTCTGCTTTTTCACTTCTAATAGTATTTTTTACATTGCAGTTTAACTGTTCGTTACTTTGTCTGATTTTCCTTCCAATGTCGATTCCTCCAATGTTACCTGTTTCTAACGATAGGGAATGTTTCTCAACCGCTTTGGTCCAAATAGGGTCCTGTTACATACAGAAGATGCTCGGTAAATATCCATTACAACCTAGCAATCACATGCCTGGTCATCATGACTCCTGCAGTTGGGGCATTCTTGTTATAGGTATTGTGATCAAACTAACCTGAGAGAAAAATTGTGTTGCTTAGTTGTCCCTGTTTCCCACATTGTGGATTGTGAAGTATCTAAATCAAATCACATACACTGACAACACCCCAAAATGAAATATTTTATGTGTTAAATTGCCATCCATAGAGCTTGCTTGCCAAACTTATTTACAGACTTTAACAAGATTAAATACCAACTCAATTTTTTTGTGGAATAACTAGATACTACACTCTTAGGCATCTGTCTTACAGAGTTGAACAGTTAAAGCACATTTATGAAAGGACTGTATTGAAGAAGAATGTTGGTAGTTCTTATTATCTCTATGAGGAGTGGATGAGATAACCTGGGATTTCAGCACTGATAAGTGCACAGGGACTCTAGCTCATGACCTCACACTACCTTCCTTTGTGGGTTTTCCAATGGCTCTGTGAAGATAAATGCTATGAGTCCATGTTCCTGGGAGGCAGTTGCTTTAAAAAGCAAAATTAGTAGTTTCCTTGCTGCCACCATTCCTCAATCCCCACTACTTGGGTGACTTTGTTGACAGGCCTGTAACTGGTAGCTTCTGATAAATCTTATAAGCCTAAAATAGGAAGCTGGCACTATCTATTATTGCTTTAGCCTTGTCTATGACCTACATACTAGAAATGTCATCTGGCTCTTATCTGGAACAGAATCTACCAGGAAGTCTTCCCTCCTGGAGACTTCCTGGGTGTCTACAGACTGTTGATTAAATTTAACACACACACACACACAAACACACACACACCCCTCCTATATTCTTCAAATATATTACCCAAAAATACCAGAAAAAATATCATTTCAGAGCCCCCCCATGTGATATAATTTATTTTTGTGAAAGTAAATAAATGCTGGCTTATTCAGGTTATACGTAATATGCCCAGATGACCAACTCTAAACAATTTTTTGAAGTAGTGAAATGTGGCTCCATTATTCCCAGTCCCTATTATCGTCACTTATTTTAAAAAAATCTTTTTACTTAATCTTCTATGTCAGTTAGCTAGTGCCATAGAACAAACTATGCCCAGAACGAAGTGGCTTAAAAGAACAACCATTTATTACTTCTCATGAATCTATGAGTTGGTTGGGTAGTTCTGCTGATCTGAGTTGACCATTCATGCATCTGTTGTGAGTTGTGGATTGACCAGGAGACTTTGTTGATCTTGGCTGGGTTCTTTGATGTGTCTGGGGCCTCAGTTGGGACAACCTGGTTGACTTGGCTCTGCTCCCCACATCACATACTCCAGCAGGCCAGCCTGGCATGTTCTCATGATGAAGACAGAAGAGCAGAAGAAAGAACAGAGGAGTGTAAGGGCTCTTGAGGCCCAGGCTCCAAACTTGCTGCCAATCACTTCCACCACATTCTATCAGCTGAAGCTATACACAAGACAGCCCAGATTCAAGAGGTGGAAAAAGAGATCTATTCTTCATGGGAAGAACTGCACAGTCACATTGCAGAGTGTAGACACAGGAAAGGGTGAAAGGTTGGAGTCATTTTTGAAAACTGTCTCTTCTCCAGCTTTTCAGGTGTTCTGTAACTCCAAGATTTTCAGTCTTCATCCTTCATCCTTCACCCTTCATATAAAACATCCTTGTTTTAAAGACATTCTTCTTGTCTTTAAAACTTGTGATTGGGAAATTATCTGAGAAACATATTCACAAAGAGATGAATGATATTTAAAGCTAAATGTACTATCTGTCTATATGTAAAATAATGCTGAAGAATTGTCCTCAGCCCCCAAAACACCCACCACATAGACTCTAAAATAAAGAATATCAGGCATAAGGAAGTAGTTGGAAATAACATTCTGCATGGTAAGGAAAGAAAATGTGATACATATACACCATGAAATACTATGCAGCCATAAAAAGAACAAGATCAAGTCTTTTGCAAGAATATGGATGGAGCTGGAGGCTATTATCCATAGCAAACTAATGAAGGAACAGAAAACCAAATGCTGCATGTTCTCACTTATAAGCAAGAGCTAAATGATAAGAACTTATGAACACAAGGAAGAAAACAATAGATACTGGAGTATACTTAAGTGGGGAGGATGGAAGGAGGGTGAGGAGCAGAAAAGATAACTATTGAGTACGGGGCTTAATACCTGGGTGATGAAATGATCTGTACTACAAACCCCTGTGACATGAGTTTACCTGTGTAACAAACCTCCATATATACCCCCAAACCTAAAATAAAAGTTAAAAAATAATTAAAATTAAAAAAATAAATATTCTCATTAAAACTTTTTACATAATGACAATAATAATAATAATAACTAATGACACAATGGCAGCAATAATATTCATGTGCATTTATTGAGCATTTACTGTGCATTAGCTGTTGTGGCAAAAGCTTTGATTTTTTTAATCTCATTTATTTGAGGAGGGTACTATTGCTATAATACTCATTTGATAGATGAAAATACTGAGGCTTAAAAGAGTTAGGTAATGTGCACCCAAGCTCTCAGTTATTGGATGGCAGAGTCAGGATTTGAACTTGCATCTGCCTATCATAAAGTTAAAGCTTTTCACCATTCCTTGTATCCACAGGTGGCTCTCTCTAAAAATTGAAGGTAAGATTGATGTTATATTGCTCTCCACCAGTGGTTCTCAGCCTTAACTGCACACTGAAGTAACCTGATTTTTTAAAATGCTGATACCTTTATCCTGCTCCCAGAGATGCTGGTATTTGTTCTAAGTATGAGATTTTAAAATCTCTACAGTGATTCTAATATGTAGCTATACCAGTGTTATATTGTGTTAGTCTGTTCTCATGCTGATAATAAAGACATACCTGAGACTAGGTAATTTATAAAGAAAAAGACGTTTAATTGACTCACAGTTCCACGTGGCTGCCAAGCCCTCACAATCATGGTGGAAGGCAAAGGAGGAGCAAAGTCATGTCTTACATGGCAGCAAGCAAGAGAAAACCCCTCATAAAACCATCAGAGCTTGTGAGACTTATTCACTACCACCAGACACTATGAGGGAAACGACCCCCGTGATTCAATTATCTCCCATGGGGTCCCTCCCATAACACATGAGAATTATGGGAGCTACAATTCAAGATGAGATTTGTGTGGGGACACAGCCAAACCATATCACATATAACAGGTAATCTATGAATTAGCGACATCAGCATTACCTGAGCTTTTTAGAAATGCAAATTCTGGGCTGGGCTCAGTGGCTCATGCCTGCACTCCCAATGCTTTGGGAGGCCTAAATGGGAGGATTACTTGAGCCCAGGAGTTCAAAACCAGACTGGACAACATAGCTATAACCCTATCTCTACAACTAACAATAGTGAATGCAAATGTTTAGGTTCCTCCCTAGACCTGCTGAGTCAGAACATCTGGAGTGAACTAGGAAACTGTGTTTTAAAAATCCCTCCGGATGATTCTGATGCTCATGAAAATTGGGGAATTAGCATTTTATATGAATGATGCTAATCCCTATGTATCAGAATCCCCTAGAGAGCTTAATTAAAACCGGAGACCCAGACTCATGCCCCAGATCTACTAAAACTGTATTGTCACATAGCCCTTCAGGCAATTCTGATGCACTCAGGATTGAAAACCACATGTTTATACAAAATAAATTGTACTGCTTTATACGCTTTCAGTGTTTGTATATCAGAATTTATCAGGCTTAGATAGTTTTTCTCCCTCTCAGAGAGAAACATAATGAACACAAATCTTTGTTCCAAAAGAAAGATCTGATGCTAACACTGAAGAACTCTCACTCTTTGTTGAGAGCAGAGCTAGATTCTGCAGAATTCCAGAATGACAGATTGATTGGTATCTCATCTATAATTAATAGGATGAATGTCAAAAAGACGGCTGAACTGTGAGCCCCGGGATGAAGTCACCTACAGCCCTGAGACCTGAAATGCACATCCCAGTGGAAGCCTGACTGCAGCCATTAACCTTGCTATGGAGATGAACCAAAGGCCCAAGCATGAGTGACTTTAAGATGAAACTCAGGAGCTGAGGCCCAGTGTGGACATTAAATTTTCCATGCCAGACATGAAATCAAATTCTAATTCTTCATAAAATTACCATCTTCAATTTCTGTTGGCATATCTGAGAAATACTGGCCTGTTACTAATTGGCTCCTTAGCTCTGTGTCCTAGAACAGAAGAAATTAAGTTCAGGAAATATTTTTGTTGCAGGCTATCTAGAAACTTAAAAAAAAAAAAGCCTCCTTTAGTAACTTTTACTGAGAACCACTGATGTAGGAAAGAAAATCTATATTTAGAGAACATACTTTTAAAATCAGCTTTCTTTTCAATAAAATGCCTTCAATTCCTATGTTTTTCAATTAGTTCAGAGTCTAAGAACAAACCTTTACTGAATGCTTATGGGATAGAAAGCAGAGTACTAAATGCTATGGGTGATTGAAAATAATTGATGTGTAGTAGAACTTGTTACTGAAAGTGTAGTACACAGACCAACAACATTAGCATCACTTGGAAGCTTCTAAGAACCACAGATCTCAGGCCTTAATTTAGGTCTACTAAGCCATTTTGATAACATCTCTAGGGGATCTGTAGGAATATTAGGGATTGAGAAATATTGCAATAGAAGATGTGTCTTGCCTTCTCAAAGCTGTCGGAAAATCATCACATACATATACGAAAACGTAAATCATATTAAAAATTGGGGATAGACTAAAACATGGTTCCTCTTCACAGGAATCTTACATTTATTAGAGATAAATGAATGTGACAAGTTTAACAATTATCTTATATCAAGTTACCCAAACCTAGAACCTGAAAAAGAGATTTGAGACTCTTGACTTATTGAGAGAAGCTCTCAGGAGAAGAAATATGAAAGTGAGGGAAACAGGATGGGGCAGGAAAGGAGCTCAGTGAAGATCTCAGCTTGGGCCTGATCACATAGGCAGCTTTGGAGTGTGAATTGTGCCATGGAGCTGATATTGCCTCGAGGCAAGGGAATCAGCCTCTTGTTCTCCATGTGAGAAAATGAGTTGCAGACATTTGCTATGGGCTGCTCCTGGGTGGAAATATGGGACACAAATTTCTGGCCAAATGGCTGAGTTCAGATGCGTTCTCTGAGGAAGGAGAGCAACTGTGAGATGTTAGCAGTCAACTCTCACAGCGGGTGGGGGAAGCGTGCACTGGCCAGTAAAGGGAATCTGGATGAGGCACCAAGAGCATTGCCAGGGTCTGAATGTTTATGGCCCACCAAAATTTATATTTTTAAATCTTAACATCCCAAGTGATAGTATTAGGAAACTGGGTCCTTGGGAAGTAATTAGGTCATGAGGGCAGAGCACTCATGAGTGGGATTAGTGCCCTATAAAAATGGCCCCAGGGAGCTCCCTTGGTCTTTTCCCCATGTGAGGATACGTTGAGAGTTGGCAGCCTGCAACTCGGAAGAGGATGTTTATCAGAACTTAGCTATTCTGGCACCCTGATCTTGGACTTCCAGCCTCCAGAACAGTAAGAAATAAATTCCTGTCATTTATAAGTGGCTCAGTCTATGGTACTTTGGTATAGTGGTCCAAATGGACTAAGACAAGCATCCTCTGGAATAATGTAAGATGTAAAGAACAGTACAAGGAATGGCTGTCAGGCAAGCGCATCACTTGCAGTATCTTTTGTGTGTTGAGAGGGAGAAGTGGTCACCGTGTAAGATGTGCTCTGGAAAGATTTGCCAGAGAAAGGAGAATTTAAACTGGACATTGAGGAATCCAGTCATCTTCCCCTTTCCAATAATTGCATTTGATTCCCTCCTAGGGAACTCTCACCTCCTCCACCATCAACACATGTGGTTTATGATGGGGACTATATATATCCCAGACTTGAGGGGTGTCCATAAGACTCAGGTCTAACTGGCCAAGACATCACGTTCCCTTGGTCACAAGAATTGCTACTGGGATGAGGACTTGACCAAAACCACAAGAGGAAGCCTAATAAACATGTTCAGCTGTTAAGAAAGAGAGCTGCTTCCAGGTTGTAGTGCACAAAGATTAATGTCAGCTGAGAAGACACAAGACTTGAAGATTGAGAAAAACTGAGGTCTGACTATGTGAAGCATGAATCCTGCCTCATCCTGGGACTTCTCAGGATATGTGAGCAAATAAATTACTAAATTCAATTTTTTGCTTAAGTCACTTTGATTAGCCTGGTTTCTGTATCTTGCAGTTAAAAGTGCTCTAAGATTTAGATATGAGTATAGCTTTTCCATATACATGAATAAATACATATATGGAATATATATATAAAATAATATATATAATATATATATTATATATATTATTATATATATATATTCTTGTAGTCTTAACAAGATGTCTTTCTTGTTCCTTTTATCTTTTTTACAATTCTTCTCATTTTATTGATATCACTATAGAAACACTTTTTTTTTTTCAGCTGTAATTATGTCCTGTGTTCAGATCACTCATTCCTGAAACCAAATTGAAAATGCTTTCTCACCAGTTACTTCAAATCTGGACTCTCTTTTTGAGCCCACAAACTTCATAGAAAGTAAAAATAAAGTGAAAGCTAATATATTTTAAGGAAAGGTGATATCTTTTAACACTTAATATATTAATTTATTTTTTTATTTTGTGAAGAAAAACAACATTTTAAAGAAAACTTTTTCAACAGCAACCTTTATCAAACCATATCTTATTTTCAAATAATGATAGAAATCATCTTACAAATAAGCCAAAAATTCACTAACTTAAAAAAGAGACCTCATTAACACAACAGTTTAGTATTTTAAGACAGCATCAAAATTTGACAATTTATTGCCAGTGTCAAATAGCATAAAGCAATTAGAAATACCTCAAGGAAAAAAACACTGAAAATAAAAAACCTGAATTTTCAAAATTTCCCTTAGACCCAACTTATAGTACACAGTTCTAAAATTTGTGAGTGTTTCTGGGATTACTTATGGCAAAGTTCCAGAATTGGCAGAAACATGGCCATTGTTTGTTTCAGATTATACTACTCACAATAATTGCCATCAATTGAGTGCTCACCAAGTAGACACTTCATATACCTGTCTTTCTTTTTTTCTTTCTTTTTTTTTTTTTTTGAGACGGAGTTTCCCTTTTGTTGCCCAGGCTGGGGTGCAATGGCACAATCTCAGCTCACTGCAACCTCTGCCCCCCAGGTTCAAGTGATTATCCTGCCTCAGCCTCCCTTGTAGCTGGGATTACAGGCACGTGACACCACACCTGGCTAATTTTGTATTTTTAGTAGAGACGGGATTTCACCATCTTAGTCAGGCTGGTTTCAAACTTCTGACCTCAGGTGATCTGCCCACCTCAGCCTCCCAAACTGGTGGGATTAGGTTAATCTGCCTGCCTCAGCCTCCCAAACCCGTGGGATTACAGGCATGAGCCATCGCTCCTAGCCTCTTTCTTAATCCTTACAACCAAATCTGAGCCTTCATTGAGTAGGTAAGAATCTGATGTAAAGCGTTAAACTTTCCTGACCACAGATGGTGAATAAACAGTAGAGCTGGGCTCTAATCCCAATTCCCTCTGAGTCTAGAGCCTGAACATTCTACATCTGTCATTTCTAATTTGATTTTCCTCCCTCCCTCTTGCCACACACCTCATCCTTCTGCAGTACTTTTGCACTCAGCACAGTGAAGGGGTTGAAATTTACCTGCAGTTACCTTTTCACCTGGGTATATCAACACCACCACCACCACCAATAGCCTGGCACTGTTTTTTCCCCTTCAAGCCTGAAGGGGACAATTGGCAGTATCAGAGCGTGAGGACTCATCCCTGTAGCTTTTGGCAAGGCTGAGATTCTCCTGTGACAGAATAAATCCGCAGTAGGCTTTTATCCGACAGAAGTGCAGTGAGGTGTGGCATTGGTGTTTCAGCCAGAGTTCCCTCATTCTCCTTCCTCAAAGACAAGTCATCAGTGCAGCAGCTGCATCCAACGGCCTCTCACTGCGTTAAGGTACACACTATGGTTCCACATTTCATTAAACACTTGCCTTTCTACACTTGCTCTTCCATACCTACCATTCACACTTGGGATGAAAATGCAAGTGACTCCTTGTTATGCATGGAAGAGTTTATGTATCTTAGCCTGCATGTGCTATGCTCTGCTCTGGGCTCTTTAAATATATGGAATACTTGCTGGAATGAATGAGTCCTCAGATTAGGGGGAATGGGCATGGTTGCCCTTCAGAAGTAAAGTATCTGTTCTGAAAATGTGCATGGAGATGGAACATCTGTTTATGTGGCTTTATGAATCACTTTTTAACCAGAGACTTGTTGAATGTATTTTCAAAACTGAGTTATCTGTAGACCACTTAGTCCTGGAATTTTTAGATAATTAATTGTTGTGCCTTTTTATCCTGATTTTCTAGAATGTCCTCATAAATGGGTAAAAACCATCACAATGTGGCCCTCTTTCCCTACCACCTGGCATAATACCATACAAATATTAATTATTTATTAAGGAAATAGCAAAAGACTTTGTATTGGTCCACACTGAATTTAGTAGTCTTGATTTCTCCCTAAATGTGTACTCTGGCAATAGAGTGAAAGCTCCTACTATGGTTATAGATGGCAAGGACAGAAACCAGCATTCTTCTTAAACCCTGAGCCCTACCCATTTTCTTGGAATTTACAATAGAAATAACTTGTTTCTGCCAGCTTGATAACACTAATTTCCCTTAATTTCCACTCAGGTGAGCCCCTCCCTTTTCTTTTGATTCTCCTGGTTGGTATCGCCTTTACTCCAGGTCAGACCAATTCAGCATTGACCTTAGTAATTGTCTAGAAAATAGGTGCATGAACCAAGGCAAGAGGCAAGCCCCTGAGTGCTCTCACCAGGACTTTTGATGGAGCTACCAGAAAACGGAGATTTTATTTTTCCAATGTTGGTGGCACATAAGCCTGGAGCTAATAGAGGCCATCCGTGTCCTTATTTGAGGTGATGTTGCCTAAAAACAAATTCAGCAGAGAAAAGCAGCAGGACTGAGAGATGAAGAGAAGCTTTCCTAAGACACAGTTGTCACTGCGGCTGAAGTTGGGCTATTTTGAACTTTACATAATCAAACACACACTCCTATTTGTTTAAGCTCACTAAAACTAAGTGTTCTGTTACCTACAGCCAAAGTGTCATACTAACACAGGAATTCTAAACACAATCTACTCACGTCCATAACCCATTGGAAATTTCCTTTAGGATTAGATCTTTCAAGAAATATTCTTATGCAAGTGGATTGATTTGGGTGCTCTTTCATGTGTTGAAGTTTTTCTAAGTCTCTCTGGTACAAATCCAGACATGGTAAATATATGGGATTTCCTAGAATATGCCTGAGATGTGGGGTGAATCCCTATTTTTTGCAGGAACCACACTGAACTCACCCAAGATGACTTTCAGAGATCTTGACAGTATCTGAGAAATACTGGCTTAGACAGTATCTTTCAACTTCTAGGTGTCAGAAGTGTGATGAGAAAGAATTGAGGAGAAGGGAGTTAAAGGTTCTCATATTTACCTGAAACATTCTTCAGTTTCCTGAATTATGTACGAAAGTTAAAATCAAAGCACTGTTTTCTATTTTGAATATCCTAAATACAGGAAACTTTTCTGACCCTTTACAGATAAATAAAAAGTCAGCAGTCTGATCCCTTATATGCCATTTTTTATTTCATTAGTTCTCAAACGCCAGCATGAATCAGAATCACCTGGAGGGCCTATTAAACCACAGTAGTGTTTTCGAACAATTTGCATTCAACAAGTTCCAGGTGATGCTCATCTGGGGGACCGTACTTTAAAAATCACTGCCCCATCTCAATACCATTCACATGATAAGTGACAGTGTTGGGTAAATGGCTAACACTGGGAGGGTAAGCTGCACATTTGATGACAATTCCTCAGGAGAACTCATTGCTGATGAAGAAGGTAAAAACCATGTTCCTGGATATATTGATTTAATCATTTCTCATCTTTTTGGGGTACAAAGATGCATTTCCGTGCCTGTGCAACCTTCTCTCCTAGCTGAGCCACATTCCTTAAATAGCATACACTGGTGAAGTAAAGCCATTCTGTTGCCTGCCTCTCCTTCTGTGGCTTAAACAGAGTTTGCAGTGGCCTGCAAAGTCATCAGTCATGAGAAAAACCTTTTCTAAACACTACGCCAGACAGAACAGATTAGGAAATCTCCAAACTGGATAATTAGTCAAGAAAAATAAATATCCTTTAGCAAAACCGTAATAACCACATTGAGCTTTCAGCTAATCAATTTACTGGGCCATCTGTCTAAGGAAAGTGGGCAGGGGTCTATGCCCAATCTGTGAACCTGCGGGGGCGTTGGGGGAGACTGTGACCAATGGAAACTTCTTGTGGACCTAAAGGAATCTGAAAGAGCAAGTCTTCCACCCACGGCCTTTCATGCCTAGAGGCTGTGGGGAGCTTCACTTTTAGAGAACATTTCTGTGTATGTTGCTGGACATTGAGCTGCACATTTTCAGGCTGTCACCCAGTTTGCACATGAGATGCACATGAAGATTGTGCCAGCAGCCTTTCTTAGGAAAATTTTTATATTTTAAATTATTATAACTGCTATTTTTAAAAAACTGTTGTGAGTATGATTTTTAGTTGATATTATTTACTTTTAGTCGGGTGGCCTTACAGAGTTCCTACTATGTGTAATCTTCCATATGAAAGCATTATAAATAACCTGAGATAATCGTGGCTTCAAGGAACTTGTGGAATGATTAGGGGGAGAAAACACATGAAGGGCATCATCTCCACGAGGCCTCTAGACTTAGCCCAGCAGTAATTAGATGCCCTCCATCTAGGGGCTTCTATGCATGGGGATCATCTCATCTGTCTGTAGTTCAGTGGACTGGAAACTTCTAAGAAAAGAGGAAGGTCTTGTTTGTATGCTCAGGGTCTATTACAGTGACTGACTTATGGTAGACATTCCATTAGTGCGTCATGAATAAATGAGAATGCTCTGGGATGCATGGCAGCATGTACTGTCTGCATCAGCACATATTTTAAATATCTTAAGAGTTAAGAGGACGGACAACCATAAAGAGTGCTCAGGGAAAGCTACTCCAAACATGCACTCGGTAAGTTTAACATAAGAGAAAAGAAGATGATCTATGTGGATGGTACAACATTCGCAGACAGAGGAAGGGAACTGTCCCCAGAGCTCTGGGACAGTGATGATACTGCCTCCTATAGTAGAGACTTCACTTTGGAGAGGTAGGAAAAGATGATGGTGAAAGCCATGTCAAGTAAATTAATGGATTATTTCATAGTCTCTACAACAATGCCACAAAGCAGGCACTATTATAGCTGAGCAAACAAAGGCTGAGAAAAGATAAGCATCTGCTCCACATCCCACAGTGAGACGTAGTACAGCTAGGCTTGGAAGCCAGTTGTCTGCTCTCAGGTATGAACTGGTGACCACTGCAGTATACTGCCACCCTAAGAGATCAAGCAGAGGCCTCCCGGACTTGAACCAAGAATCACTGACCTAAAACCATCTTCTTCACCTTTAAGTTTTACTGAACTGTGACCCAGAGACTGCAGTTGGAGGTCAGTTGGAAGTCTAATGGTTTGTGAAGAATTAATGGTTCCTAGATGATCTTAATGGTACTGGCTGGTGAAGTAAGCCAGCCAGCATAGGAGATCAAAGTCAGCATACTAGGAAGAAATAAGCCATGTTGGTCTGTGTCAGAGTCTGGGTCCTGAGTTCAGGGACTGGATCTATCACAATCTTCCCAGGAATGTTAAGGGTATGGTATTTGTGTGAGTCTGGTGAGCCCATCATTGGTTTGAATATATGGACTCTTGCTCTGGAAAGCACTGTTTCAGTAATGGGTATCTCAGCCATCTCAGTGGACCATGCTTACTGGTTCTGATGGTCTCTGGCTTTCCACTTTGTAAAACAGTCACCATGTTGCTTTGAACTCCCCAATACCATAGACCAGGTGGGCTATACTCTACCCATCCATGTCCATAATTTCACAGATATACACTTATTACTAATACAGGAGTTATTAAGAAATAATTTTTAGGAAGCTAGAAAGGGTGAAAGTTCTTAGTGGAATTTTCCTTTAATGAAAAGCAACCACCAAACCATTTCTTCTCTAACAGAAAGCAGCCTAGAAGTCAGGCATGGATACGCACACTAAAAGCTTTTATATATAAATGCCAGCAGCTCTACCTGGAAGCCAGGTACATTCAATATGGAGACTCTTGCCCTCTTTTCCTTGTCACTACGTGTGCCAGGTGTCATGGCAGCCTCCAGATAAAGCCACGTGTGCAGGACAATATGGCAACAGGCCAGGAAGCCGTATTTGCATATTAAAACGCTAGAGTGGGAGGGCCAGTTTTTTTTGCGGGCTACGTGAATGACATACCTCATCAAACCAATCCCCTGGGCCCTATGCAAATCAGACACCACCTCCTCCAGCCTCCCAATATGACCAACTGCTTTTCACCATAGGCGGGGCTTTTCCATTCGGAGCCCACCTCCCTCTGTATGGGGGAACTATTTTCTTCTTTTTTGCCGATTGAACTTTTTGCTCTTTAAACCACTCCACGTGTGTCCGTGTCACTAATTTTCTCAGCGTGAGACCAAGGACCCTGGTTGCTTCTCCAGACAACAGAGCCGTATCATGACTTTCAATGTTTTGCTTCAAACATCTGAGACTGTAGCTAACACTAGTGTCCTGGAAACTCTCCATCCAAGGATCTGTAGGTACATGGTGGGCTCTGCTTCCCCTGGCATTGCAGCTTTTCTGACATGGACTGCTCATCAGTTTGAGCTAATATATAATTGGCAACATGCGTATGATGCATCAGGATGCCCACAGTCTGAGTTTATAGTTATTCCTCAGCAGAAGTCAGACATCGTGTGGTACATGGCAATGGATGTAGGGGAAGAGGCAGCTGAAGCCAAACATCCAGTTGAAACATCAGCACTGGAAACATTATATTTTATTCGAGTACTAAGCTCTCTCTGATGTATTCTGGGACAGGAAAAACTACCCTTGGTAGATGGAGTGATATTCACTTATTCAGTGTCAAATATTGTTAGATTACCCTAGGCACTGTCCTAGATGGTGGAAATATAGTGATAAAGGCAGAAAAAGCACGCATTTTCATGAAGCTTATGATCTAGTAGAGACAGACTGATAATAAACTAGAATAAATATATAGTTATATAACTATATATAATTATATAATAATCATATACAATTATGTAAGTTACATTATATAATTATATAATTATTATACATTATAATTATACAATAATTATAATGAATTATATAATAATTACACAAGAATTATAATGTGTAATAATTATATAATTATATCACATAATTATATAATATATAATATTAACATGTTAAGAAGAAAAGCCAGCTGGGAATAGAAACTTATAAGATGAGCATGTTGCTTTCGTTAGAATAGTCACAGAATTTTTTTTTAAAGAGCTTGAGATTTGAGACAAGACCTGGATGAAGGAGAATGAGATGGAAGTTTGGGGAAGAAGAGTGCTCCAAGAGGGGAAGTCATAAGTGCAAAGGTCCTGAGGCAGAAATGAGGGTGACAGGTTTGAGAACTGCAGGATCAGAAGGGCTAAAGCAAAATGAAATGTCACCACTCATGTATCCACCAAAATCTAGCCTTGATATATCAACACCACAGTTTGAAATACAGATACTGCAGTCTTAAGTTCAAGCTCAAAGTAAACAGTAAACAAATAATCAAGAAGTACCCCAAGAAGTAACTCTGAGACTGGGACAAATGCAGAGACATGGAAGCCAAGAGTTTCCTGAGTGGAATCAATGATAACAGGGAGCAAAAACATATGAGCCTATGTTTAGCAAATGGGGAAGTTTGTATACATTCATCTGAGTCTTAAAGAGTAAGACTAAAAGCCATCAGTGAATGGCTAAACTGTAGGGTAGAAATGAAACAGTGTGTAGAGAGAGCAGGTAGGTCACAGAAAGTGGAAACAATTAGTCAAGAGAGGAAGGAAGACCACGGAGGTAGAGGCCGCTTTCATCACATAACAACATTGACACTGATCACCAGGCTGAAGTAGTGTTTGTCAGCCTTCTCCCCTCTAAAGTTACCCTTTTCCTCACAATTTCCATACTGTGCTCTTTGAAGGAAGCAACTATGCATAGCTCATACCAAACAGTAGAATTTGATACCCACCTCCTCCTTGAAGGTTAAGAATTTATATAAATTATTTGGAATTATTCTGTACTTGAGATTTCCTTCATTTAATTATTTATGCAATCATTTATTTATGTTAATATGGGCTCATAAATACTTCATACTTGGGTTATAATCCAATATTTTTCTATTGATTTTATTGTTTAAATTTCTCTAGCTTTGACCATTGAGAACTCTTTAAGTTGGCTTCTGTGTCCTTTTGTCATATCCCCATGAGAGTGAGGTATTTTTCCAGGTACTTTCGTACTTTCTGGCAATACCACATTTTTAAGGCTCATCCTATGCATTTCATCTGCCAATCCTGGGAGCTATCATTTTTACAAGAATTACTGTACTGTTAATGATGAATGGTATGATGAACCAATATCTGGGTCATAGGTGTGCTCACTGCTACTATGGTGTCATTGCTTCCAGTAGTATATTTACATATTTATAAAATTAATATATGTAGCCATATGTGTCTATATTAAGCTAAACGTGAGCTTGCACTGATGTCTCCTACTCTAATTTATTACTATGTGGAACATTTGACTCTCCTCTCCTTATGTATTTATAACTTCCCCTCAACAACTAGAAATCTGATTCCTACCATCCACTTAATTGTCCAATTCCAGGATACATGTGTATTGGCAACAGAATTGTTAACCCATATATTCATGAAAATCAACCCTATCCACCACAGTACAGTGTCTATGTACACTCTCTTTTGTCTTTATTCTTGTAGACTCTACTCATACAGTGGACTCCACTTATATCCAAAGTTATTGAGTTCAGCACCTTTTCCTCCACCCTGCTCAGTGAAGTTGTTTCATAGATTTATAATTTATGTAAATTATTTTGTCACATGCTACATTCCGTCTCGGGCTCTCCCAAACTCCTAAGTGATTTTTTAAAATTTTTCACACACTAATGTTTGTTCTTCTATGGTAAATTTCTATGGGTTTTAATATATGCATAATTTATGTTTTCACAATTATAGTATTAAACAGAAAAATTCTACTGCCCTAAAAAATTTCCCTGTGTATCACTTGTTCAACCTTCCTCTTTTCCCTCTAAACCCCTGGCAACCATTGATGTTTTTATCATAACCATAGTATTGCCTTTTCCAGAATATCATATAATTGGAATTATGCAGTATGTCGTCTTTTAATTGTTTTCTTTCACTTAGAAATATGCTTAGGAATAGGTTTTACTTAGAGATAGAAATTTCAGTTAGAAATATATTTGTACATGCCTTTTTATAACTTGATAGATTATTTTTTTCTATCACTAAATAATATTCCTCGGTATAGATATGCCACCATTTTTTTGGCCTTTCACCTATTAAAAGACATCTTGGTTGCTTCTATATTTTTCTGACTTCTTAATCACAAAGCTGCTATAAACATTCGCGATGGTTTTTATCTGGATAAAAGTTTTCAAATCATTTGGGTAAATATCTAGAAGCAATGAAGGCTGAATCATATGGTAAGACTGTGCTTAACTTAATAAGCAACTGCTAAACTGCTTCTAAAGTAGCTATACCATTTGCATTCCTAGCAGCAATATATGAGAATTCCTGTTGCTCCACATCCTTAGCAGTAATTAGTATTGTCAGATTTTTTGATTTTTGCCATTCTAAAGCAATATGCATTAGGTATATACTGATACCTCATTATTGTTTTAATTTGAAATTCACTAATTGCAAACGATATTGAGCATGTTTTTCATATGCTTATTTTCCATTTGAATATCTTCTTTGGTGATGGATCTATTCAGATCTTTCACTCATTTTTAAGTTTTTCTAACTATTGAGCTTTAAGAGTTCATTATAGATGTTGGATACAAGTTCTCTACCAGATATATGTTTTTGCAAATATCTTCTTCTAGTTTGTTGCTTGCCTTTTGTTTCTCTTGACAGTGTTTCTGCAGAGCAGAAGTTTTAATGTTAACAAAGTTCAATGCGTTAATATTTTTCCAAGGGTTGTGATGCTGGTATTTTATTTAAAAACCCATCACAAAACCCAGTGGTCATAAATATTTTCTTTTATGTTTTCTTCTAGATGTTACATTTAGGTATATTATTTATTTTGAGTTAATTTTTGCATAAGATCTGTGTTTAAGATCTCTGTGTAGTTTTTTAAAAAAATTTATGATTATTTGCACATGGATGTCCAATGGATCCAGAAGTGTATGGTGAAACGACTATTCTTTGTCTATTTTATTGCTTTTACTCCTTTGTCAAAGATTAGCTAACTGTATATAGGGAGCCTATTTCTGGACTCTATACTGTTTCATCATTCTATGCATCTGTTCTTTTGCTAATACTGTACTAACTTGTTTACTGTAGCTTTGGAATATCTCTCCATTTGTTAAGATCTTCTTTTATTTCTTTCGTAATAGTTTTTTAGCTTCCCATTTATAGATCCCACACATATCTTCTTAGGTTTATACACAAATATGTCATTCAGGGGGCTATTATAAGTGCTTTTTTTTTTTCAAATTTTAAATCCCAATTTTTCATTGCTAGTACATAGTCAATTGACTTGCATGTTAACCTTGTATCCTGTAAGTTTGCCATCCCTACTCATTATTGTCTTTTATTTTCTTTATTTTTTGTTTGTTTGTTTGTTTGTTTTTGTTTTTGATTTCGTTTTTGTTTTGAGATGGAATTCTCACTGTGTCTCCCAGGCTGGAGTGCAATGGCCGATCTCGGCTCCCTGCAACCTCTGCCTCCCAGGTTCAAGCGATTCTCCAGCCTCAGCCTCCTGAGTAGCTGAGATTATAGGTGCCCACCACCACATTCAGCTAATTTTTGTGTTTTTAGTAGAGACTGGGTTTTGCCATGTTGGCCAGGCTGGTCTCAAACTCCTGACCTCAGGTGATCTGCCCACCTCGGCCTCCCAAAGTGCTAGGATTACAGGCGTGAGTCACCATGCCCGGCCGCTACTTGTTATTTTCAAAGAGTTTTGTTTTATTTTTGTTTTGTCAGTTCTTTGGGATTTTATACATAGACTATAATGTCATCTGTGAATAGGGACAATTTCTTTCTTTTTATTTATAAAGTTTATATTTCTCTTTTTAATCATTGCATTATCTAGAATTTTAAGTAGGAAATTGGATATGAGTAATGAGAAGGCACATCTTTGACTTTTTCTCAGTCTTATGAGGAAAGTGTCCACTTGCCACCATTAAGCATGATGTTAGATGTGATTTTTGTGGGCATTATTAGTTTTATCGTGTTGAGAATTTAACAGCTTTCCTAGTTTGCTGAAAGTACTGATCGTGAATGAGTGTTGAATTTTTGTCACATGCTTTCTCTGCATGATTTGGTTTAATGTAATTTTTTAAAGTCTCTCAATGTGGCATATTACATTTATTGGTTTTTGAATGCTGAATCAGTTTTGCCTGCTTCAAATAAATGCCACTTTCTCATGGTGTATAATTCTTTTTATATTTTGTTGGCATTGATTTGGTAATATTTTCTTGGGAATATTTGCAAATATGTTCATGAAATATATTAACCTATACTTTTCTTGTAATTTATTAGTTTAGTTTTAGTACTAGGGAAACATAGAATGTGTCAGGATGTTCTCCCTCTGATTGTATTAGGCTGATGCAAAAGTAGTTGCGATTTTTGCCTTTACTTTTAAATAGCAAAAATCACAATGACTTTTGCACCAACCTGATAGTTTCTGCAAGAAATTGTAGAAAACAAATAGTGTTTTTTCTGTAACTATTTGGTAGAATTCACAAGTGAAGCCCCCTGAGAGACTAGTGCTTCATTTTTCAGATATTGATCTAATATACACACACACAAACACAAACACACACACACTACAAATATTGATACATTGGACTTTTTAAAAATTATATATATA
Organism: Macaca nemestrina; assembly: GCF_043159975.1. Lineage (NCBI taxonomy): Eukaryota > Metazoa > Chordata > Mammalia > Primates > Cercopithecidae > Macaca > Macaca nemestrina. The sequence goes on from NC_092139.1 coordinate 46,336,051, forward strand.
AAATGCATAGTATGCGTATTATGCACGTTACATATAATATATTATATATGTGTGTGTATATATATATATATGTGCCTATTCAAAGTGTTTCTTTTTGTGTGAGATTTTGTACTTTGTGTTTTTCAAAGTAAAGTCCATTACTTCTAAGTTATTAAATTTGTGGGCACAGATATTTATAGTATTCCTTCTAATCTTTTACTCTCCATTGAATCAGTAGTGATCATCCTTCTTCTATTTCTGATATAGGTAATCTATGACTTGTTTCTTTATTCTTGATAAGTCTGGCTAGATACTTATTAATACAATATTAACATTTTCAAAAACTAGTTTTTGGTTTCATTGTTTTTTCTCTATTTTTTTTTCTTTCTTATTGCCATGGTTTCTGCTCGAAGTTTTATTATCTCTTTTAGTTTATTTATTTCAGGCTTAAGTTGCTCTATTTTCTCTAGTTTTCAAAAGAGAAGTTTAGGTTGCTGATTTTAAATCATTTTTTCCAATACCAGCATTTAATACTACACATTGCCCCCTGGGCACTTCTGTTGCATCCCGCAAATATAGATACATTTTATTTTCAATTTTATTTGGCTTATTTTTTCATATTCTTTAAGATATCCTATTTGCATGTGTCATTTAGAATTGTGTTGATTAATTTCCAAATACTTGGGAATTTTCCAGCTGTCTTTCTGTTAGTAATTTCTTATTTAATGTCATTGTGATATGAAAACATACATGTTATGACATCTAGCCTTTTAAATGTGTTAAGGTGTGTCTTATGGCCCAGAATGTGGTCAGCCTTGGTGAATATTCCATTTGAGCTTCAGAAAAATGTGTATTCTTCCGTGATTGGTTGGGGTATTCTATAAATGTCATTTTGTTCAAGCAGAGTGATAGTCCTGATCTAGTCAACTACATCCTTGCTGACTTTCTTCTATCCTGATCTCTCAATCACTGAGAGGGGTGTGTTCAGCCTCCAACAAAAATAGTGAATTTGTTAAATTTTTTTCTTTTAGTTTCATCAGTTTTTGCCTCATATATTCTGACACTCTGTTGTTGGATACGTACACATTTGGCTTTATTATGTCTTTTTTGGAGAATTGACTCATTTATGTATGTAATACTCTTCTTTAATTCTGATAATTTATCTTGGTCTGAAGTCTGCTTTGTCTGAAGTTGATATGACTACTTCAGTTTTCTTTAGTTCACTTTTAGCATAATATATCTTTCTCTAGCCTTTCACTTTTTAAAAAATTAAATCATTTTTCAACAGTTTTATAATGAAATTCATATATCATGCATTTTTTCCACTTAAAATTTACAATTAACTGAGTTTTAGTACATTCCTCTTTGGCTATTACTCTCATCCCCTCATCACCCCCATTTTTAAGCAACTACTAATCTATCTTTTGCTTTTTGTTGTGTCTTTTAACTTTTTGTCAAGAGTTAGACATGCGTTGGTTAATAGGAAGAGTAGTAAATAGGCATTTAGTGAAAACATTTGTTTAATCTAGCTAGAAATTGGACGATGGTTTAATGTTTTCTGAAGCCGTGGGTGCCAGAGATTTCAAAGACCTCTTGTGTCATTGTTTTTGTCTCCTTCTTTTACTTTGGGCTTCCCTAAGTACTCTTCCTCAGAGACGCTGCCTTTTACAGCTGTTTCAGCTTTAATCCACTGTTCTTATTTGGAATAGTATTGGTGTGATGGTAAGGTGATTGCATGTGTGGTGGGGCCGGGAGTATTCTAAAGTATTAAACATCTGCATCTTAGTTGACCTGTCTATGGATGGTAATCTTCAAATGTGCCACTCCAGTGTAGATTTTTGCCCTCTTTCCCTTACTCCTTTCCCTAGTTAAAAGCATTTCAAATCTGTTTTCTTCAGCCTGTGAACCCTGTCGACTATGTGTTTTTATTCCCTCTTAGTTGAGATAGGAATATTAGAGGATGCTGGAATAAGAAGAAAGAACTTTGAGCTGGATAAGGCTCTCAAAAAGCATTTTCGCCTGGAGAGTAGGATTTTGTTATGGAAAGTGCTCTGGGTGCATTGCACAATGACTGTTCTTCCTCCGCCTTGCCAGGGCCTAAAGAGGATCTTTCTTAGATCTTCATCCCAGGAACCTGGTGGGTCTCATGGAGGTAAAAACTCATGAAAATGTGGGGTCTCCTCAAGACTGGTCTCCAGGAGCTTCTTCTTTTCACAACTTGTACCTACTCAGCTTCCAGCAATATTTCAACGTTACCAATTGAGTTTCTTCTAGTTTGTAACCAACATGGTGTCTCCTTCAAGTATGCAAACCTTAGCTGTTATTCTTGATTACCTGTCTCTCCAAATTTCAGGAGGTGGCTTGTCCTGCAACCTCAGTTCTCTAATTGGTCCAAGAAAGGTCCCTGACTTATTTTTCTCAGCTTTGTTGTTGTTGTTGTAAACATGAAGGTAACAACTACCATCTCTTTACCTGTAAAAGTTAAACTGGAAGCCTATTTACTTATGTATTTTTATATTAATAGACTTTATTGTTGTTTTGGTAAAACACACATAACACAAAGTTTACCAACTTCAAGATTTTTTAAGTATACAGTTTATTAGTGTTAAGTACATTCACATTGTTGTGTAATCAACATCCAGAAATTTTATCTTTTCTTTCCTTTTAAATTTTTTTAAAAATTTTTATTGATGTACAATTTTATTGATACATAATACTTGTACATATTTATGGGGTGCATGTGACATTTTGATACATGTATATGATGTGTAATGATCAAATGAGAGTAATTGGGATATCCATCTCCTTAAACATTTATCATGTCTTTTTGTTGAAAACATTTCCAATCTTCTCTTGCAGCTATTTGTGTAAAACAGAAAGTCTATACCTGTCAAAAAACTCCCCATTCCTCCCCTTCCTCCTGCCCTTGGCAAGCACCAGTTTGCTTCCTGTCTGTATAAATTTGATTACTTATACTTTATATTAATGGAATCTTACAGTATTTGTCTCTTTGTCACTAGCTTAATTTACTTAGCATGATGTCCTTAATGTTCATTCATGTTGTAGCATGTTTCAGACTTTCTTTCCTTTTTAAGACTGAACAATATTTTATTGTATATATGTACCACATTTTGTTTATCCATTCATCCACTGTTGGACTTTTGAGTAGCTTCTACCTTGTGGATACTGTGAATATGCTAAAATAAACTTAAGTGTACAAATGTCACTTTTATTTTATTTTATTTTATTTTATTTTATTTTATTTTATTTTATTTTATTTTTTGAGACAGGGTCTTGTTCTGTCACCGAGACTTGGCTCACTGCAACCTCTGTCTTCCGGGTTCAAGTGATTCTCCTCACTCAGCCTCCCAAATAGGTGGGACTACAGGTGCGTGCCACCATGCTTGGCTAATTTTTGTATTTTTTTTAGTAGAGATGGGGTTTCACCATATTGGCCAGGCTGGTCTCGTCTCCTAACCTCATGATCTGCCCACCTCAGCCTCCCAAAGTGCTGGGATTACAGGTGTGAGCCACTGTGCCTGGCCTAAAAATGTCACTTTAAGACCCTGCTTTCAGTTATTTTGAGCATATACCCAGAAGTGGAGCTGCTTGATTATGAAGTAATTTTATTTTTAATATTTTAAGGAACCACTATACTGCCTTCTGTAGCAACTGCCTGACTTTATATTCTCTACAATAATACATAAAGGTTAAAATTGCTCTCCATCCTTATCAACACTTACTGTCCTTATTTTTATTACAGTAGTCATCCTAATTGGTATAAGATGGTTTTGATTTGCATTTATCTAATGATTAGTGACGTTGATCATCTTTTGCCCTTGTTGGCCATTTGTATAACTGGTTTGTAGAAATAGCTTTGCAAGTTCTTTGTCCTTTAATAAAAAACAGGTTATTTGTTTTGTTAGTAATAGACTGTAGTTTTATGGTGGTTTTAAATTTTTTAAAAAAATTTAAATGAACATAATCAGAAAGTGCAGAGTTCTCATACATCCTCACCTCTTCCCACCCAGTGTCTCTATTATTAAAATCTGCATTAATGTGGTATAATTGTTATAATTAATAAGCCACTACTGATAAATTATTATTAATTAGATTCCATAGTTTACATGAAAGCTCACTGAGTGCTTTATCTTCTACGAGTTTTTACAAATGTATAATAACATTTACCTAGCCTTACAATGTCAAACACAATAACTTTACTGCCCTAAAAATCTCCCGTGGTCCACCTATTCCTCTCTCCCTTTCTCCTCACAGACAGCTGGCAATCACTAATCTTTTCAGTTTCTCCTAGTTTTGCCTTTTCCAGAATGTTATATAGTTGAAATTATACAAGATGTAGCCTTTTCAGCTTGGCTTGTGTTACTTAGAAATTTGTATTAAAGGTTTCTTTTTGTCTTTTTGTGACCTGATGGTTCATTTCTATCAACAAATAATATTTCGTTGCATGCATGTACCACAGTTTGTTTATCCATTCACCAATTAAAAGACATCTTGGTTGTTTCAAAGCTTTAGCAATTCTAAATAAAGTTGCTATAAATATTCATGTGCAAGTTTTGGTGCATGCATGAGTTTTCAATTCATTTGAGCAAATACCAAGTAGGGTAATGGCTGAATCATAGGCAACAGTATGTTTAGTTTTGTAAGAAATTGCCAAACTGTTTTCCAAAGTGACCGTACCATTTTGCATCTCCACCTACAATTCATGAGAGTTTCTGTTGTTCCACGTGCTGGTCAGCCTTTGGTGTTTGCAGTGTTTTGGATTTTAGTCATTCTAATAGGTGTGGAGTGGTATCTCACTGTTTTAATTTGAAATTCCCTAAAGGCATATGGTATTGAGCATTATTTCATATACATTTTTCCCATCTGTATATTTTTAGCAAGTTTCTGGTAAGATGCTTCACTCATTTGTAATCAGATAATTGGTTTTCTTATTCTTGAGTTTAAGAGCTCTTTGTATATTTTGGATACCAGTCCTTTATGAAATATGTGTTTTGTAAATGTTTTTTCCCAGTCTATGGCATGTTATTTCGTTCTCTGAACAGGGTTTTATATAGAGCAGAGATGTTCCATTTTAATGAAGTCCAATTTGTCAATGTTTTTCTCTCATAGACATGGCTTTTGTTATTATATCCGAAAAGTGATTGGCAAAACCATGGTGACATGAGTTCCTCCAATGTTATCTTCTAGGAGTCTTATAGCTTTGTGTTTTACACTTAAGTCTATGATCCATTTTAAGTTAATTTTGTGAAAGATATAAGATCTAATATTTTTTCTTGTGGATGTCCAGTGGTTCCAGTACCAGTTGCTGAAAGGATTATTCTTTCTTCATTGAATTGCCTTTACTTCTTTTTCAAATATCAGTTGGCTGTTTGTGTGGGTCTATTTCTAAGTCCTTTCTTCTATTTCATTGATCTGTTTATCTATTTTTCACCGATCTGAGATTGTCTTATTTTTTGTAGCTTTATAGTAAGACTTAAAGTAGGAAAAAGCAGTCATCTATTTTTAACTCTAAATTTTTCATTTTGAAAGACATATACCTGTGGATGTTTATTAATGCCCATGATTGCCAGTGTCTGCATTGGTAACAAAGATTACCCATACCCTCTGTTTCTCAACACACTCCAAACTATGACCAGACTGTAGGAACTTGGGATTTCTGACATCAAAATGAATACACCAAGCCTTCCACCTTGTTAAATATTAAGAAATCCTGTACATTTTTCTATGTCCCTGGAGCATCTCTGAGGCACAGAATGCTGCTGTGCCTCCAGGCACCTGGAGGACACTCAGATGACACGCCCAGAGTATGGGTATACTGGGGGAAGCAAAAGTAGGGTGACACTTGTCTTTTACATGTTAACCCATGCTTAGAGAGATCAGTGCTGAGAGGGGTCTTTTTAGCTGGGGGCTGCTATCAGGCCTTGGTCTGCCCATCCTCTGAGGGCCCTCTTTGCTCACTGACCCCATCTTCCTGTGGTCAGTCTAAAGGTCAGCATCATCCAATACTTAACTTTCATTATTCCCCCTCTTAGGATGCCATAGTGCCTCCTCTTAGATCTAAAAGTTTTCTGCCTGAAAACTTTCTGTCTTTGACCCATGGAGACAGATCACACACACACTCACACACACACACACACGCGCGCGCACACACACACACACACACACAATTTCCCTACTTTGCCATGGGTGATGGAAAGAAATATGTTTTCTGCCTTCAAAATAAGGGATCATCTCTCTCCAGAGCATAGCCAATAAAAAGAAAAGACATTTAATCTCTGATAGAGCATTCTCCCTGTTGTATACATTTTTATTTGCTAGTAATCCTGACATAATCCACGCTACATATTGAAGTGTTCATTTCTTTCATTTTCTCTGTCTCCTGAGCATCCACTGCTGGCTATAGGCAGCAGCATTGGTTTTATATTCGCTTTTTAAATCAAAAGCCATCCTCCATCAAAGCTCACACAAAAGAAAGAGACAGGTGCTGAAATATTTACAGATAGATTATGCCTCTGGCTATGGTAACCATGTCTCAAAATAGCACAGTCAGATAATGTATTCCATCAAGGCAAGAAACTCAAGACCCTTGCCTCATTGGACAATTAGACGAAGAGGAGTAATGGGTATTCTCTTCACCTTGGAGGAGAGAACAAAAGGCAGTAGTTCTCTCTCACAGTCAGAGGAACATTCCCACTCCCAATACCAATGTCATTCCAGATAAAATGCTCTTTGTAAGATTCAGTATCATTAACTGACTCAGCCATGAGTAAGTGGAGTTAGATCAAAAATGAGAGGAATTATTTTTATGAACATTAAATACCATAGAAATCTGTGTCCTCTCTAAAGAAAAGTTTTACAGTACCTTTTTTATAGTACAGGACGTATTTCCATTAAAAAGAAGATGGGCTTGGTTTTCAAATTAGTATTCAGTTCATAACTCTAAGTTACATACTATAAGTAAAAAAACTTTTTTTCCTTGTCATCACAATGAATAGAAACTTTCTCATGCTTATGCTTATTTTTTTCTTAGAAAGTAGGCATGGAGGATGATGCATTATGTTTGTTCATAACTGTTTTGTGCCTGTGTGACATCGAAAAGGTATTCATCCCCAGTTTGAAACATGAACATTTTACTGCTTTTTTAGTTGTCACTAGAGTATAGGATGGACAGCAGAAAAAGGAGCATATTTTCAGTTCTGCCTTTTTCAAGTACCTGTTAGCTAGTTGGTGGCTCATACCCTCCTCTTCATTCTCTTCTCATTTATCCATGATTTTGCCATTTCATTTTTTTATCATGTCAGAAGAGAGATATAAAGAGGTAATAAAATTCGGAGTAATCAGTTTGGTTGCATTTAGTATCTCTTATAAAAGGCTGAGTGAAATGGATTTTGACATTACTGACTAAAAAATTGAGAGAAGAATATTTGTATTTCCTTTGGGTCCATGTTCTCCTGCTTTTGCCAATTCTTCATAGGATGAAGAGGATGTGGCTTGCACACATGCACACTCAGTAAATAATATTTGAATGAATGATGTATAATGGTGGGACTTCATACACTTCTCACATCTCACCTGACTCTGTCTTTTCTCTCTCTCTTTCCATCCTTCTCTCTCTGTCTCTCACATGCACATATACACACACATGCACATGAACACATACACAATGACTTTCAAATTTCAGTGCACATTAGAATTACCTAGAAGAGTTATTCAAAAGCACATTCATTACTGGGTCCAAGACCCGATTTTCTAATTCCATTTCTCTGAGATTGGCCCAAGGATTTGCATTTCTAACATATGCCCAGGTGATGCTCATGCTGCTTGTCCAGGGACCACACTTTGAAAATCACTGCTCTAATACATGTGTCTTCTCCTTCCTATGGCCTTTCCCTCTACAAAGAAATGTTCTTTGCAGCAAACAAGTATACTTCCCTTTGTCACATCCTCTCAGTCCCTCTCGGATTTTAATCACAGCTGTGCTGGGCAGGTCCATTCAAGTCTCAAGCTGCCAGAGGCCACCTTCATCTGGGAATTTCTCTGCAATTCTGTCTTGAAGCCACCTTTGAAGCGGCAGAAGCCACTTAACACACAGCGCGGAAGTATAGAGGAGCTAAAGTCCATGAGGGATGGGAATGTGCCCCAGCCTCCTGTTTGTCATGGAGACAATTCTGAGATGTTTACTGTAACTGAATGTGGCCCATGGAATCAAGCCCCCATTTCCTAGAGTGGTGCCCTTGATACAGCACATTCCTATTGGCTGTTCCACCTTCCCTGTCTCATCCTCTTTCCTCACTCCTGTCCCCTACATCACATTCTGATAGGCTACCTTTACCGGTGCCTTTGCCCTACATGTTGCTTTCAAGAGAATCTGAACACAAACACCTTCCCTGAATCCCAGAGGCTGTGAGCTACTGTCCTACTTCCCTCACTCCCTTCATCACCAGCTATCTCAATGACTATGCACTCAATTTCTTCATTTCCTCATCTTTTAGTTGCTTCTCAAACTTGGAAGAAAAGATAATCTCCATCTGATGCATTTTCCCAAAGCCCATGCCAGGAAATGAATTTTTTTCTATTTCAGATTCTATGTGCTTTTTCCAGACTCCTCCTTCATTCTGCAAGATTTTATGATGTTCACTCTCCCTTGTTTTTGAAACTCAGAAAAAGTGCCATCTCTCTTCTGAATTTGGACAATCTGCTTTTCTGCCAATATAGAGTTCTTTCAGATCTCTCTCTCACTTTATTGTGCTTGCTTGGTCGTATGTCCTGTCTCCTTCTGATGAGCTCCTTGTTCAGATGCTCCCAGGTTTTCTAGATTCATGACATCCTTGGTATCTTGGTAATTTGTTTCACAATGCCCTTAGGCCAAAGGAAACAATAACGGTTCCGTTCATTAAAGAGTTATATCTGAGCAACTTAATAAGTATGTATGTCTTGACAAATTAGTAGCAATTTGAAAACATGGCATACCTAAATTACTGGCTCAGTTCTAAACAAGCACAGTTACTAATAGGCTGTGTGTACCTGTTGACCACTGCAAAACTTTTCAAAATTCAGGATCAGATCAAACATCCTCACATTCACTCCATTTTCCGCATTGATTTCTATGTTTGCTTACCTGAAATCTTCGGTTTTCAAAGTTATGGCATCATTAACAAGAACACAGCATGAGTTAATGGTGAAACTGTGAGATACTTTGATTTAATAATTTGTGTGGTCCAATACATGTAAGTAGGCCTGTGTTTCCCTTGAAATTTTAAAATATTCTACTATACCTTTGTGAATTCACTATAGCACTGTGGGTTGCCTCAGTGCAGGATTTGGAAACCTTTGTCTTGGGAACACAATATGCTCTGTTATGCATTGAATTGCTTTCCCCAGAGGAGATATATAAAGTCTTAACCCCAGTACCGCAGCATGTGACTTTATTTCTGTCTTTGCAGATTTAACCAAGTTAAAATGAGGTTATCAGGGTGGGCTTTGATCCAATATGACTGCTGTCCTTATAAAAACGGGATATTTGGACACAGAGGCAGATGGACACAGAGGGAAAACTATGTGAAGATGCACAGGGCAAATGCCATGTGAAGACAAAAGATTGAAGCAATACATCAACAAACCAAGAAATGCCAAAGACTGCTGGCAAGCCACCAGAAGCTAGGAAAATGCAAGCAAGGACTTCTCTTCCAGTTTCAGAGGGAGCTTGGCTCTCTCAACACCTTGATTGTATTGTGGACTCTTAGCCTGCAAAATTATGAGATAATAGTTTCTGTTGTTCTAAGTTATCCCTTGTGTCATACTTTGTTATGGCAGTCCTAGGAAACTAATAATACAGCACTCGCAAATAAAACCCTCTCTTCTCCATACAAGTGTAATATGAACTGCTAAGGGCAGAGACTACAATATTCACCTCCCCTGTTTCTTTAGTCATAGAATTCATATTTTTAGACACATCAATGATCAGCTAAATGTCATTTTTTGCCTTCTTTTGCATACAAGGTGACTAATGAAATAAAGCAGAAGTCATTAAATAGGACTTTTTTTTTTGAAAGATCTTAAAATAGGCTGATTCATCTGAGAGGCAGGTCCTTTTGGCTCTTCATCCTCATTTCCACCCAAAATGTGGATCTGATGGCCTCACAGCTCAGCCTCACAGCTGTACTGATGGTGACTTAGGTACATGAAGTCCGGTGAGCCAGGAAGATAGTGGATGGGTGTCATGAGCATCAAGCCAGCCTCTGACTCTCCTGAGACTTACGAAGAACAATGCAATTGCTTCACAGTCCACCTTCTAAAAGCCTTTTATTTTATTTATTTTATTTTTATTTTATTATTTTTGTTTGTTTGTTTGATTTTTTAGACAGAGTCTCACTCTTGTCTCCCAGGCTAGAGTGCAGTGGTGTGATCTCGGCTCAGTGCAACCTCCGCCTCCCAGGTTCAAGTGGTTCTTCTGCCTCAGCCTCTGGAGTAGTTGGGATTACAGGCAAGCACCACCACCATGCCCGGCTAGTTTGGTGACTTCCCCAGGGTGCAGGGTACAACTCTAATCCCTGGTGTCCTGCATGTTGGGGATCTGACCAGAAGAGACCAAGTCACGTCAGCATCCCACTGGTTATCCAAGCCTGGGCCAGGGCTCTCTGTTGAAACCTTGCTGGCCAATGCGTCTTATTCCTTGAAAGCTGTCAGCACCACTGCCCTCTTTCTTTCTCTCATTTGTACTTCATAGAGAGTGAGAATTCTAGAATCTTCTTAGATGACATCCAAATTGTCCAGCATTCTTCTTGGAACTAATAATTCCAGTCCAGCCTGATTATCCAAAATATACACTCTGAACATGTGTTATACTTGCTACACAGTTTCACATCTTAATGCATATGGACTTTCACCTACCTGCTCATTCGTGATCAGCAAACAGATATAAAACCCACACAATTCTTCCAATTGCCACACACCTGGGCAAGTATTGTTAGGCATCTCCCTAAAGAAACAGGCATCTGGAACTTAGAGACGACAGAGCGGTACAGTCCAGTAGAATTGTCTGTGATGATGGACATTACCTAGGTTTGTTTTGTCAAACGCAGTAGCCACTAGCCACAGGTAGATATGGAACACATGAAGTGTGGCTGGGGAAGGTGTCGCAACTGAAACATTTAAAATGTGAGACTAAGGAGCTGAGTCTTCACTTCTTTTCATTTTCACTTTGGTGCATTTATACTTGCATTTAAATAGCCCCCTGTGGCTAGGGGCTCCTATATTGTCCGGTGGAGGCAGCCGGAAGCATTCCCAAAGTGAGAGCACACAGCTTTTCCAGCACCTTCTGCCCAGAGGCCTGCCCCTCTTGCAGCATTTCAGTGGCATATTCTAACCCAGTATTTCCAAATATGAGTAACACATAGATATCTTTTAAAGAAAAACAGAATTTCTATACCATAGTATTGCCTCTGAATTTGATATGCCTTTAGGGCTTCCTATAAAAGTGATGGCTCAATTCTCTCACCAGTTTTCTCTTATTAAACAGCCACAAAATCTTTATTGGTAGCATGTAAAGATATCTTAGAGCTATTACTTGTCTCCGTAAATGCAAATGCTGACACTGCAATTGCAGGACAAGACTTACTTATAGGGGCTTATCTGGGGGACCCAAAGTAGCCTTTAAAATGTTATTCTTTTATTGTCTTACCAAATGAAAACCACAAATGCAAAATTTCTGCTAAAGAATTCATAAATCCCAGTTTGATTGGAACTATTCTAACATCAATTTAAAAATATCCCATTTCCTGACACTGCACTCCTTGCAAATAAATATCTCTAGTTTCTGAAAATGAGTAGCCTTCACCAGGGCCCAGTAGTTACTGACAACCAGCTGTGGGACTGACACAGTCCAGTGCCTACGGTACAGGGAATCCTCTCCTAGCAAATGAGGACCCACTATGGAGCTCCTTTCCCTTCTAGAATGCTCTCCAGTTTCTACAACAACAAAATACCTTAGTTAAACATTACCAACTTCCAGTTTGGAATTTCCTGAGTTATTCTGGTAATTTTACATCCTTCACCTGGCTCTCTCATGCACCTGGATCCCTCTGAAGCACCCAGTCTTGGAAGTGCTTCCCCAGGGGCTTTCATGCTTATCTCAAAATAGTGTCCACGTCTCTCCTGTTATAAGGAACACTGTGTCCTCTATGGATCAATATTTACTCCCTGCACGATGAGTTGTAGTTTTTGTGGTTGAGGTTTGGTGGACTCAGTTCCAGGAGAGTGATTTAATGATACATCTGGACATTGCTCTTTAAGATCCATATTCTGGAGAAACCCCCTCCAATGTATTGCCTGTATAAATAACTTGGAGTCATGCTGCCTGTCAGAAATTTTGGTAACCCTAACTGGAACATTCAACTTCACTGTGTGGATGGTTCCTGTGTCTCTCCTCCAATTTTATAAAATCCTCGATGGTACCATCCCATTGTGGTTTTCTCTCATCTCCATACTCACTACTATGTCAGCCATTTAGGCTCACTCCCTCTACCGGCGCCCTCAAGAAACAGTCACAACCTACCTGTTTAGAGATAGGGATTCTCTAGCCATGCATTCAGCTCTTACCATATCACTCCCTCCTCCACCTTCTGCCCATCTTCTGCTAAATTCCAAAGATCCATATTCCTAGCATACATTTTTCCCACCAGACACACCACACTATGTAAACTATTGCCCAGCACTCCTACCCCAAATTCCTTTTTGCTATAAGGAGAAAAAAAAAATGTCAAGCCACAATCTGGTTTGCATGACCTGTATCTCCATCCATTGATTCAGACTTTTATTTAAAGGAAAAGTTTCTGTAAGATCCCTCTGACTTCCATGTGTATTTAAAGTAGAATGCTGATTTCTTCAAATCTTTAGTGTACCCAAGTTTCATATGGCACATCACCTTCTCATTCAATTCTAGCCACATTAAAGCAGGCACAATTTCTCTGAAGAGGAATAGAACTCCAAAGAGCACCCTGATTATGGCATTATCCCACTCAAACGGAAATAATATCAGCAATTTGTCTGCTAGGGGATGAAGTTTAATGACTGAACTCAAATCTTTGGAGGGCATAATAAAACACTGAAAAACATTCTGAAACGATCAGAATCACTGAAGATGTGATATATATATATATATAATAACAGGCTTTTTCAGTGATAACTTATCTAGAGAGAAAATTGTTTTAGAACCTGAAAAATCAGCTGACATTAAAAGCACGTAAAACTAGACTATTTATAGCCTCCCAGTTTCTTGTCTTCTAAATTGTCAGTATCATCTAACATTAAATTGTTTTTTGAACAAGAAATATGTTTTCAATATTTAAATAGTCTTGCCATTTAAAAGTTACAAAGGAACTAATCAATAGTAGTCACCTAACCTTAGAAACTTGGGTTCTATTGTGTGACAGGGAAATAAAATAATTCAAGGGTTCTATCAGTTAGCTTTTGCTGCATAACAAACCATGCCAAAGCTAATAATTAATTTAGTACATAATTTTGTGAGTCAGTAATTGGGGTTGGGCTCAACAGGGTTGCCGTTCTGGTCTCAGCTGGATAACTCACATGTGTACAGTCAACTACCAGATATTTGAGGTTGACTGTTCTGGAATGATCTTGCTTGGAACAGATCATTTCTGTTCCACACTTAAAAAAAAAAAATTAATCTTTCACCAGGGTAGCTTGGACTTGTTCTCGGCTGTTTTGTGGTTTCAAGAGAGAGACAGGGCATGCAAGGTCTCCTGAGATCCGGACTCAGAGCTGACATACAGTTGCTTCTGCTGCATTCATTAAAGCAAGTCACCAGCCAGATCAAATTTACAGGATGGGGAATTAGGCTTCACCTCGCAACAGGAAAAGCTGTAGTCACATGACAAGTGAGCATGGATATAGGAAGAGGAATTTTTTCAATCTACCACAAAGACATGTCCTAAGTTTGAAGCATTTAAAACCTACAAGAATAAGTTTTAAAAAAAATTACCCAGGAAACTCCTGAGAAAAAAACAACAGGGTCCTCATCCATGATTGCTGTTAATTGATAAGCAGTTACTCAAATCACTATGTCTCTCTGAAAGTACTTTTTATTTGCTCACTCAATCATATCTCTATTCCTACCACACCTGATCTCTTCCATTTTCTTCTCAGGTTTTCTTCAGTCTTCTCAAAACTAAACAAAGTTAATGGTTGATTATTGGTGATTTCTGTCTAAAACTTTATTGTGATAGTTGATGTACTGGGCAATTTTTTTCGATATTTGACCTAAGTAGAGAAGTACTACAACCCTAGAGATTTACTGATGGGCCTATATTCTCCCCTAAGGAACACTGTCCCTAAAGCTTGTCATACTCTTGTCCAAAATGAAAAACTTGTAAAATGTCTTTATAAACAGTATTGCACTTGAGATGCAAGCTTAGATAAGGACTTTAAGAGTCCTGTATGTCCAGACTTAAAAGCTAAATGCCACCCACTAAAGATTCCTGACCGTGTATTTGGTCTTCCAATGAAAAATATTGGTAATGAAGCCTACTTCTGGATTTTCAACAGCGTGGGCAGATCCCTCTAGACCAGTATTATCCAACAAAAATATAATGTGTGCCACTTATGCAAGCTTAACTTTTCTAGTAGTCACATTTATAAAGTAAAAAATTTAAAAATAGGTGAAATTAACTTTAAAAGTGTGTTTTATTTAACTCCATATTTCCAAAATATTAGTTCTTCAATGTAAAATAAAATGTGACCCTCATTTTGCCTTTGAGGGCTAAAAGTAGGTCATGGACTTCTTTTTATGCTGTGTGTCTAACTCAGTGCTTGGCACATAAGATGTGACTAATAGATGTAGGATGAATGAAAGAATAATGCCTAAATCAACAAAAAAAGTGAGGGCCTATTATCTGATATTAAGTAATTCAGTCTTTAAAGGCTATGTTGTCATTACGTAGAGGGATAATCATTTTTCCCCATGGATTTTGGTTTTAAATGCTTGAAACTAAATGCCACCCCAAGTGGTTTAATCATACACTTTTAATCCTTAGATAAACAACCTACATTGTCTCTGAATTACATTTGGAAGCTGATTTAAAGACAGAAATTCCTTAGACATAGAGTAAGTTTTGCATCACGGTTAGTGTTGGAATAACCAGGAGTGTCTGGTAAGGACAGTCCTTGGTCCTTGTCTGCCTATTTTCCACTAAATGGATTTCATGTAGTTTACACTTACAACTCCCACTTGACTCTCAGTTCTGTGACAGCTATTTTTTCCTGCTATAAAAGCACTTAGTCTCTTAACTCCACTTGATAGGCATTTCTTCAAATATTCATAAAGTTTTCTGTAAATGTCCAAGTTTCCTTTCTGCATCCATAAATACATCAGTAAAAGAAGAATCACATATCAAACCAAGACAAGTTTCAAACTTCAGCCTGAGACTCACTTTGAACTTAAAAATCTCTAAAATCATACTTAAATCACAGTTTGTTTTTTCTAGTGCTTTTTTTTAATGCTTTTTCTAAACAAAGAAAGGCTGGATTTGAAGCGAGGAAAGCTGAGGAAAAAGAAGAATTCTCAGAGGTTGGTAGGCCCAAAACACTGCACCCACCAACTTGACCAACTCAAATGGCATATTTTAATGGGTATGAATTCATATGGCTAACAAATCCACTATCAACAAGAGACAGCTCTGCTTTTTACCTCCTCAGTCATTTAGTCATTAAGTAAAAAAATAATGAATATTTGCTATTGAGCAGTGTTGGACTAGCAGCAATGTGGAGCACACTAGAAGCATAACTCATGATCCTTTCCTCTTTCCTTCAAGTTGTTTAAGTTCTATTTGGGCCAGGCACAGTGGCTCATTCCTATAATCCCAGTCACTAGGGAGATAAAGGCAGGAGGATAGCTTCTTGAAGCCAGGAGTTCGAAACTGCAGTGAGCTATAATCACACCACTGCACTCCAGCCTGGGCAACAGAGTGAGACCCCATCTCAAAAACAAAATAGTTTGTTTTGGGAAATAAGCCCAAGGTCATCTCAATGCCACTCTTCTTCCCTATTTCCTGTTGGCAAAATCCCTTTAGGGTGAGTGGATCGCTTCCTTAAAAAGACTTTCCTATCACCTCAGTAATATAATATACTACAGTTAGCTTTATTATTTGTAATTATTGCTGTTATCAATACCTGGAAAATATGATTGATTGATAGATAGATAGATAGATAGCTGTCTAATTGCTGATCTCTCTCTAGTTTTGCTACAGTCATAAAAAGCTAAGAACAAAACATAGCTGGCAGTCACTTGCACATTCTAAAATGAAGTATTGGGCTATTTATGCATGACTTGCAGAGGAGATGGGGGAAAAGAAGCATTGTCATGACCTGAGTCCAATACTCACAAGTGTAAGGCAGTGTCAATTAGGAGTAAATTATCAAAGAAAGAGATGGGGAGACTCGTTGGTTTGCTGTGGATTTTCCCTCCCTCACCCAGTGTTGGTAGGAAACGGGGTGGTTTGACCCCAGTCTGAAAGAGGCTTCAGGAAATCTGGTGGAGACTGTGTTCCCTAGGTGGCGTCAGACCCTCACTTGGAAAGTCTCAGGAACAGAAACTGATTATGGCTGCCCTGACAATGAAGCAAGGACAGTCAGCCATAATAGAAATGGCCTGGACTCCCACAGATCAAGAGGACCAGTCAGGGAAGGTGCCTAAAGTGGAATTCTCTGAAGCAGAACTAGAGGCAAATCTCTCAGTTGAAAGGATCTCAGCAATTCAAAGCTGCAGGCTGCACCCACAGAGAAAAAGCTGGGAGTTAGTGTCATCCACATCGAGGACCCCGAAGATTCCTTCAGTGCATGTGCAGAAAACGCTTTGTGCATTGGCCAAGCCCAGAGCATAGCAAAGCCAGGGCATGAGAGTCTCACAAGGAAGACCTCCCCTGCCTCCCTCCACCCAGCTCTAAAGGGGTGAGAAGCTATCAAAGGAGGCAGGAAGGAGAAGGAGGAGGAAAAGAGAAGCACAAGATAAGAAAACAAATCAACAGTTGTCTACAATCCCTTTTCCCTGTTACAGGCTTCTATCTGTTGGTGAAGTGAGAACCTTTAGCTGTAGTTGAAGTAGTTAAGAGTTTTGAGTAGTCCATGGCGTTGGGTACTTTCATTTCTGAAATGAAACTGTTTAGTGCTGTAAAGCGATTAGAGAATTGTTGTAGTCTGAGTTATGATATAAATTAAAGACGCTTTGGGGTTGGACCATTTCATCCAGGAAATGATGCAAACTAATATCACACCATTTGGAAAAGTTGTGAAGAGTAAGAATAGAGTTATTTTGTGATTCTTCCTTCTAGATCTTGGTTTTTCAATGTAGTAGTGATACACATTTATGTGCTTGTTTATTTTCCATCTTTCTCACTGAAACATAAGCTCCCCAAGGGCAAGGACCTTGCTCTTTTATTCGTCATTGATTCCTCTGAGCCTAGAAACATGTCAAGCACATTGTGAGCACTTAGCAAATATCTGTTGAATAAATACATAAATGAATAGCTGTGGATAGGGGATTAGAGGCTCTTATACATGATTTTTCTTGGGGAAAATGTCTTGGCTGAAATTTTTTTAAAAAAGGAAACATAAAAATCCATAAATAATCCCTGCAAAAAGAACAGTCTATGAATAGTGCTTACCCAATCTAGCCATAACTAACACTGGCTTCAGTGGAGGAAGCTCAAAAGTCACATTTAGGCTTCCCTTGTCTAAAATCTCAGCTGCTTACAATATTCAGCTTATGTAACTAATTATACCGTGGCAGCTTTTCTTCCTCCTTTGCATTTACTCATGTGATATTCCACTGCTAATAAAACTGTCAATTTTCTTTTACTTCAATGAAAGGTCACACATGACAACAACCCCTTTTGCCTACTAACAGCAAGAGCCTTTATTAATATTTTAAATGTACACAGTGATATTTCCAAAAGGTCAGATTTTTTAAAAGACATAAAATGTCAGTTCTAATTCTTTTTCCTTCCTATCTCTGCCCCCCACCCCATCACCATCACGTTGCTGTTCAGCCTTAGATATTGTGCTTATTATAAATTGTGTTCAACCAGGTAAGCATCAGGTGGGGGTATCAGATTGGGGGCACCGCACAGGAGGCGCATGTCTTTACCGTCATAGTTGTCCCATGGCTAAATGTACAAACATGGCCATAATGGGCAGCTTTCTGAATATAAATATTTTATGAGCTAGCACCAATAGGTCTTATATCCTAGTCTTTTTTGCAATACTATATTAATCTATGCCATGGAACAAATTGCCCCACAATTTAATGGCTTAAAACAACAGATACTTTGTGAGTCAGAAGTCTGGGTATGGTTTAGTGGGTGCTCCAGTTTGTGGTCTCTCACAAGCTGCAATCAAGAGGTTGGCAGGGGCTGCAGGCAGCTCAAGGCTCAAGGGAAGGAGGACTTACTTCCAAGTTCACTCAATAGGCTGTTGACAAGATTCAGTGCTTCTCATGATGTTGGACTACAAGCTGGATTTTGATCAGAGATCACCCTCAGCTCCTTGCCAACTGGACCTGTCCATAGGATAGCTCCAGCATGGCACTGAACTCCCTCAGAGCAAGCAGGGGAGAGGGTAAGGGGGAGCGAACAAGGTGGAAGTCATTATCTTTCTGTAGCATGACCTCGGAAGTGACGGCCATCGTTGTTGCTGTATTCTGTGTATTTAAAGTGAGTCACCAGGTTTAGTTCACATTCACAGAGAGGAGATTACTCAAAGGTGTGGATACCAGGAGGCAGGAATCACTGGGTCCCATCTGAGTGAAGCTGTAGAGGCTGCCTACTACAAAAAGTGAGCTTGAATTTTCACCAAATACTTAAAAAATAAAAAATAAATAAATAAAAAACCACTGCCTACTATGCAATGAGTACAGCATCAGGAATATTATGTAAAACAATTCATTATATTAGAAAAATTTTATAAGGTGAATGGATGCCGCTAACATCCACATTTTATAGATGAAGAAACTGAGGCTCAGCAGCATAAAGTAACTTCTTCAAGATCTCATGACTGGTTTGAGGCAGCTCCTGCTCTTATTCCTTGCCTGACACAACTTTAATCTGCTCCCTCTCCAACCTTCCTTTGTGATCAGTGACAGACATTTACAGATAGTCAGCTAGGAGTTAGGTCACATCTGTGGCTATGAGAGTATGAAATGAGCTAGATTCATGCATACGGTTCAGGAATTGGACCATAACTCACATAGAGCAAACACTATTGTTTTTCTATGCTGAAAACTAGGGCTAGGAGTGAGTCAGACATGACCATTACCCACAGAAAGCTACTGCGTGCGGGAGACTGAGATGTAAAGACTCTGATACGGGGCAGAATGATCAGTAATTAATCCATTAAGATTCAATGAATCTTACCTGGGAAGGGATATCATGAAAGGATTTGCCAATTCTATTTGTCTAAGGAAGCCAAAACGTGGTTTTTGCCTATGAATGATATGTTAAGGATGCCACCTTGCTCCTTGTGGGGGCATGATTTAAAATGTTACCTACTGCTAAGCTCTACTAAACTAGTGCCAAATTGCCGAAGTCACCAGTTTACAAACATCTTCCTCTTCAGCATCAAGATAAAAATCAGGCCAATAATCCCAGAACTTTGGGAGGCCAAAGAGGGAGGATCACTTGAGCCCAGGAGTTTGAAACCAGCCTGGGAAACATAGTGAGACTTCATCTCCACAAAAAACAAAAATAAAAATAAATTATCCAAGAGTGCGCCTGGATATACAAATTATCCAGGAGCAAGCACCTATCCCAGCTACTCAGGAGGCTGAAGTGGGAGGATTGTTTGAGCCTGGGAGGTGGAGGCTGCAGTGAGCTGAGACTACACCACTGCACAATCTTTCTCAAAAAAGAAAAAAAAAAAAAAAGAAAAGATAAAATCACTTGACCACTTGATTGAAACATCAAGATACCAATGAGAATTACTTGATAATCATCACTATCTTTTTCCGTCCACCGTGAAGAATCAGGCTTATAAAATCATATCTAGTCCAGGAAGCAGTACCAGTATATTCAAGAAGGAATTTTTGTATATTTTGTCCTTAATACCATGCAAAATGAGGATGGTACCCTACTGTGGTATCAGTAGAAACCATGAGGAGAAATGGAAATCCCACTTCAGCTCAGAAGTAACAAGAACAAACATTGAAAGAATAATCAATACCAATTCTATACAATCTTTTCCAGATAAATAGAAGAGAAAATAACACTTTTCAATTTATATTATGAAGCTCTATTACCCTGATAGCAAAACAAAGATAGTACAGAAATGGAAAACAATAGTTCACTATCCCTCAGAATTATAGATGGTCGGGCACGGTGGCTCACGACTATAATCCCAGCATGTTGGGAGGCTGAGGTGGGTAGATCACCTGAGGTCAGGAGTTTGAGACCAGCCTGGCCAATATGGTGAAACTCCATCTCTACCAAAAATACAAAACTTAGCTGGGCATGGTGGTGGGCACCTGTAATCCCAGATACTCAAGAGGCTGAGGCAGGAGAATTGTCTGAACCTGGGAGGCAGAGGTTGCAGTGAGCCGAGATCGCACCATTGACCTCCAGCCTGGGCAACAGAGCAGGGCTCCATCTCAAATAAACAAACAAACAAACAAACAAAAATTACTAAATAGAATTCAGCAATATATAAAAGTAAGTATGCACTATAAGCAAATAGAGTTCATTTCAGGGATGCAAGCCTGGGTTAGTATTTAAAAATTCATATATCCTGTCATGTTAACAGGCTAAAGGAGAAAAATTACATGATTGCATCAATCAATGAAGAAAAAGCATTTTTAAAAATTCAATACCTATTCATAATAAAATTCTTAGTTGAATAAGCAAAAGGGGAGACTCTTCAATTAAGTACATCTACAAAAAACCCATGGATAGCATTATGATTCATAGTGAAAAACTGAATGTTTATTCTCTAAGATGGAGAATAAGGCAAGGATGTCTTCTCATCACTTTTATTCAACAAAGCACTGGAAATTTTAGCCAGGTCAACAAGGCACATATAGATCAATCAATCAATTGATCAACCAATCAATGGCATATAGATCAGAAAGAAAACTAATAAGATGATTTCTATTTTCGGATAATATAATTGTCTATGTAGAAAGTCTAAAGGAATCTACAAAAACACTCCTACAACTGAATTGTATTTCTATGTACCAAAAATGTATATTTGGGAACCAAAATTAAATAAATACCATTTACAGTCACTCAAAAACTAAACTACTTAGGTGTAAATCTACCAAAATATTCACAGGACTTATTTGCTGAAAACTACATAATGCTAATGAAAGAAATAAGCAAAAATG
This sequence comes from Macaca nemestrina, assembly GCF_043159975.1. NCBI lineage: Eukaryota > Metazoa > Chordata > Mammalia > Primates > Cercopithecidae > Macaca > Macaca nemestrina. Next base: position 46,357,433 of record NC_092139.1, read on the forward strand.
TAGATAGGTGAAAATACCATGTTGGTGGATTGGAAGACTCCACATACCAATGATGTCAGTTCTCTTCAAATTTACAAGTTTAATGCAATTGCTAGCAAAATCACAGCAAGTTTCTTGGAGATATAGAAAAGATTATTCTAGAATTTCTAAGGAAGAGATAAGTGACTAGAATGGCTAAAACTGAGTAAAGAGTACAGGGTATCTCTCTATATTATTTCTTACAACTGCACGTGAATCTACAATTATCTCAAAATAAAATGTTTAATTTATAAAAGCTGAGGGAAAATCATTAAAAGAAAAAAATAAGAATGGCATACTTATCTACCATGGAATCCCAAGATTTGTGCCACCATACAAATTCAGAACTACCTCTGGCACTCCACATAAAGGGAAGCCAAGTCCTGCAGAGCAGAGATTCTGTTTTACAACTTTATTTAGAAACAATGAGCTTAGGCAAGTTACACATCATTGAACCTACAAAGTAGTCACACAAAATAATGACATGAATACAATCACCAACCTAGAGATGCCTTGCAGACACTGCAACTGATATTCAGTTTTTACAGGCATTCAGTAACTATATACTTCATGGGCATCTTCCTTTGACACTTCTTTTATGAAATATTAGAAAATTCTACTTTACTTAGCAGCCACAGGACAACTGGTCCCCATTCCCAACAATTAGGGATTGCCAACTGATATACAATTATGGGTCACCTTGGAAAGAATTTAAAAAGAGGTAGAGTTTTAGGCTTAGATGAATTAAGTGAATAGGATTCTGCATTGAAGGGAAGACATACAAGGAAAATGGAGCTAATATTTGAGCCCATTTATAGTCTTTAGTCTCATGCTTTTTCCACAGTACTATACTGTCTCTCTCCAAAGGCAATAGTAAGTCATATACCAGTATTGGTCTACCTTATTTCAATTACTACTGCCTCACACTCAAAGATAATTTATTTAAAAATAAAAGGATGAAATATATGTATAACCATCTGCAACCTGACATAGAGGAAACAAAAAAATAAATGGATGAAACTGGATGCTATTACCCTAAGTGAACTAACACAGGAACAAAAAACCAAAAAGCGCATGTTCTCACTTAAAAGTGGGAGCTAAACCTTGAGTGCATATAGACATAAAGAAGAGAACAACAGACACCAGGACCTACTTGAGGGTGGAGGGTTGGAGTACAGTGAGGATAGAAAAACCATCTACCCGTTACTGGCTGGGCGCGGTGGCTCACGCCTGTAATCCCAGCACTTTGAGAGACTGAGGCGAGTGGATCATGAGGTCAGGAGATCAAGACCATCCTGGCTAACATGGTGAAACCCGTTTCTACTAAAAATACAAAAAATTAGCCGGGCGTGGTGGCGGGCGCCTGTAGTCCCAGCTACTTGGGAGGCTGAGGCAGGAGAATGGTGTGAACCCAGGAGGCGGAGCTTGCAGTGAGCCGAGATCGCACCAATGCACTCCAGCCTGGGCGACACAGCGAGACTTCGTCTCAAGAAAAAGAAAAAGAAAAAAAAAAAGAAAAAGAAAAACTATCTACGGGGCACTACACTTATTACCTGAGTGATGAAAGTATCTGTACACCAAACCCCCGTGACACACAATTTACCTGTATAACAAACTTGCACATGTACCCCTGAATCTAAAATAAAAGTTAAAAAAGAAAAAATAAACTAAAACCAAAACAAATGCAATTTTGCAGCAGAAGACCCAACACCACATCTCATTACTATTATTTTATTAATATTCTTATGACTTCATTAACCCCATTATTTTTCAGAGTCTCCTGTTCTTTCAATGAGTTTATGTCTTTATTTCCAGCTGTTAGAGTTTTTGTTTTAAGATCAAATGAAATTAAACAAATAGATGGAACTTAAAGAGTTAAAGGTACCATAATGAAGTAAGACCCATCTATCATTAAGAAATAATTATTGCAATAGACAGAAATTGAAACACCAGACACAGTAAGAAGTGGGTCTCCTGCCTAAGCATGCCTATTCCAGATTATGCCTGAATATCTTCCTTCCTCTGCCATCTGAAGTCTCTCAGTTGTAAATCTCAATAAAACCTTTAAAAAGCAATTTGGTAGCAAAATGTTTTAGCTAAATGCCTTCTGCAATGATATGTCGAGAGGACTTAATTCCTCCTGCTTATGCTTCTCTCATCTTACAAGGATGTTGAATACCCAAATGTCCCCTTCTAGATGGTTCTTCAAGCAGAACAGAGTTGGCTTCCAGTTGATGATTAATTTAACTCCTGGGCACACCAAAAGATATTTTCAAGAACTGCACTGAAGTAAAAAAGAAAAGAAAAAAAAAGAAGGTATAGGAAAAAGCTTGTAAAAATTAGAGGTCTTGTTTTTACTCATTTCTCAAGAATAATTCAAATTTATTCTTAGAGCAATGTTTAATGGAAGTGACATTACATGCCTGGCTGCATTTGCCACCTACGTTACCCACAGGTGATTTGAGCCAAATCATCAGTGATTAAGAGAATCAATATCATGGATCTGAATAGAATGTTTTGCAGAAATAGCATATGGCAGGCATTGAAATAAACCAGTTTGGGCTTATTAAGAGAAGTGTACAAGGCAAAGTCAATGAAGTTTGAAGTAACTGGTAATAGATATTAAAGAACTAGAAATTAAAGAGGCTGTGAATAGGTCCTGTTTTCCTATGTGTCATCTTTGCCTTGGGCACAGCTGTGGAGGTGTCTTCAGGTTTTCACGTTTGTGTCCTCTCTAGAAGAGTCGTTAGTAAGATTATCAACCTAGAAGTATGGCAATGGCTAAATGGCTACTAGGAGTTTTCAATGGATGGAAGATGCTAGTCGGAATGTCAGAAAATGGCCTTAAACGGTGAAACCTTAAATGGTGAAACCTTGAGAATATTTTTCTCAAAATGGAGTGACATCACCTCATCCTAACACATCTCAAATTTTCCCTATTTCCCTATTCCATCCCCTTTGAACACCACCACTGTCTGGAGACACAGAAAAGGAACCTTTTCTCCCTGTAGCAAGACAGAATTGATATTGGCTCTTCTTATTGAGTCCTTGAATCTACATAGAATAAGTGTGTCATCTTTTCCACATGGCAGACTCTCAAGTATTTGAAAAGAACTATCCCCTTCTTTTCTGTTCTCTTTCTCACATCTGTATAAAAATATGCAAATGTATACAAATTATCATATTCACTATGTAAAAACCGTGTTCATAAGAAAGAATGAAAGAGGCGTACTAAAATAGAGTAGAGGGGATATGGATATTTTTTCCCTGTTTCTATTTTTCATATGTTTTCTATGTTTGCGATGTTGCTTTGGTAATGGGTAAAAAAGGGATATAAAACAAAAAGAAAAATTATCTTTCCCCCTGAAAAAATGTAAGCAAAGAAGCCAATAAATGTGCAGAATTATTGGCACCAAAAGCGATCATATAATGAAGCCTTTTCCTCATCTCCATCCTAAAACTGAGGCCAGGAGAGATGAGGAGTAGATCCTGGTTACTGCTGTAGACGGAGTAAACAATGGACTCAAAACAAAATCTTCTGACCCGCAATCTAGAGTTCACTAATACACCTACATTGTCTTAAAGCAACAGGATTGCTGTTTCCATTTTCTTAGTCCCTGCTTGTTGGCGTTTCCTAGACTGCCCTTCTAGTTTTTCGTTTGTGGAATTTGGAGAGGTGGTCCTGCTTCCCTATATCTCTCCTTCACCTTGGGTACATCTGTGGTGATGTCTAAGGGTTTTTCCATTTTTGTCCTATCCTGGAGTGCCATTAGTAAGAACATCAACCCAGAAATGTAAAAATGGCTGCTGTAAATTTGTTTATGGAAGGATAACATTAAAGACTTTATATTGATAGAAAGCAACAGTTCAGAAAACTTCCCAATGTTTCTGTATTTTGAATTACAGAGATGTCCTTTTAATGCCCACTTTCTAGAATGTCAAGTAATAACTAAGACTTTACACGTAACCCCATTCGTTCCAACTTACCAAGCAACTGCAGTTTTCTTTCTTTTCTTTTTCTTTTTCCTTTTTTCTTTTTTTTTTGAGATGGAGTCTCACTGTGTTGCCCAGGCTTCAGTGCAATGGTGTGATCTCTGCTCAGTGCAAACTCTGCCTCCCGGGTTCAAGCGATTCTTCTGGCTCAGCCTCTTGAGTAGCTGAGATTATAGGCGCCTGCCACCACGCCCAACTAATTTTTGTATTTTTAGTAGAGACAGGGTTTCACCATGTTGGTGAGGCTGGTCTGGATCCCCTGATCTTAGGTGATCCAACTACCTCGGCCTCCTAAAGTGCTGGGATTACAGGCGTGAGCCACTGCTCTTGGCCTCACAACTGCAGATCAACAAACTTACAGGTCTATCCTGAAAAGACAGATAAATAAGGAATAAAACAGCATCAGTCTATACAGAGATGCTACCATCACCCTGCTGGGGACAACCCTGAGACACATGCTCTACACCAGGTCTCAGGCTTTCCCAGACGGATTCAACCCCAAAGGCCCACAGTGATTACCACTCAACAATATACCCTTTTCCTTCCCTGGCTCACTTCCCCACATCTCAACCAGTGCTTTGTGAGATAACCTTTTAATATGTTGCTGACACTCACAACTTTTTAGGGTCTGCTTCTGGAGAAACTCAGTCTTTGACAACTTCTTCACATACTCACACACACCTAGTCATCTATCCCAAAGACCAGAAGACATGTTATCACATACACCAGTTAGAGCTAATTCAGGAACTAATTTGGAAATAAATGCCTCATCTTTCCTTGAGCATGGCTGAACAGGGCCCTGACCTGTTCATATTCCACTGAAATTTGACTAGGAGGCAAATAACGTGGGGAAAGAGTTAAACCCATAGATCTTAGCAGCGCATCTCTAGTTATTCCATAACCCTCTTATAGGTGTGTCCTCCTCCCCACTGTATTATGAAACAGCTCTATTTGCCAACTTGGATGAAAAACAGATTTAGCTTGTCAAAACAGTGATTACAGGTTACTCAATGGAACTCACAAGAGACTGGAACTCACATAGTTATAAACTGCATTGTACTAAATGGTAACACACTGCCTTTCCCCCACCCCCCACCTTCTCAGAGTGTGTCACTTTAAGAGTGATTCACAGGCTGTTTCTCTGAAGTTTCCCATTAAACACCTGGGTTTGGAAAAAAGTGAACCCAGTTGCCATTGAGAAACTTTACTAAATCAGTCCAAGGACATTACTAAAAATGTCCCAGGTTTCCTAGATAAGGAAAAGAAATTCACCTACGAAAATCCCAAAATGTGTTGCCTTTGCTGTGGTCATCATGCTTTCGAATTTATCCCCATGAAGGCAGAGTTTAGGGACCTGGATACAATTTTATTAAAGGATAGACTAGCAATTTAACAATGATGATGTAGAAAACCCCATTCATAGGCGATATCCTGAACCTCCTTCAGCCTCTGTGATTGGTCACTGGACAATCAGATAAGTAGCCGGCAGCCTTTAGGGAGATCTGAAGGGCCTTGGAGGTGGGCTTGAGGCAGCAGGGTTCTTATCAGGCATTCAGGGGACTCAAGGCAATAGCCCTTTACCACCCTGTTGCTGTACAGAAGCATTTAAATAGAACAACTAGTTTGATCATCCTGGTGGCTGCCAACTGAATATTATGCCATGAGTGGTCACATCTCAGCTCTGGTCAGGGTAACTGACCTCCAGCAGGTATTCTCCATTCTGTTTCTGGTTGCTGCATAGAGTGAGAGCTGGAAAGTGACAATGACTTACCAGTGCTGAGTAACAAAAGCCAGTTTCCTTATCTCGAGAGAAGCAAAATCCTAGTGCAAGCCAAGCTGCAGAGCTCCCCTGAGATCAGGCTAAGGTTGCGGTTTCTAATATTGTGATCTTGCCTGGCTTCTGCCCTTCCCTTGCCCTGTCTCTCTTCCCCATGTCTTCACCAGTATGTCTTAGGAGCCCACAGATTCTGACCTCAAGGTCTGATTCTTGAAGACCTGATCTAACAAACTCTAAGCCCCAGGTTTGGGATTTTTTTTATTTTTTATTTTCTCGACTCTGAATCCCATCAATTCCATTTGTTCCTCTTCTGTTCCTCTTAGGAGCCTCCATTGGTCCCTGTTCCACACAGGTCTTACTTATTTGTGTTGTAATGTTTGCTTTCTGATCCAGAGTCTATGTTCCAATTCCAGAGGACACTGTGTCTCCAAGACTGAGTTCAGTTTTGAAAAATCACCAAGCCTGTGTCTATTGCTTTAGCTATTTCTGTTCCGAATTGTTACTGCCAAATTCCAGGCAAATGTGGAACTGCCAGAGCATGATGTTCCCTCCAAACAAATGGCACTCCTATAGTGTCCTTAGCCAATGTATGAACATTTTTTATAGTTATGGTAATACTGTTACAAATAACAGTAAAAATTATCATGTATTGAACACTTACTAAGTGTGGTCTCCAACAGGGATGTTTTATGCATTTCATTTAAGTCTCATAGAAACACCTTAAGGTGGGTACCATTAATTGCAATACACTCTGGGGGAAACAAGGCAGAGAGAGTTAAGGAACTTGGCAAATGTCTCACTACTACCATGTGAAAGAGGCAGACTGTGGGCTCTAATCTGTCTGGTACTAAAGAGTGATTCTAATCACACTCTGGCTGTGTCTCCTCATAGAGAAGAGTTGGGCAAAGCTTCCTAGCATTAGTGGGACAAAGGTAAAGCCCAGGTTACTTTTTTTCCAGTCATGAAAATCCTTTTAGGCTCAGCAAACCTCTGCCTCTTCTTTCCCGTTATCAAGGCTATTGCTTTTGCTACAGCAGCCCAGAACACAGCTGTTCATTTTCTGCACTGCTGGGGTCCTGCTGTGTAATCATCTGTCTTAGCCCATTTTTTTTGTGGTATTAATGTAATGCCACAGAATTAGTAAAATAAAATAAACAGAAATGTATTTGGCTTATGGTTCTGGAGGCTGAGAAGTCCAAGATCAACCAGCTGCATCCGTGAGGGCCTTCTTGCTGTGTCAAAACATGGTAGAAGGCATCACATAGGTGAGAGAGAAAAAAGAGGGCCAAATACATCTTTTTACCAGGAACCTATTCCTACAATAACTAGCCCGCTCCAGAGATAATGTCATTAAACCATTCGTGAGGGCAGAGCCCTGGACCTAATCACCTCTTAAAGTTCCCACTTCTCAATTCTGTTTGCACTGGGCATCCAACACATGAACTTTGGGGGACACATTCAAACTATGGCACCCACTCTCATCAAATCACATTATTCCTTTATGTGGTGCAAATAGCCAGCCATTTCATTATCCTCTTTAGGTTCTCAAAAAGAACACTCACACAAAAATATTTCTTAGTAATGTAGAATTGACTGAAGCGAGCATTTTAACAATGATTTATACAGGGAACAATGCAACAAGTCTCTTTAGGTGCAGGGGTCATCTCTCTCCTTGAACTTTTTCTATACACACTGCTCAGCTGACCTCTGCCCCTTCTTTCTACAAAATTATTAAAGTTCTCTTCCATCTTTTACGTGAATGTGGAAACAAGCTTAAAGCTAAATTCCATGCAACTTTGTTTTGGCTTCTTGCAGAGTCTAAATGATTAACTCCGTATAAGTAGAAAACTTAGATACATAACTTTACCACAAAATAGATAAACGTCACCAATAATTTTGGAGAATAAAAATGTCTTTGGTTGATATTCAAAATATAAAAAAATAAATTCCATGCAACTGCCACATATCAAAGGCTTTTTTCAGAAGATACAGTTTTCCCAAAAAATGACTTTCTTCCACCTGCTGCTAAGATGATCATTTTTTTCCTATGTGACATATGTAAGTTAAGGAGAGCAATCAATATTGGATAGAGAGAGCAGCCATTTTTACCACTGTCCTGGCCCCCAGAAAATGTAGATGAGGGAGGTAAGTGGCTTCTCAAAGCCAAGACAAGGCCTGCCAACTCTTGAGATGCTCTACATATTAAGAAAGATGAAAACAATGTCAAAACAGAGTTCAAACATTGTGGCCAATTGGATGTATTTATCTTGGAAAAAATTCTACAACGTTAATATGTACATACAAAAGTGTAACAATATGATGGTGCTATTCACAGACAGTAGAAAGATTTAGTTTTAGCTGAAAAAAATTGTTACGTATTACAAGTTTTGTAATGGTCTGAAAATGAATTTGGGTCCAGTACTGGAATAAACGTCTTTTTAATCTGTGCCAGGGTATCCTCCTGACTATATGCCTATCTTCATTTGGAGAAAACATCTAGATCTAAACTTAAGATCTTTGGTGAATGTGAAGCCCTACTGAATGGACCTCCCTTTCCCCTACCTACTCCTCATCGTAATATCCCTTGAGTAAGGATCAGTCCAAACAGCTAGATCAATTCTTATTTAAGAACATTCCTTCCAATACATTGATTAATAAAATATATGGATAGCTGTAGATATAAAGACAGAGCTTTAAGGGGAAACTATACAGCCTGGCTAAATGAGTGGAAAGACACATTTACACAGATGAGTTGCTTTCAGGTGCTTCCCCGAGCAATGAATCAGTCTGTCCAATTGCTGCTTTCATTCAATCCCGTAAGTCCTGAAAACCCCCCACCAGTAAGAACACTGCCTTGTTGTGTATGTTGCATGTGCTTGCAGAATCATATCAATCTTGAATTAAGGAAATACCCTGCACTGTACAATACAGACTCTATATCCCATGGTTGATGAAGTCACAAAACACATTGAGTTACTTGACAAGGAATTGCCACAGAAAATTAATGCAATTGCAACCTTAAGCCGTCCTAATGCAGCTCCTCTTTAAAAAAAAAAAAAAATCATAGTGCTCCATAGTTTGTAATTTCCACTTTTCCACTGGAAATAGTGGCATCAATATCTTGTCAGTGAGAAATTAAAAGGGGACATGCCATCCCTTTATTCTTTATAGACTGGGAATGATGGAGCTTCTTAAATAAGCAGGCACCATCTAGCTGTGAATCATGGTAGATGAACTCCAAAGATACAAGTAACAATTATTTCCCTCTCTGTGCCCTCATGCTAACCCTCACATCAAGAAATGGAACCTAATTCCCCTCCTCTCAAAACTGAGTTGGCTTTAATGACTTGCTTGACCAATAGAATGTTGTAGGAGTGACATTCTGGACTTCTGAGGCTAGGTCTCTGGAAAATTCCACTTGGGACTTTTGGATACTTCTGCTTGGATGCCAACTCTATGCTGTAAGAAGCCCAAGCAACATGGAGGGGCCACTTGTAGATTTACTAGCCAGTCATGCCAGAGGAGCTCCCAGTCAACTTCCATCTATGCAGATAAACCATCTTAGATGTCCAGCCCAATTAAGCCTTCAGATGACCATATCTTCACGTGCCATTCTGACTACAACTGCATGAAAGACCCAAAGAGAGTAGGCATATTACACTGTTGTTTTAAGTCACTAAATGTTAGGGTGGTTTGTTACACAGCAGTAGGAAGAGAAGAGGAGGGGAGAAGCAAAAAAGAAGTCCCTGGAAGGTCTATCAAATTATAAGACCCACCTTACACCTAAAAGACATATCTCAAGAGAGAGGACCTAACTAAGGGATCTGTGTTTTGAAAAAGTGTCCCAGATTCAGTGACTTTTGGAGAAGACCTGGTTAATGTGAAACAGAGTTGCAGCTTGCAAACCTCACATATTTTAATTACTGGATAATTGTGATACTCTCTCGTTAAACTAAGAAGCAGTAACTTCAATCTGCTTATTTTATAAATAATAGACTATGAGATTGTAGGTGATTCTATGGAGGTTAGAAATTCTTCAATTGGTATAGACTTCAAAGTTATTTTGAGTCAATTAAAGCTAATCTTTATTTCATCCTATGAAATGTTGCCTCTTGATATGGAATTTAAATTTGAGGGTTTAGACTCTCAAATTTAGGAGCTCCCTGAACCTTCTTATCCTTTCATTGTCATGCTTTTCACTTGAGTAATTAAATTTTAAATTATATCATGAAGTAATCTTGATTTTTTTTTTAACTTTTATAATTGGTGTCTCACTCTGTTGCCCAGGCTGGAGTGCAGTGGCACACTCATAGCTCAATGCAGCTTTTAATTCCTGGGCACAAGTCATCCTTCTGCCTCAGCCTCCTGAGTAGCTGGGACTATAGGTACACACCATCGTACCTGGCTAATTTTTATTTTTATTTTTTATTTTTGGTAGAGATGAGATCTCACCTTGTTGCCCAGGCTTGTATTGAACACCTGGCCTCAAGCAATCTTTCCACCTTTGCTTCCCAAAATGCTGGGATTATGGGCATGAGCCACTGCATTCAGCCTGGAGTAAGGGTAATCTTTAAAATGAAAGATGAACTATTATTCTTTTTAAAAAGTATTTTATATAATTTATAACAAATGATACATCTTTCTTAACTTCAATTATGTTAACTTTTTGGTTTAGATTAACAGGAGTGGGCAAACTTCCTATGAAGGACCAGAGAGTCAATATTTTAGGGTTTGAGGATCACATGTAGAGTTTGAATGCCCATGATGTACATTCCTCCTTTTCTTTGCTTTTTATTTTTTGTCTTTTCTGTTTTTTCCTTCTTTATTTTTCCTCTTTTTACAATCTTTTAGAAAAGTGAAAAACATTCTGAGCTCTAGGATGTACAATAAGGCTGTGGTTGCGCTTGTTTCATGGACCTGAACAAAAGTTTATATACAGAACATATGGCAGGATGAAAAATTAATGCTATTCCATGAATAAAAGGAACTGTTATTCGTAGAATACGGTTATTGTTATCATTAATATTTTCGACATGCCTACATTTGCTTTTTATTCCTAGGTTTCTCAACTTATCCTAATAGGGCCAAATGGGGAAAGAAATATGTTCCAATAACGTATTTTCAAAGTTAGTTTACAAACGTCTCTCTCTGTCAAACATTTCCATTCACTGAAAGAAAACAGTTTATGATGCATCTTACTCAAATATTACTTTGAAAATGCTGGATTAAACAAAATTAAGCAAGTTTGTTTATTGCAGGACTTCTCAGGGCCTTGACTATGTGGATGTATGTTGCAGATTCCAAGAGATGAATGTAGTATTCAGCATTTCCTAAAAGTATTTTTAACTTTAGAAATATTATTTGCAATATCATTTTAAGGAGATAGTGGTTTCCATAAAGCACTTGGAAAGAGTACTTCTTTTATTTGCGTAAATTTAAGGGGTACAAGTGTAATTGTGTTACATGGCTGTGTTATGTAGCAGTGAAGTCTGTTTTTAGTGTGCTTATCACCCAAATAGCGTCCTTTGTACTCATTAAATAATGAAATAAAATCTGAGTTCTAAGAAATTAGTGAGGGGTATGTGTGAACTAATGAGAAGAAACAGTGGGCTCTGGTTAGTGTGCTACTGGGAAGCATTGTTTCTCTGCTACAAATTAGTTTCTAAAACCATCCTAGGTTAAATGTCTCCCGTACACTGCTGTGAAGCCTATCTTTTCACAGGAAATTCTTTGGAGAGGTGTCTGACAGTTACTTATGGATGGTGGGCTGATGTTTAGGTCAGACCAAAATAGCATTCACACTTAGGTACTAACTGCCGACCTGGAAAATTACCTCTCTGACTGGAAAGTTGCTGAAAACCTTTCTTTCTTTTTAATGTGCCTGACAACTTTAAAATAGAAACTAATAAGAATGCTTATTTCCCCTGATGTGATAAAAGGCTGATAAAACGGGAGTTAAAATGATTGACTAAGATGTGAAATTTTGATGTTCTCGGCTTTTGTTGCCCATGGAATATTTTAACCCCTTTACTTAGGGTCATAGATATTTCACTCTACTAATCGCGCTTTTATTTCTTTGAAGCTCTTCATTTTGTCATTTGAGATACAAGATAGTGTAGTGAAAAGAACACAGGTTGATGTTGCAACTCAGTTATGCATTAGTAATGTGACTTGAAGGAAGTCATTTAACTTCACTGACCTCATTAGTTCTCTGTAAAATTGATGTGATAAAAAATAACATAGCATATGAAGAGTTTTTACCATGTCATATACATAGTAGGTGGTTAAGATTGATTTATTTTATCTGCTTTCTTTCTTTACTTCCCTGTTGCCTCTCAGTTCTAGGCCTGCACAGGACAATACACTTTGAGTAGTTCAAAAAAATTGACACTATAGGAATGAGTTCATGATCTGAGATGGTAAGCAGAGGGTTTCTTTTTGGTATTTACAAAGATGTACCAAAGCTTTGTGACAAACATCCAGAAATTAGTGATTTCCCCAGGGTGAGAAACTGAGTTTTAAAATAATAAGTGATGGAAATATTGGTTTCTGCCAAGCAGCTTTCTCACAAAGAGGACTCTATTTTTGTGAGCTATGCAACATCTGAAGAGCTTTCTACAAGCTCTGAAAACCTTCCCTGTCTTTTCCTGTCAGTCAAATATTCCTGCCAATTTCCATTATTGGAAGGCAGTAGCTCATTTACAGTCAAGACATTCCCCTATGCTTGTTTTAGTTTAGCAATTCTGTGGCACATGTTTTGAATTTACATTTTTTTTATATCTCTGACTTTATAGAAGCTCACCAAGGAAATACAAAGTGCCTAAATAGCTGTCAACGATGCTTCCAAAAATACAATTTCTATATAGTTAACAGATTCTCCATGGCCATTGCTGAGCAAAACTTGACCAGAACCAATTCAAGAAAAGATAGAGAATCCAGGCAATCCAATTGCCATAGGGGGTGAAATATTTCAAAGACCTGCCTTTCCAAAACAGCATCAAGCACAGATGGTTTCCCAGGGCACTTAGACTAAACTTTGGAAGAACAGATAATTCTAATGTTTATCGTTTTAGCTTTGTCTAAAGCACAAGAAAAAAAGAAAGAAAAACTTCAAATTTATTTTTTTTAAAATACTGTAACACTGCTACCAAAACCTGAGAGTCAATACAATAAAACTCTTGATCAAATCCATGATAAAAAATCATACAAAAATACCAACAAAATGTTAGCAGACAAAATGCAGCAGCACATTAAAAAATAACACAGAATAACAAGATGGGATTCAATAGAAAAATTTAACAAGTAATTCATACTAATAAATGTATTAATATAATTTATCATATAAATAGACCAAAAGTGGACACTTGTCACCATAAATTCTACAAAATGCCTTTATAGAATTTATGATGATAAATGGCATTATATAGATTTATAGATATATAGATACATATATACATACACACATATATAATGCCATATATATGTCATACACACATAAAATGCCATATATGCACACATATATAAATATAATTTATATATATGCACACATACACACACACCATATCAAAATCCACTCTTAATTTAAAAAACATTATGAAGTAGAAACAAAATAATGCTCTGAAATATGAATGATTATAGCCTAAAGTCAGCAATAGGTTTATTGGGGAAATACTAAACAGCATTCTCATTAATGTTAGCAATAAGACAAAGATGCTGCTATTGCTCAAGAAATACCAGCTGATATAATTAAAGAAAAATTTAAAAATTACAGTGAGAAACCAAGAAATGAAATAATCATTGCAGAAGTTCGTATGAGAAACTGGAAAGAATCTAATTTAAAACAAATCAAACAATTCAAGAATTCAAAAAGTATCTGGGCATGAAAATATAATAATACACAGACTTTAATAATCTTCATACATTCAAATTATTAGAAGATATGATGGAATGAGAAATGTCACATAAAGTAACAACCAAAAAAAGGTACATAAATAAATTTAACAAAAATATGAGCAATCTGTTAAAAAATACATTATGACACAAAAACATGGAAAAAAATTCCATGTTCTTAGTATCATAAAGTTATTAAACCCTCCTGGCTTAACTATAAATTGAGGGTGATCTAAATAAAATGACAAGTAGTACTCTACTTGGAACAAGATAAATTCACTCTAAACTTCATATGAAAAAAATGGGCAAGCAACAATAACCTTGAATATTAAGGGGCAACAGTGAGGATGGAGGATTAGGCCAAACAAATACTGAAGTTTATTATATAGCCACAGTAATTTGAATATTATATAGCCACAGTGATTTGCATGAATAGTAGTCGGATGCCTTTTGCATCCACTCTGATTCAACATTTCAATTGTCACAAATTTTGTCTAATATGCAGCTGTCTTCTCCATTTGACACTCTTGTTTTTCCTTCTTGTTTCTAGTGATTTATGTAGTGAGAGGGCATATGGCAGCTAAACGTTGTCATCTTCAAACTATAAATTTCTATTTCCTTTTGTGTCTTTTGAACTTTTCACCATATACATATTTCACCTATTAAAAATAAGTAGGAATGATTTTTAAAACAAACTAAGGAAAGGTCAAATGTTTAGCTTTGGTTATTCAGCCTTTCTAATTTGGTGGTCACATTTATGATCTAACAAAGTCCTGAGGTCTCAGAGAGATGACCACAAAAGGCAAGGAGAGGCTTGGTCATTCCCGCTTTCACCTTAACAAAAATGAAAGCAAAACAAAAGTGGTCCAGACTTTACCACTATACAATTTGTCCACTTAACCAAAAACCACTTGTATGCCTAAGCTACTGAAAGACAAAAAAAAAGAAACGAAAAGGAAGTGCTGGGGTTTTTCAGTTTATTCGTGATCTGACTGGAAGATGTCAATTAGAATGGGTTCTGCTGTTAAGTGTTTGAGACCCACTGAAACACTGTCTCTGCAGTTTATGACACCATGGAGACACTTAAAGGTAAATGTTCCCCCTATGTATATGGCTGCTGAGCATAAAACATAATTTTACTATTTTAAATTCTTTGTATGATGTATCATTTTTATGTATTCACTACAGCAATCGTTCATGATTTTTTAGAGTTACTCAATACTGAATCCTTGATGGGAAATGCAACCCTTAATTTTATCACGATTGCTTTAGAAACTTTATTTGGATTCCTGTTCATTTGGTTCATTTACTATTGGGGCTTTCCTGAATACCCACTGGTGAAATTGAGAAGTTGCCTTTTTAATACTTAAATTTTGGAAGAAAATCTGTGGTCCAGTAAGATACACAGTGAAGTGATAAGTTGCAGTGGCCTGCTCCATGCTTTCTTAATATTTGGCTTAGTTGCTTCAGCAAATATTTATACATTTACTTTATACTGACATAAAGACAACACATTATGGATCCAGAATTTCATAGATTGCTATGTTCTGGGGGAATATGCCTTGAAGGCTTCTTAAGTCAAAGTTAAAATATAATCGATAGAACTCAGCAGTTTCAATCAAAGAATGAATGTTGTGATATGGATTGCAAATCAGAAAAGTAAAGGTGAATAAAATTTGCTCTGAATGTATAAGTTTTCCAATTGTTATCTCTTAATACTCCTGTAGGTGTGGAGTCCAGAGTCACATAGGGAGATGGAGTGCAAGATGGGGTTCACACATACAGTTCTTTTGATTCACACATACAGTTCTTTTGATTCCTTCTCAAATGCTAAAGGCCCTAGATTTGATGTTGCAGTTAAGGACTAAAGGAAAGACAGATGACGTGGCATCTCGTCTCCTTTGCGTTCTATATTACTATCACTTCCAGATAGTAGCCCATGGCTGGGCTTAGTGTCTCATGCCTATACTCTCAGCACTTTGGGAGGCCAAGGTAGGAGGATTGCTTTAGCCCAGGAGTATGAGACCAGCCTGGGCAACATGGTGAGGCCATGCCTCTATTATATATATACATTTTTTTAATGTTAAAAGAGTTCACAACTTATGACTTGAAGGTGGGTGCCATGTCAGAAATGGCTATATTTGGTCGGGTACGGTGGCTGACACCTGTAATCTCAGAACTTTGGGAGGCTGAGGCGAGAGGATCACCTGAGGTCAGGAGTTCGAGACCAACCTGGCCAACATGGTGAAACCTCGTCTCTACTAAAAATACAAAAATTATCCCTTTGTGGTGGCGAGTGCCTGTAATCCCAGCTGCTTGGGAGGCTGAGGCAGGAGAATTGCTTTAACTCAGGAGGTAGAGGTTGCAGTGAGCATAGACCACACCACTGCATTCCTGCCTGGGTACCAAGAGTGAAACTCCATAAAAAAGAAAGAAAGAAAGAAAGAAAGAAAGAAAGGAAAGGAAAGGAAAGGAAAGGAAAGGAAAGGAAAGGAAAGGAAAGGAAAGGAAAGGAAAGGAAAGGAAAGGAAAGGAAAGGAAAGGAAAGGAAAGGAAAGGAAAGGAAAGGAAAGGAAAGGAAGGGAAAGGAAGGGAAAGGAAGGGAAAGGAAGGGAAAGGAAAGGAAAGGAAAGGAAAGGAAAGGAAAGGAAAGGAAAGGAAAGGAAAGGAAAGGAAAGGAAAGGAAAGGAAGAAGGAAAGAAGGAAGGAAGGAAGGAAGGAAGGGAGAGAGAAAAGAAAGAAATGGCTACATTCTTCATTAACTGAAAAAAAATTTAAAAAGAAAAGAAAGAAAGAAAAACCACCAGAGCTGATAAATATTGGATTTACTTCAAGATTTCCTCATGCTAGGGTTTTAGATAACTGCCTTCCTTTATTCCTGATTCTTTCGGCAAACATCTTTTGAGCTTCCACCATGTGGAACTGCCTACAAAGTCCAGGAGACCAGATCATTAAACACTTCATGATTCTCACCTTCTAAGTATCCCACAGTCTGGTGATGGAGACAGATGTGGTATCATTTCATAAAGAAAGAACTGGTGATTTGTCTTAGGACCCCACAAAGTGTGTGTATGGAGGAGGGCAGCTATGATGGGATCTGCTTGGGGGTGGTTACGGAAGGCATCCCCAAAAATTAAAGACAGGCTGCATTTAGAAGACATAGACATGTGATATCAAGAAACATCTTGGGCCAAGACTAAACAACTGCACAGAGATCTCTTTGATCGTCCAATTAGGCAGAGATACAGGAATATGTGAGAGGGACAGGACCAGACAGATCTCCAGTCTGGCCTATACAATCTTGTGGCAGAAAGTTAAGGGAGTCCATGGGGTCTGATTTTCTTCCTCTTCTTTGGAAGGCAGAGAGGAAAACAGCAGGGTTTCTTTATTCCCCCAATTAGTGGTAATTGTATTGCTGAAACTGTGACACGTGCCTACCACACTAGCCTACAGTTATATCAGTTTTAACTTCTGGTACTAATATCAGCAAGAGTCAAAGGGAGAGAGAGAGAGAAAAAAAAAAGAGAGAGAGTATTTCTTTTGACTATTCTTTAATCACCACCTGCAAAACCAACCTTGGGCAAGCTTTAGCATTTGATGAGAAATCTGCAGATTCAGAAATGCTATATCTGCAAATTCAATCATATACTCAGTTTCGTTGTCTGACTCTGGGCTTCCCACATACTTGGTAATTATTAAGCAGCAACTGGAAAACCTATAAACTCAGAGCGAATTTCATCCACTTTTAATTTTCTGATTTTTCAGTCTACATCACAATATTCACTCTTTGGTTAAAAATGTTGTATTCTACAAATTATGTTTTTGCAGATCATCTTTTTTAAAACATGCATTCAGCATTTTCATCTTAGAATCTACTCAACATTAAGTAACACCATTTCTGCAAACCCTAACTTTAATCACCATTTCTCAAAATATGTAAATCCACTGTTCACGGTGGATTTACTTAATCAAGTGTCCATGATATGTGAGTGTATTTGTGTGTATGTGCATAGGTTGTACATTGCATTTCATCGACATTCTTCTCAGCCCTTAGAAAAGGGGTTGTTTGCACATAGTAGGAATTTAATAAATTGAAAATATGAAGGACATGGTATTCCCACTAAAAGGATGTAATCATATTGGAATAAATGTGAATTACCATCTGGATCTAAAATTAGCCATCCAGGGTAGACACCCAGATGTTATCAACCTACCACTTGCAATGAAGAGAGGGGCATTGGGGGGGGCGATTCAAATCAGTTTCCACATTTTTAAACAGGAATTAAAATAGAAATGTATTTTGTCAGACTGGAAAATGTCATTTCGAAACCATAATTTAAACTGCATTTTCCCAACAAGTTATGGTGGTAGACACCCACAAACAGCTGTTTGTGGCTTCCTTGGGTATAAGAACAACACAAGAAAGAAACAAGCTAACAGTGTATAGTCTCTCCCAGGTACTCTAGCCACCACCTCCAGGAGGTCTGGAAACCAGCTGACTTGTGAAAGTCCAGACAGGTGACCGCTTCAGAAGTGATTAGAGATGGCCAATAACCATCTCTCAGGAGTTCTGCTGAACTCAGCTAACGCGATGTTGCTTGGAATTTAAATCAAATTGTATTCTGTCCATTAGGAGATAAAGAAGCAAATGCATCTTAAACCTGTCTTGTCTCTTTCTTCTCATCACTCTCCCCACTATCTTGGCCAAGATATTTTTTTAAGATAACGGGAAAACAGTCTGCATTTATTGCTTCAGGTGCTGAGTTCAGACAAAACTTCTTTTCCTTTGTCCACTGGGATGGCCTTCACGTTTGGAAAGAACTCTTGAAAATGCAGAATTAGCCCATCTGTTCCATTTTCAGTTTTCTGTGGAGACTCTGCTTATTCTGTCTTTCATAGTCTCTGGTTCCTAGCTATACTCATGTTATAACCATTTTCACCTCCTAAATCTCTATTTACATACTTCCCTGTTCAATAAATTGCTATTGAAACACTGGGAAAAATCTAAACCATAAAACTGACTACTTTCATTTGCTTTTTTATTCTATAATGCAGTTGTTATGGAAATGATGCAGAAGGGCTGGACTCCCGGCTAAACCCCACCCTTAAGCCTGGAACCACAGCCCTAAGTGAAAACAGCTGACCCCATTTTTCTGCGCAAGTGTTGCCGTTTTGGCCTGTCCCGCCCCTATCTTGTGCTCATAAAAGATTTCTGCTGGCAGAAAAATACTAGCGGCTGAGCATTGAGGATACAAGCGGCTGAGTGTTAGAGACTATGGATAGAGGAAGCTAATTTCAGAATGTGCAGCTTTGGAAAGGGGCCCAGGCGGAAATAGCCGGGCTTCAGGGAAAGATCACCCTCCCTTCCCCTTTCCAGCCTCCCTTTCTTCTGAGAGCCACCCACCGCTCAGTAAAGTCTTACACGTTCATCACCTTTCAAGCATTCCTGTGACCTGATTCTTCCTGGATGCCGGACAAGAACCCAGGTGCCAAGAGGGCAGGGGCTACCACCTTGACCCTCCAGTGAGCTGGTTGACACTTGGCCATCCCTAGATGACAACTGAAAGAGCATTTGTTGTAACACACTTAGAGGCTGCCGTGAGGTCCGCACAGAGACTGCTCCTACCAGAGAGGAGCTGCTGACTGGTTCTAGCATTCATTCACTCTGGTTCCTGCAGTCCCTCACTCACATACTCCCTCCTGTGAGGAAAGACCAGCAGCGGGCTATAGTATGAACCACTCCAGTTCCGGCCTGCGAAGGGAGTCGAGGGAACTATCCCATCTCAGTATATAGTATTATATAGTTACTATAGTTACAAATTTCCAGAGTATCTTAACTAAGAAGAAAATGGCATTGTTTTCCATACCAATTAGAGTCAGAAATGCTTGCAAAGAATGCCCGTAAAAACAAGTAGTCAGGAAATAGTGTTGACTGGGTGTAGTGGCTCATGCCTGTAATCCCAAGACTTTGGGAACCAAGGTGGGCAGATCCCTTGTTGCTCAGCCTGGGCTAACATAGCAAGACCTTCTCTCTACAAAAAATACAAAAAAAATTAGCCAAGCATGGTGATGCACACCTGTAGTCTCAGCTACACAGGAGGCTGCGGTGGGAAGATCGCCTGAGCCCAGGATTAGGGGTGAGTCAAGGCTGCAGTGAGTGAGCCATGATGACGCTACTGCACTCCAGCCTGGGTGACAGAGTGAGACCCTATCTCAAAAATAAATAAATAAGTAGTATTACATCTTAAAAGCTTTACAAATGCTTTCATACAAATGTAATTTTATTACAGGAGAGTCCATCTAAAGAGTACCTGTATGTTCATTCAAATAATCTAAAGAATTTAAAAGTCATTACCTCTAATAAATGATACCTCTGCCCTCAGTGTTTAAAATTATGTTTAGTTATTTGAATATTTTGTTTAAAAATACTTCTCTACCTGTTGTAGTGTATATAGACCAAGTAACAGTAATAAAGCATTATTTTAGAAACTCAATTTGGGAAATTTCCAGTTGTATGATTAGTGTGTTTCTATTAACACATGGTAGGACCTCTAGTTAACTGTAACGGGCAGCATTTATTCCTTGCTTAGTGTGTGGAAGATCTTGTCCTAGACATTGTATTTGTATTAATTGGTTTATTTTCATATCAACTTTCTGAAGTACATGTTACTATTTGATCCATTTTATAGATGAATAATTTGAGACACAAAAGGGTTAAATAGCACAGGCATGGTGGCTCAAGCCTCTAATCCCAGCACTTTGGGAGGCCAAGGTGGGTGGATCACTAGGTCAGGAGTTCAAGACCAGCCTGACCAACATGGCGAAACTCCGTCTCTACTAAAAATGCAAAAATTAGCTGGGCGTGGTGGCATATGCCTGTAATCCCAGCTACTCGGGAGGCTGAGGCAGAAGAATCACTTAAACTCAGGAGGTGGAGGCTGCAGTGAGCCAAGATCGCGCCACACACAAAAAAAAGGGGGGGGGGGGTAAATAATCCACAAAGGTTCTCATGGACAGCAAGTGGCCACGTGGGATAGATAGAGTTCTAATTTCTCCAGCCTCAGCCTGTGCTCTGATCCACTCTAATATGCTGTGTTCTCTGTACAGCCTTGCTAAGGAGTGACCTGCAGTCATTACCATTTACTGGCTCTTTAGAATGATCTAAGGAATACCTCTGTTGATGAGGTTAATTGTTCTAGGACTCTGGGTTTCTCTTACCAGCAAAATAGATATACACATTTTTTTTTTAATGAAGAGCATGAGGTTTCTAATTCTTTATTTTGCTTTGGGAAAGTATTTTTCTAAAAAAAAAAAAAAAAACCCATCCATACCCATCCATTAAATTGTCACATAAAGGAGAGAAAATTTTAATGTCAAAATGCTGAGAAGGTATCAAACTAGATTTAGCTTTATGGGAATTTTACTACACTGCCTTTTTATTTCTCTTTCTGCTGTGGACCAGAGAAAAAAGTTGTTACTGTTTAATGTTGGCCCATAAACCCATTCTTAAAATCTTCTGATCTAGAGTATATTGTCCACATTGTCTCTTGCTCTCTTCCTCCTTAATCTTCTTCTTCTTCCCCTCATCCTCCTCTGACCTTTCTCCTCCTCCTTCTCTTCTTTTTCCTTACTTGTCCCCTACTGGTAGTCATCAAGGATTTAGTCAAATAGAAGCCAACAGGAAGAAACAAAGGATCAGGTCTTGGAAAACCTACATGCTTAATAACCATTCTGTGGATATGTAAAAACTAATAATAGTGGGTGGTTATTATTAACCCAGTACTGTCCCTCATTCCTGAATCAATGTATCAAATGTTCTCACATTCCTGTGATTTTTTTTTTTTTTTGGCTTCCTCTCTTTGCTTTATCTTCCTATGTGCAGGATTTCCTCCTGCCCTTTTCAAACTCATCCCAATCTCCAAAGCCCTTTTCAGATATCAGTTCTTTCATCAAAATGTCACCATCTGTAGCACACCCTGCCACTGCCTCCTGTTTCTCTTCTGCCCTGACCTTCCTTGCTCCTCATATAAGGTAAATAAATCTGAAACATATTCCACATCATTTCCTAAAGCTTCCCAGTGAGATTGAGCTCCCATTGTCCCCAGTGATAATTTACTTAACAACTCATGCTTTATCAATATCCCCTGATGCCTCAGTGTTTCCTGGGAGTGCTTTCCCAATGAACCACTTGCTCTTGGATCCTCATCTCAGAATTTGCTTCTAGGAAAATTAACTAAGATAGTATCTGTATTAGTCAGATTTCATGCTGCTGATAAGATGATAAAGACATAGCAGAGACTGGGAAGAAAAAGAGGTTTAGTTGGACTTACAGTTCCACATGACTGGGGAGGTATCAGAATCATGGCGGGAGGTGAAAGGCATATCTTAGAACATGGTGACAGCAAGAGAAAATGAGGAAGAAGCAAAAGCAGAAAGCCATGATAAACCCATCAGATCTCGTGAACCTTATTCACTATTACAGGAATGATCAGCCCCCATGATTCAATTACCTCCTCCTGGGTCCCTCCCACAACACAGGGGAATTCTGGGACATACAATTCAAGTTGAGATTTGGGTGGGGACAGAGCAAAACCATATCAGTACCTTAATTGACATCAGTATCCTGGTGGTCTCCTGCCAGTGAATGATACCTACTATTACTAAAGTGTGTCCCTCAAAAATGAGTGCCATAACAAAAGACCTTTGTAAAATTTAAAAAAAAAAAAAAAAAAAAAAAACTGCTCTCCTACGGAAGCTGAACAAAAGTCTACTGAATAGGCTGAGGCTCACCCTGACCTTCCTTTAACTACTTACAAATCACTCTTCTTTGCTGAGTAACTTACCATTGCCTCTCAATTTTGTTTCATTTCAGGCATTACACAGAAAAGTAATTGAGAACCTTGAGCTTAGAGCCTACCTTGGCTAGTGTGAAACACTCCAGCTGTGCTAAGATGGTCCTCAACAGTCAACAAGCACTTCTGAAAGTCTGGTAGGTGTGCATTTGAATGAATCCTCAACCTTCTCTAACTCGGTCTGGAAAGATTCACTAAAGGCCTTTCTCATGTCTTGATTAATTGCCCTTCAAGGATAAATTTTCATGATATATAGAAGCCATTTTTATCTACAACATCCATTTTTCTGCTGTAAATGAGCAAAATGAGTGTCCCGTCTTTGGACATAGCCAGTTATGCAAGAACTTAACATCCCCTGATGCTTTGTGAATAGAACATTTAAGATCTTTTGCCCACGTAAAATGGAATCCATCTATTAAAATTGCACCTTGAATTGCTAAGTTTGAAAAGGTCATACAATATCTCATCTTTGGTTTTTGAACTGCAGAAAGTTAATCTGAAATAGTTCAATTTGGGTAGTAGAATTTCCAAAAGCTGCCCAAAAGACAAAATCTATTTGAAAAAAAAAAACAGCAAAGTGGGAACAGATCAAGTTCTCTTTCCTTTTCCCTTGGTCGGTATCATTCAGTTTGGATTACCATCCATAATTTCTGAAATGTAACCCACTTCCTATGCCCTTAAAGACTAACACCCCTATTAAAAGCAGAGCATTCCTTGTCATTCTTTCCATGGTATTGACCACTGAGCGATTCATTAACAATTGATCCACATCTCCTTAAAAAAAATTATTGAGACGGAATAGAGGAAAATATGTGATGCAAGAAGGCACATCTATAATAAGACCAGAGGATGCAGGCAAAGGAGAGAACACTGACATGGCCCCTACAAAAACCCAATTTCTGAAGTCAGACAAACAGACTAAACTAAAGTTTAACACAGACAAACCTTTATGCTAGAAAAGTTTATTTGCCACCGACTCCTGATTTAGCCATTGTGATTTCTCTATTGCATAGTGTTTTGAATGGAAATTCACAGGTTACAATGTTAAGAAGTTACTAAAGAACAATTGAGGACTGCATAACTGAAAATGGGGTGGTATAAAGAACTGTTAAACTATTTCTTCAAGCCTTAGTAAACCATTTCCCACAATTATTCTAAATTCAAATTGGTCACTGATGACAAATAAGCAATACTTTCAAACAAGTTTTGTTCTCCTTTCTAAAACTCTATTTAGCATTTGAGATAGTCATTAGCTAAAATAGATTCTCTGACTCAAGGCGACATTACCTTCTGTTAGCCTTGGCATTAGAGTGGTTGGAAGAAGGAGGCTTCATGTTCTGCAGTTGTCAGAAGAAAACAAACCACTTAAATCTATAACAAGTTACCAGCTAGAATCTGTTGTAATAATCACAGTCTTTTGTGAAAATCAATGAAGTGTGTGGCATTTTAATTCAGTATCTCTGATCCTCATGGCAACCAAGCAAGCGGGTATTATGATTACTGTGTCTTAGATAGAAACCAAGGTTCAAAGAAGTAACATGTGCCCCACGTCGAATAGCTCATAAATCCTCAAGTTAATATTTGAAGTCAAGTCTTACTGTTTCAAAAGGCCATGCTCAATCTACAAACCTAGAGTTGTCCAGCTTTAATTTATAATATACAATAAAAACTTACCTGGAACCCCAATAAGTAAAGCAGATGAAAGAAATGAGGCTCTGGTTGAATTGGGAAGAGAAAGCCTGGAGCTTGACTATTTAGATTCCTTCCCCTTTTCCCAACCCTCTACGTATCAGTCCCCAGTGCTCTGTAGCACTGCAAGGTGCTACAGAGACGCTCTGTAGGAAACCCTATAGTTGGCCTTCTGTTGGGGCTCTGAGGAGCCCCTGTGTTAGGCCTTCAATCCCAGCAACATCTTGCTCCATAAACAGAAGCATCTGTATGCATATCAGGGGTCAGTCACAAACTCGGATGCTTACAGGTGCCCCAAACACAATCCTGCTGCACCTTTGGAGTGATGGAAGTTTTTTTTCATTCCCTAGCCATGAGTTTTAAAGTTATTGGTCTCTCAACCAATGGGGTTTTTTCTTATTGAATTTTAATTTCTGAATCCAAAGTCCAAACTCAGAATATTGAGGAATGATATTAATGGAAGGCCATGGAAACATATGATAGTCAATAAAAAGAGAAAGATCTCATTTGGTAAACATGGTACATAACCTATAAAGTTGACATTCTGCATTTTTATATACTGCAAACCCAAATATGGTATATGTGCTATGTGTATTTCAAAGTATAGTACGCATGTACCCAAACGTAGAAAGTAAAATTAAATTCCTCTAATATTTCTGTATGTATTAAATATGATTTTTTTAAAAAAAAGAAACTATCTGCTAAGGAATTCTCCCCTGGCAATGCTGCTCAGGGCAGAATGATGTTATTTTAAATTCTTCTCTCATTAAAAGAAAAAAGAGTTTGCTTCTTCAGAGTTTGTGTGTATTTATACCAGAGCTTAACTGGCATTTTCATTGTGGTGTTTATGAATCGTAATGCAGTTCCACTGCAGTTTCTGACACACTCATTAATTTGTTCCCAGCGGCAGTTCATTACCAACATCACAAGCAAAACACGCGCTCTCCCTGGGCACTGAAGGTCCACCGGAAATTAAGCAGACAGGGCTGCAAAGCACCTCAGAGTGAAGCCAGCCAGCTTCATCTCCCGCAGCAGGCTAGAGGCAAGCACAAGGAGGCGGCAGAAATGAAACGCTTCAGCGCCTTCCCCGGTGCTTCTGTGCCTTCTGAGTTTTCAGCTAACATGGAGCAGTGATTCCCTGAAAAGGACGGGATCTCGCTCCCTCAAAGATCAGCCTTCTCTGATCAGCCTACTCCAGGTGGGGTGGAGCAACCACTGCAGCTTTTTAGTGCAGAGAAGATTTAGGAACTTTCATTTGCCTTGACTGGGGTTCTGCTTTCTGCACTGACACTTCCTGGTCAGTGGGGAGCTCGGAGCTCGGAGTTGGAGCACTTTACCAAAATCTTCTCTGAGAAGGGTTAAGTAAGCCAGCAGACACTGCAAGAACAGAGCCTTGCTGAATTTAGCTTCCCAGAAAGCCCTATTTTAAGGGAACTCAGTATTTTAGCAAGATGTTAGATTGGGGGTAGAAAACAAGTTGTCTGTTAATTCTTTGTTGTTGTCAGCAGCCTGGCAGGTCCCTGGACCATGACACATCAGCACAGTCCTAAGTAACAGAAGACTCAGGTCCTCACCATAACACCAAACAGCATGATCTCTGTGCATCTCAGTACATCATTCTGAGCTTCACTTTCCTCGTTCACACCATATAGCTATTTATATCTGCTCCACATGATGGACAAGGTCATCGAGAAGTGTAGATCAGATAAGGCATGGAAATGACTTGACAAGTTCATGTGGGACATCACATGGTGAGGCACAGAGATCAGAAGGTTTGGGTTCAAATCAGCTCCGCCAAGCTGGAGAAACCACGTTAGCTTTTGACCCTGGTGTTTCAACCTTAAATCAGAATAAGAAGATTAGGGATAAGAAAAAGACCACATGAGATACTTCTGAGTTTTAAATGACTTATTTGAATGAGGACAACTTTCGTTCACTTCTAAAGGAAGATGGAAATGTGAGTTTTGTGATTAGCCTAGAGAATTGGGGGAGTGAGACCCTACTGAACAAGCCCACTCCAGAGCTCACCCCAGAGTCTGGAGTGCAAAATGTCCACAACTTTATGATTAATGAAGCCCCTGGATATAGATCTGAAGGCTAGAAATGTCTGTGAAAGGAGCTCTTCCAGGGGTTCAGCCAAAACCAGGAGAATTTGCCTTGACTCCTCTCTTTCCTTGTATCTGAGCCATCAGCAAATTTGCTCAACTCCATTGTCAGGATGTCCCAAATCAGACCACTGCTCGCTGACTCCACAACTGCCATCCTGGTCCAGGCTCCATAATCTCCCCCTGAACCTCTGAAAGAGCCTCTTAAGCAGACCCCTGCTGCTCCCCACCCTTGCTTCTCTTGTCTGTTTCTTCAAGCAGCCAAAGGGATCCTTGTTAAAATGTGAAGTGCGATCTCATCAGCCTCTGTTCAAAAACCTCAGATGGCTTTAAGCAGAGTGAAATCCATAATTCTCACCACAGCCAGGGGGGCCTTGGTAACCTCGTTCCTCCATGAGGGTATCTCCTTCCACTCTCCCCATCCCATTTTCTGTTCGAGATGCACTGACCATCTCATCCTCCCTGGGAACATGAACACCAGGAATGCTCCTGCCTGGGAAGACTTTCATTTTCTGTTCTTTCTGCCGGAAACACTCCTTCCTAGGAATCCCCATTAATCCGTGTTTCTTCGCTAAGGTCTGACTGAAATATCATCTGTGCAGAGAAGCCTATCTTATCAGCCTATTTTAAATAATATACATATGTGTATGCACACCCACGTGCATGCACTCTCCATCCCCTTACATGCTTTATTTTTCTTTATTCACTCATCATCCTCTTCTATATATCCATTCATTTACTCTTCTATTGTCTGTTTTATACTCCTGCCCCTTATTAGAATATAAATTTCCTAAGAGTACAGACTTGGTCTGTTTGATTCACTCTTCCAGTGCCCAAAATAGTGTCTGACACATATCAGTTATTTAATAATTAATTGCAGATATGACAGCATAAATGAATTAGATCAGATAATCTAAGAACTGTTTTTGCAGTCATCACAGGGCACCATAATAAAGCCATTAGAAAAATAATTAATTGATCTTGATGATATAGCAAGTAGTCATGACTGTAGCTGGCAGGTCCCAGAAGATAGTCACACTAACTATGTTGTCATGAGAACAAGCCTAGGTTGTTAGGCTAAATCCTCTATGATCTTGTAGAGAGGCACCCTCCCCCACAGCAGGAAAAGCCACCCCCTTAATATTCATTATGAAGCAAAGAGACTAAGTGAATAATTTATATGCTACCTGTGTTCTCCTCCATGCTAGCCCTGGTATATTTTCAATATTCCATTCCTCTTGCTCCCTCAACTCTGTCTCGGGCAGCAATTTCATGCCACGCGGAATATGAATCTAACAGGTGAATTTCCATCCAGGGTCCAATTCTCTTACTATTGATGTGGAGAAAAATGTAAACAAAGCCACAGTAAAGCCTCCTTTTTGAGGCTGAGTGAAGCCAGATGAAAGGCAAGAGAGATTCAGCAAAACGTATTTAGGAGATGGGAAAATAAATAAATATCCTTAACTCATTTTCTTTAAAAGTTCCGTAATGTTCACTAGCATGCATCCACTGTTATGTATTCAGTCTTTACCTTGTTGATGCATTTTCGAGCTTACTTTTCATTTTCTTCCTCAGCAAAGCTGCAATAAACATTCTCCTATATATATCATTACCTTCCTGTGTTTTGATTTCTGTAGGCAACATTCCATAAAGTGGGATGGCAGGGACAAAGGATATCAATATGTTCAATTTTAAACCGTATTTCTAGGTAATTTTCCCAAATAGATTAGCAACTTACTCTCCCACTGGAAATGTATGGCAGTAGCTCCTCGCCTTGCTACACTCCCCCTACAAAAAAAGCTAATCTTATCCCATTGGATTGTAATTATGATGACTGAAAAAATGGTAATTCATTTATAATTTGCTGTTTCCTGCATATGGTTAAGCATCTTATTGGACTTATGTTTATTATTTTTAATTTTATCAATTGAAGGAGTTCTTTGAACATCAGTACCAGTAACCTTTATCACGTCATTTCTGTTGTAGTTATGTTAACAATCTATATGGTTTATATTTTCACTTTACTAATGATATATTTAACATATTATTTTTTGATATTTAGATAGTCATATATTTCCATTTTGTGGTGGTTTCTGAGATTCCTGCCCTGCTTAAGAATGCCCCATGACCTCAAGGTTATGAAAATATTCCCCTGTAATTTGTTCCAAGATTATTATTTTTGTTTTTATTTAGGTCTTTTATCTATCTGAAATTTACATATGTATGTGGAGTGAGGAAAGGATCTCATGCTTTCTTCCATACAGGTAGCAATTATTTCAGCAT
Organism: Macaca nemestrina; assembly: GCF_043159975.1. Classification (NCBI taxonomy): domain Eukaryota; kingdom Metazoa; phylum Chordata; class Mammalia; order Primates; family Cercopithecidae; genus Macaca; species Macaca nemestrina. The sequence goes on from NC_092139.1 coordinate 46,386,040, forward strand.
GGTATTATTTCTTCCATATAAGTAGCAATTATTTCAGCAATCATTTCAGCATATAGACAGGAAACTATTCTGAGTAAAAATGCACTCTTAGTCAAATGATAAATTCCCTATACACCTGGATGTAATTTTCCAAGTGCTCTGACAGAAGCAGCTTCCTGGAGAGCCATTAAGATTACCTGAAATAAAATGTAATTTGCTGGCAGAATCTGACCAGATGGTGTTTCATATACTTTGCCAAACTTCCAAGCAGAAAGTTATCTGACTTAGCTTTAATGTAATCCAGGATCCTTGATCAGACACACCCATTGGACCCACACTATACATCAGAAACTTTTTAAAAGATTTTTTACAGATTACTTCTTTTATGCCTTAAATAAATCTTATAAGGCAAGTATTACTTTTATCCCCACTTTCTGTATTTTAAAAACTTAAAATTAGGCCAAGGCTGAATGGCTCATGCCTGTAATCCCAGCACTTTAGGAGGCTGAGGCAGGTGGATCACTTGAGATCAGGAGTTCGAGACCAGCGTGGCCAACATGGTGAAACCCCGTCCTTACTTAAAACACAAAAATTAGCTGGATGTGGTGGTGTGTGACTGTAGTCCCAGCTACTCAGGAGGTGAAGGTGGAGGTGAGACAATTGCTTGATCCTGGGAGGCGGAGGTTGCAGTGAGTGCAGTGAGCCAAGATCGCACCACTGCACTCCAGCCTGGGAGACAGAGTGAGATTCCATCTAAAACAACAACAACAACAAACTTAACAAACTTAAAATTAGTTGCCTAAGATCACAAAACATGGTCAATATTGGGGCTGAGATTTCTAGCTTCCAGTGTAACCAGGGTGACCCCAAGAGCTGGAATCTGTTGAGGATGCCTTTTTGGTTTTGTATCTTAAACATTCCACTTATCACAGCACAGAAGGTACACTGGATAGAACTGGAAAAAAACACTTTTTATACTATAGAATCTTATTAGAAAATAATGACTTGAAATGAGTTTGCTTCTTGAAAACCTTGAGTAATTTCAAAATAGTGTAATTTCAGTAGCTGCAAAGGAACAGCTCTAATGAGTTCTGCTCGAGAATCTTCTCACCAGGAAATGATTGAAGACAAGGAGATAACCTCTCATTAAATCCTTATTAACTATTTTAATCAGGATTACATCACTGTCTCACTCCAAGCACGGACAATTGCCAGCAGGCTATAACGCCGAAATTTATTAACCTGACAAGGTGGAAAGGTCTGGACAGCCAGAGGGGTCGTCTCTGTGCCCCGGGGAGACTCATTTGGTGAAGATGTGACTCCCTCATTTCTCAATAGAGATCTCCACTTTTGGTTTCTTGCCACCCGTCCCTCAAAAGCCCAGCAGAAATGGCTTCCATCAATGAGTTCTCAAATGTCTGCCCTGCGGCTGGGAGTAGAAAGCCCTATCGGGAGGCAAAGCCGGCTGATCCAAGCAAGCGGTCCATTGGCTCCTACAATGGGATGGAGCCCCCATGCAGCATGGCACATGGAGTCTCTCCCACTTCCCAAGGTCACAGAGGACTCAGCCTGTTCGGGCCCATCACTCTGCCGGAGGAACTGGCTCTTCCCTACCGCCTCAAGGTTTAGGGAACCTGCGGCATATCTGTAGGGGAGTCCATCCCACCCCAGTAACAATCACCAAGCCCTGCAACTTGAGAATCCTGTATAGTGAACATTAGAGCTTTCACTCCACTTAAGAGCTCTAGGAGGACCTCCTGGCTGCTATTTTTGCTCATGCAATGTGGATAGGGAAGGATACAGCGACTTTTTTTTTTTTTTTTTTTTGAGACAAAGTCTCACTCTGTCACTCAAGCTGGAGTGCAGTGGCATGATCTAGGCTCACTGCAACCTCCGCCTCCCGGGTTCAAGCAATTCTCCTGCCTCAGCCTCCTGAGTAGCTAGGATTACAGGTGCCGGTAACCATGCCTGGCTAAGTTTTGTATTTCTAGTAGAGACAGGGTTTCACCATGTTGGCCAGGCTGGTCTCAAACTCCTGACCTCAGGTGATCCACCCGCCTCGGCCTCCCAAAGTGCTGAGATTACAGGTGTGAACCACACACCAGTCAGTATACTGCAACTTTGGGATGCCTCACTGGACTCAGGCCTGAGCAGCCCAGCCCACAGCCACAGGCATTGGTTCAGGAACTGACCTACATGGGCCAATCAGAGCCAGTGAGATGCAAAAGGGCCGCTGGATGATCACATGATGTAGGAGATCACGTGGGCTATCATGTGCTCATAGCCTGGGGAGCCTTAGGCTGAACTCAGATCTGTTCTCTCCCAGTTACTCGGCCTGTGACCTTGCAATGTTATTTACCCTTTCTCTGCCTCAGCTCCATGACTTCTAAAACAGAAATAATCTAAGCACACCTCTCACATGGAAGATATAAAAATTAAATTAGTTACTATAGATAAATTGCTTGCATATTATATAACAAATTAAAAATAAATTCAAGTATTAGTTATCATTTTTCCCCCGAAGACTTTGAGAAATTTCCTATCCTTTTTCATGGAATTTGCAGTCCAGAAAATATAAAGTCTGGAAATGCCTAGTCATCATAGGTCTGTGAGGAGAGCAATTGTCTGAAAATAAAGTGAACATGAGGATAGAGATGGGAAGAGATGTGTAGAGAGTGAAAGCTAGTACTGGTGATATCATTTGAGGCATAGATCAAGCTGTGCCTAAAGCATGCCCTCTTCCATGACACGTGTGTGTGTGTGTGTGTGTCTGTGTCTATATACATGTATATAATTTTTAGAGCAGTTTTAAGCTCACCACAAAACTGAGTAAAAGGTACAGAGATATCCCATATACCTGCTGCCCCGCACACATAGATAGCTTCCCTCATTATCAACATCACTCACCAGAGTGGTACATTTTTCACAATCGATGAACCCATATAGACACATCGTTTCATCCAAAGCCTATAGTTCACATTAAGCTTCACTCTTGGTGTTGTATATTCTGTGATTTGGACAAGTTTATAATGACATGTAGCCACCATGATAGTATCCTACAAAAGAGTTTCACTGCCCTAAAACATCCTCAGATCTGCATATTCATTCCTCCCTCCCTGAGACCTCCAGCAACTACTGATCTTTTTACTGTCTTCATAGTCTTGCGTTTTCCAGAATGTCATACAGTTGGCATTATACAAGCAAGTAGGCTTTTCAAATTGGCTCCTTTCACTTAGTAATATGCATTTACATTTCCTCCATGTCTTTCCATGACTTGATAGCCCTTTTCTATTTAGTCCTGAATAATATTCCATTGTCCTGATATATCACAGTTTATTTATATCCATTCACTTACTGAAGGACATCTTGGTTGGTTCCAAATTTGGACAAATATAAATAAAGCTGCTATAAACATCTATGTGCAGGTTTTCATGCAGACATAATTTTTCAACTCATTTTGGTAAATACCTAAAAGCACAATTGCTGAATCATATAAGAGTATATTTAGTTTTGTAATTAACCACCAAACTATCTGCCAAAGTACCTATACCATTTTGCATTCTTACTAGCAACGACTGAGAGTTTCTATTGTTCCATACTCTCACTAGTATTTGTTGATTTTAGTGTTCTGGATTTTGGACATTATAATACTTGTGTAGTGGTATCTCATTGTTGTTTTAATTTGCATTTCCCAAATGACATATGATGTGGAGCATCTTTTCATATGCTTATTTGCCATCTGTACATCTTCTTTGGTGAGGTATACTTTCTCTCTTATTAAGCCAGTCTGGCTTGAGTTTTCGGGGATTTGTACTCCAGTGAATCTTAGCTGCTTCTCTCTCCATGTGGTGGGGCTTTGGAAGATTTCTGCAATGGTTATGGGGTCTGTATGATGCAGTGAACTAAAGTCTAGAAAAAGAAAGGATGGTGCTGCTCTTCCACACTCATATTGCTCAAACAAGTGTCTGACAACTGGTGCAGATGGGATATGGGCCTCTGAACACAGAGTTGCCTGGGCCTCCGTTACTTAAAGCCTGCAAGAATAATATTTCACAGCATCTAAAACTTCCGCATGAATTGGCAGGTAGGCAGAGTTGATGAGCTAGAAATGCAGCAGCCTACAAAGAATTACAAAGCTCTGGGCCCGAGAACCCATTAGTGTAAACCATCATGACCTGGCAAAGGTGAACAAACATCCAGGTGCCTCCAGAGAATGGAGAGAAAAAGAGGCAGAGCAGCCACCTGCGAGCCAATTCCAGGATCATGGACCAGTAGGACAGGTGTGAGTCCACATGCTTTCATTTGGTCAGACGCCCGGAGCTTTACTGAAGTCCCATTATCAGCCTGCAGAAATTACTCTCATTCTTCTCTTCCTTAAGGAACTGCAAATGGTTCTATTCAAAGCCCCTGAAGTCATTTTAAATTACATATTTTTTACTTATTTTCTTTTTAGTTGCTTTGACTAAAAATGTACATAAGCACACATGCATGTGTGTGCACACACACACACGCACACACCCTGTTCTTCTCTGGTTAGTAAATCTTTCAAATATTTTAAGACACGTTTTTCCTTCCTATTGACCCAAAGGTTGTGGTTGTGTTTAAGGACATCCCGGTTGTGTTTAAAGACTTCTTGCAAACCCCACAAAAGAAAGCTCTGATTTGTAGCATTTGCCAATTTCCATGGTGTGATTACACCTGCCATGGTCAGTTTCAAGCTACCAACATATGTGAACTCAAATTTGGTAAAAGATGTGCAGTAGTACAACATTATGTCGAATTTTTAATCTCCAGATATGATAGGTGAAAATTACCGCAAGCACACAGATAAGAATAAAATGTAATAAAGTTATTAGAAAGTGATGAGGATTGAGTATTGCACTTGTTTTCAATATGATGAATTTAATTATAAGCTTGCATAATTTAATTTATAGTGCCTGTTTCCTTTTAAGACAATTTCTCAAAATTTTTGGAAATTTAAGAGTTGGCTCTCATTCCTATACACCAACAACAGAGTCAACCTGAGAGCCAAGTCAGGAATGCAATACCATTCACAATTGCCACAACAAAAGTAAAGTAAAATACCTGGGAATACAGCTAACCAGGGAGGTGAGAAATCTCTACAATGAGAACAACAAAACACTGCTCAGAGAAATTAGAGATGACAAAAACAAATGGGAAAACATTCCACTCTCATGGAGAAGAAGAATCAATGTCATTAAAGTGGCCATACTGCCCAAAATAGTTTACAGATTCAATGTTATTCGTGTCAAACTACCAATGACATCCTTCAAAGAACTAGAAAAAACTACTTAAAAATTCATATGGAATGAAAAAAGAGCCCAAACAGCCAAGGTGATCTTAAGCAAAAAGAGTAAAGCTGGAAGCATCATGCTACTGGACTTCAAATTATACTACAGGGCTACAGTAACCAAAACAACAGAGTACTAGTACAAAAACAGATACATACACCAATGGAACAGAATAGAGAACCCAGAAATAATACTGCACGCCTACAACCATCTGATCTTCAACAAAGCTGACAGAAACAAGCAATAGGGAAAGGATTCCCCATTTAATAAATGTCGCTGCGATAACTGGCTAGTCATATGCAGAAGATTGAAACCGGACCGCTTTCTTACAATACATACATAAATCAACTCAAGATGGATTTAAAACTTAAATGAAAACTCAAAACTATAAAAACCCTGGAAACAGCCTAGTCAATACCATTATGGACAAAAGAATAACCAAAGATTTCATGATGAAGACTCCAAAAGCAATTGCAACAGAAGCAAAAATTGACAAATGGGATCTAATTAAACCAAAGAGCTTCTGCACAGCAAATTAAACTATCAACAGAGTAAATACACAACCTACAGAATGGGAGAAAATTTTTGCAAACTATGCATCTGATGAAGGTCTGACATGCAGCATCTATAAGAAACTTAAACAAATTTACAAGAAAAAAAAAAACATTACAAAGTGGGCAAATGACATTAACAGACACTTCTCAAAAAAAATACATGCAACCAAGAAGCATGTGAAAAAAAGGCTCAATATCACTTATCATTAGAGGAATGCAAATTGAAACTGCAGTGAGATACCATCTCACACCAGTCAGAACAGCTATGATTAAAAAGTCAAAAAATATTGCAGTGAGCTGAGATCTGGCCACTGCACTCCAGCCCGGGCTACAGAGCAAGACTCCATCTCAAAAAAAAAAAAAAAAAAAAAAAGTCAAAAAATAACAGGTGGTGGCAAGGTGGCAGAGAAAAAAGAATACTTATATGCTGTTGGTGGAAGTATAAATTAGTTCAACCATTGTGGAAAAAGGTGTGGTGATTCTTCAAATACCTGAAGACATAACTACCATTCAACCAAGCAATACCATTACTGGTTATATACCCGAACCAATATAAATCATTCTATCATAAAGACACATGTACGCATATGTTCATTGCAGCACTTTTCACAGTAGCAAAGACATGGAAACAGTCTAAATGCCCATTAATGGTAGAAAGGATAAACAAAATGTGGTATGTATACAGTATGGAGTGCTATGCAGCCATAAAAAATGTGAGATAATATCATTTGCAGGAACATCAATGGAACTGGAGGCCATTATCCTTAGCAAGCTAACGCAAGAACAGTAAATCAAATACCACATGTTTTCACTTATAAGTGGGAGCTAAATGATGAGAACACATGGATATATAGAGGAGAAAAACAGACACTGGAGTCTACAAGAGGGTGGAGAATGGGAGGAGGGAGAGGATCAGATCAAATAACTAATGGGTACTAGGCTTAATATGTGGTTGACAAAATAATCTGTGCAACAAACTCCCATGACATGACTTTACCTGTATAACAAATCTGCACATGTACCCCTGAACGAAAATTAAAGGTTTTTTTTAAATGAGAGTTGGTTCTTGCAACCTAGTGTAAGCTGGATACAGCATACCAGTCCCTTCTCTAATGGCACTTAGATTCTAGAAGAAGATACTGAAAATAAGCATATAAATAAAACATTAAACAATAAGTAAAGCAAAAAATAATGTAACATAAATGTTTAATAGAATGTCTGATGGCAATCAGTATCATAAAGAAAAGCAAGGCAGAATTAAGGGTATATTGAGTATCAGAAAAATTGGGTTTATTTTAGGTAATGTGAACAAGAAAGTTTTCTCACAGGAGTGGCTATCTCTCACATAAATTAAATAAGGGAGCAATAGATGAGAAAATCTAGAAAAGTGCATTCCAGGTTGTATTCAGGGCACAGCAAGAAGGCCAGTGTGGCTAGAGTGAAGTCCATAGAGAAGGATGCTAGGAGAATTAATTGAGAAGACCATCAAGGTGCAGATCATGTAGACACTTGGAAGCCATGATAAGAATTTTCTCTCTCAATAGAAATAGGCTAAGGAGTTATTCAAGGTTTTGTTTAAGGAGTGGCATTGTTTGATGTATGTTTTAAAATATTACTCCCAGATGCTACATGAATAATAGACTGCAGAAGCACAATGTGATATAGGTAAAGCATTTATGTAAGAAGACCAGAAAACACATCATTGCTGAGTCCACACAAGAGATGTGGGTAGCTTGGACTGGTTTGGCAGCAGTGCAAATGGAGTAAAGTCATTGGGATGCAAATAAATTTTTGAAGGCAGAGACTTGCTAACAACTTAGGTTTAAACTGGAAGGTTGTAGAAAAGAAAAAAATAAAGAATGACTTGTAGATTTTTTGCTTAAGCAAATCAGTGAATGTTGATGTCATTTTTGGCTTAAGCAAATCAGTGAATGTTGATGTCATTTGCCGATATAATAAAGATGGAAGAAGAGCAATTTTGGGGAGTAGACATGGGAGAAACTAAATTTTAAATCACAAGCAATTTATGTTTATCCATTAGATATATACCTGGAGGTGTTAAGTTGGCAGCTGAAGTCAGAAGAGAGAACAGACCTGAAGATTTAAATTTGGATATTATTAGCATACATGTGGTATTTAGGGTGATAGGACTGATAAAACCATGTAGAGAGTGAATTAAAGCAAAGACAAAAAGAAAGTGCTATGGGACTCCAGTATTTAGAGGTCTGAAAAAGGCAGAGTATCCCCACATAAATTTTATAAAGAGTGGCCAAAGAGGTAGGAGGAAAACAAGCAAAGAGTGTTATCCTGGAATCCAAGGGTAGAAAAGTACATCTAGAAAAGGGAATGTGCAACTGTGTCAAAAGCTAATGAGAAGCTAAATAGAATGAGAACTGAAAATTTACCATTGGGTTGCAAGATGGTGGTGTGTGTTGACCTTTGCAAGAACAGTTTCTGTGGAGTAGTGGGAATGAAGGGCTAATGGATGTGGGCTGAGGAGAGAACAGAAAGCTGAGGATGTGGAAACAGTAAATTTATTTATTTTTTTAATTTTCTATTTCAAAAGTTTTTGGGAAACAGGTGGTGTTTGGTTACATGAATAAGTTCTTTAGTGGTGATTTCTGAGATTTGGGGGCACCCATCACCGGAGCAGTGTACACTGTATCCAAAGTGTAGTATTTTATCCCTCGCCACCCCCCACCATTTTCTTCGAGTCTCCAAAGTCCACTTTATTATTCTTATGCCTTTGCGTCCTCATAGCTTAGCTCCCACAAATGAGTGAGAGCATACAATGTTTGGTCTTCCATTCCTTAATTACTTTACTCAGAATAATTGTCTCCAATTCCATCCAGCTTGCTGAAAATGCCATTATTTTGTTATTTTTTTATAACTGAGTAGTATTCCATTGTGTGTGTGTGTGTGTGTGTGTGTGTGTGTGTGTGTGTGTGTGTGTGAGTGTGTGACATTTTCTTTATCCATTCATTGACTGATGGGCATTTGGGCTGGTTCCATATTTTTGCAGTTGCAAATTGTGCTGCTATAAACATGAGTGTGCAAGTGTCTTTTCTGTATGACTCATTTTCCTTTGGGTAGCTACTCAGTAGTGGGATTGCTGGATCAAATGGTAGATCTACTTTTAGTTCTTTACAGAATCTCTGCACTGTTTTCCAGAGTGATCGTACTAGTTTACATTCCCACCAACAGTGTAAAGGTGTTCCCTTTCCACCACATTCACGCCAACATCTATTATTTTTTATTTTTTTGATTATGGCCATTCTTGCAGGAGTGGGGTGGTATCACATTGTGGTTTTGATTTGCATTTCCCTGATCATTAGTGACGTTGAGAATTTTTCCATATGCTTGCTGGCCATTTGTATATCTTCTTTTGAGAATTATCTATTGATGTCTTTAGCCCACTTTTTGATGGGATTGGTTTTTTCCTTGCTGATTTATTTCAGTTCTTTATATATTCTGGGTATTAGTCATTTGTCAGATAGGTAGATTGTGAAGATTTTATCCCACTCTGTGAGTTGTCTGTTAACTCTGCTGATTATTTCTTTTGCTCTGTAGAAGCTTTTTAGTTTAATTAATTTCCATCTATTTGTCTTTGTTTTTGGGAAACAGTAAATTTAAATAGCTCTTCAGGGACTGTTGCTTCAAAGAGATTGAGAGGAAAGGACTATTTGTGGTTTAGGGGAAGTGTTTTTTGTTTTTTTGTTTTTTAAGATGCTTAAAGTAAAATGATTGAGGATAGGAATCATCAGAGAAAAGGAGAAACTAATGTTAGAGAAGAGAGAGATTTTTAAGGATGAAGTTCTTAAGTAGGCAAGAGAACACAAGAGCCAGTACAGAAGAGGAAGTTCCATCCCAAAATAAAAAAGGAACAGTTCATCCATTGGAGCAGGAGGGAAGGTAGGGTATACCAGCATAGACATATGTGGGCTGATAGATTTCCTGGTGAACAGATGAGACTGTTCTTTTATAACTTTTATTTTCTCAACGAAACAAGGTAAGAGATTAACTATGAAATAAGAGGCAAAATCTCGGGATGCCGTAAGTGGTAGAATAGAGGGACTTGAGTTTCAACATTGGCTCTGTGGTTTTCTTTCCTCAGTTTTTCCACTGGCCGTTGGCTTTGAAAGAACATTGTATCTTCATTAATTTCCAAAAATAGAGCATCCGTCTCTGACTCTGTTTTAAAAAAAACATGATCTGGTAGTCTAGCATCCCAGAAATTCTCAAAATTGTTTTATCATATTTCTCTCTCTTCTGTGACTGAGATTCAAGTTCCTGAAATTGCAATACTTTTCAACAGTCACTGAATATACATAGCAGGGTATATTTCTACAATGTGTTTGACGCTTTATGAAAAATAAAGACAGGGCCCCTTGCCCTGTCATACTCCAAGTCCAGTGGAGAAGGAAATGAGAAAAGATCGTAAATATTTATTGCAACGTATAGCAGAAAAGGAAGAGTACAAAACAGCTGGTCAAAACAGAGTGGACTCTTCTATAAGAATAGCTAAAATTAAAAAGACTAATGATACCAAGAAGAAAAGCAGACATAAACAATATGTAAACAAATAAGTGTGGTTGTGTTTCAATAAAGCTTTATTTATAAAAATAGACTGCAGGCCAGATACAGCTCATGAGCCACCTTGCCAACCCCTGCTCCTGAGCAAGATTGTCCATTAGAAATACATGTGGGCCACAAATGTAATTTTAACTTTTCTAGTAGCCACATTAAAATAGTAAAAAGAAATGGATAAAATTATTTTTATTTATATGTAATCCAATATTTCCAAAATATTATTGCTTCAACATTATTATGATATTTGGCCTTGACAGCTTTTAACATGCACTTCAAAGAAAAGTGGGTCTTTAGCTATTTCATAAATGATACTCTTTTTATTTCATGTTTTATGGAGGGGATTTCAACTTTAGCAGTTAATTCTAATTGAGAAACCTCTATGGGTTTTATTCAATATATTCCTATATCCAGATTATGAGAAACTTTAGAGACACTATATTCTGCCCATATTGCTTCAAAATATCACAGTTTGTAGCAATAACACTCTATCGAAGGAAACAAAGTCATTAGGCACTTTCGGCCCCTATGGTGAAGTAACCAATAATGGGCAGTTAGATGTCCCTCTCTCTCGGTCTGGAATGTCTCTCTTTCTCAGGGTCTCATTGGAATGTGGCTCATACACAGAAGGCTTTTATGGTGCATGAAAGTAAATTCTTAACTTAAACAGCTTCTTCTTTCCCTTCTTTATAAAAATACAGTCTTGGCACCCATCTTTCTATTGAATTGCTGTCAGGGAAGGCTTTGCTCAAGGTCAACATAACAAGCCTCTCTGCCAGGTACTATGACTGACTTTAATATATTTGGAGGATTTATGTCGGATTCCAGCCACTAAAGATTGAGCTGATAATCGTAGGTATTTGGCAGAGGCATTAGCATTTCTGTCTGTGCAGATTTCAACGCCCTATTAACTATTCTGAAGAATCATTTACCCAGTGGGGAAAAGTACCAAGTTGAGTTAGGGATTCCTCGCTACCCACCACAGGCAATATCATAGGAATTTCTATTGCTGTCTGCATGGGAAAATTAACCAGGGTGGCAGATTGCTTTGACTCATAATGACTATGAATGCACAAACATGAAGATTTCAGAAACAACATTAGGAGCACAGAGAGGAAGAAAAAAAAACCGGCTTTGCTGTGAGATCTCTCTCTGAAGGCCCCTGTGAGTAATTATCTTGGAACAGAGTGAATGATGTTCTGCTCTTTGAGAGAACGTAATCTCTGTCTTATCATCCAGGATGCCTCCCAATGGTACCTGTAGTGTAGGCCTCCTCTACAAAAGTTGCTTTCTATTTAAGAGCAAATGCTACAAAAAAAAGATAAATAATAATTCAGAAGAAGACATGGAGCAAAATGATAGGAAGAGCAGAGGCCTCCATTTTCAAGAAAAAATGGCCAATTTCACTATTTTAATGGAAATAAAGTGCTTTCTTAAGTGCCAGAAATGAACATTGATCATGACCATACTTGGTTTGTTGACTCCATATGTGCTTTATGATTGGCACGTGATAAGACTAGTATTTAATTCTAGCAACTGAATTCTGTGGGAGAAATAGATGCAGCTACTGGAGTAGTAATTTTATGATCAATAAATATATAACTCTTTAAAATGTAGCTCACTCTTTCCTCAATAATGTCAAATAATCACCCATTACATGAAGAAAGAACTAACATACTCTGGACTCTTTCCTCAATAATGTCAAATAATCACCCATTGCATGAAGAAAGAACTAATATACTCTGGATTGACACCTTTTGGAAGGTCAATCGGTTATTGTGGGTCATGAGGCTGACCCTAACATATTACTGTGTGCACTTCAATGACATTTTCGCGCCATAAGACACTAAGTTCCTGGAAGACAAACACAGGAACTACTTCCTCTGTTTTTGTATCTTCCATACCTTCCAGCACATTCTATGCACAAAGCTGATCCTCCCAAATAAGTCAAATGCAGAGTTATTATTATTATGGAAATTTCTAATAGGAATTGTAGGAAATGCAGATGTGATTCTTCATGGTTGAGCACTTATTGAGGCCTGTTTTTCCTTACCTACTCACAGTCTTAACTCAAAATTTCTATTTATGATACTGCTTCTGACCATGAACTTTGCCTATTCATGTTGTTACTGGGGATTCTAAAAGCTGTAAGGAGCTTTGCCAGTGTGCAGGTAGAAATTGCTTTCTCCCATAAAATGTACCCACTCTGAGGATGCTACCAGGAGTGTACTCAGTTCCCTGCTTTGCAAAATGAGAAGAGGCAACTGGGAAAATCAGATATTTGTTACATAGTTCTCATAGAATGTAGAAACTTAAGAGCATTTGTTCTTCTTTTAACTTCAATCCAAGATAGCACAACACAGGAAATGTGCTTCTTCTAATATTTTGGATTCTTTTAAGCACTCTGCTTTCTACTTCAGCAAATGGGTATGGATTCCCTATTACAAGTAAGGCAGGATGCTTGATACTACAGTGTATTCAGAGATGTGAATTGCAAAGCCCAACCTCATAGAGTTAACCACATAGTAGGAGGCATAAGACATGAATACATGTTACTCCTATATGAGACTATTTGAGAAAGCATTTTTATGAACAAAGGAAGGCTGACTCAGAAGTGTTATATAATAACAAAATACAAAATATGTATTTGGGATATATATATATTCAAAAAGTATATAACATATAACCATTCTAATCATTTATATGATGTTCTGGAATGGGCAAAATTAATCTATGGTGAAAAAAATGAGAATAGTGGCTTCTGGGGCGTGGTCATGGCTGAGAACAGATTTGATGGCACTTTCTATTTTCTATCCTGGTAGGGTTTGGATTACACAGTTACGTGCATCTGTCAAACTCATCACATGATATACTTTGCATGTGTGTGTTTCAATGCATGCAAATCTTACCTCTATAGGAAACTACAGATGGTCCATGACGTACAATGTTTCAACTTAAGATTTTTGACTTTATGATGGTGTGAAAGCAATATGCATTCAATAGAAACTGTATTTCCAGTACCCACACAACAAATCTGTTTTTCACTTTCAGTATTCAATACAAAACATGAGATATCTCAAAACACGACATATCCAATCCTGTTATAAAATAGACTTTTTGTTAAACAATTTTACCCAATTGTAGTTAATGTAAGTGTTCTGAACTCATTTAAGGTAGAGTAGGCTAAGTTACAATGTTCACTACATTAGGTATATTAAATGTATTTCCGACATATGATGAAATTTTTAACTTACAATGAGTTTATTGGGATGTAGCCCCATCATAAGTTGAAGAGCAGCTGTATAAATATTAAACTCCAGATAATGATATGTGACTGCACTATTTAGGAAGAAATGTATAAAGTTCACAATTTACTTTGAAGTGCATAAAAAAGTAGATGGATCGATAGAATGATAAAAGATGGATGGATGGTCAGATAGATGATAAAGCAAACATAGTAAAATGTTATTGGAAGAAACTAGGTGGGATATATGAGCATTCACTATACAATTCCTTCAATTTTTCTGTATGTTAGAAAGTTTTAATAATAAATTGTGGGAAAAAGCAACCTCCTATATGAGGAGGAATTTTGAAATGTTCTTTGAAAATACAAGAAGGATTTGTGGTAGAAACAGAAGTAAAGGGCATTCCCTACCTAGGCATTAACAAAATCAGAGGCCTAAGAAAGTGAGAGGGTGCTCTGGGAACTAGAAACTTTTCTACATGGTAAAACATTAAAGGGAAAGGGTGGAGAGAAGGCAGCTGGGGCCACACCACGGAGACTTCAAGGCCAATCAACCTGGCAAACTGTGTGTCTCCCGATACACGGGGTAGCCACTGTTGAGGTTTCCTGAGCGTAGGATCAGTAAGATTAGAATTCCCATGTAAGAAGGGGACTTGGATGTTAAGAGAGGACAGAGGGGCAGTGAGAACCACTAGGATTTGAGTAACTGGGGGTCTGAATTGGAGGGCAGCAGAGCAGCTACCAAGGAGCAACACCTGGAGATGCAGCATGCTCAGGGTGGGGGTGGACAGATCCTGGGTGTTAACAGGGAAGGAGGCGTGAAACATGAGTCCAGGCTTCAGCCCTGTGATATTGGGGGATTCACTGATCATCTGTTTCACTTCAAAACAGCATTAAAAGCAGCTGATTTACACAGTAGAACTTGATGAACTTGAAATGGAGAATTTATGAAAGATTCACCGAGGGGCAGTAACAATACGAAAAGGCGTTCAATCTCTATAGTAACCAGGGGAATCCAAACTCAAATAAGAAGAAAACATTTTCATCCATCAACCTGGCAAAAAATAACAAGAATAATAATAGCCAGGTCTCAGGAAGGTGAAGGAAGAGGCAAAGGACAGACTAATACGCTGTTTACAGGAGTGTAAACTGATAATGACATTTATGAGAAAATGTAATCTTAGCAAAACCTCTGTTTCTATTCTCTGATAAAAAAAAGTTTCATTATGGAGGAATGTATTCTAACCAATTACTGGCACATATGCCTAAAGATGAATGGAGAAGCAAGTTCATTTTCAGTGTTGTAATAGAAGAAAATTGGAAATAACTTTATTGTCTATCAATAGAAGGGATACGTTACAGCTTCCCATCTGTATTAGTTTTCCATTGCTGCCACACAAAGTACTACAAACTTAGAGACATAAAACAACACCACAAACTTAGAGACTTAAAACAACACAAAGTTATTATCTTACACTCAGGAAAGTCCTATTTGGTCTCAAGGACAAAATTTAGATGGCGGCAAGTTGTGTTCCTTTATGGTGGTTTTAGAAGAGAATCGGTTTTCTGCTCTTTTCATTTGTGGGCAGAATTAGATCCCTTTGAATTGTAAGACTGAGGTCCTTATTATTCTGCCGGCTGTATGCTGAAGGCTTTTCCCAGCTTCCAGAGGCTGACACACTTCTTGGCTTCTAGCCTCTTTTCCATCTTCAGAACCAGCAATGGGCAGGTGAGGTCCTTCTTGTGTCACATCTCTCTGACCCATCTATGTCCCTTCCTCTTCCACTAATAAAGACTCCTGTGCTTAGATTGGGCCCAGCCACATAATCCAGGATAATCTTCCCATCTCAAGCCCCAAGGTTTATGCCCTTAATCACATCTTCAAAGTCTTTTTTGCCACATAAGGTAACATTCACAGATTCAGGGACATTGTTGGGATCCATTGTGCTACCTACCACACCATTCCTACTGTAGAAAATTCTGCAGTCATTGAAAAAAAAAAAAAAAAAAAAAAAACCTAAATTACTGATGCTGAAAGATCTCTAACACATATAAAATGAAAACAAGAATTCAGTTGTTATGATATTGCCTTATACTAATATTTTTTACGATATTACACTATATTATGACCTTATTTGCTTAAAAATATAAAAATCATTATAAATTAAAAACAGTATATATATACATAAATATTTTAAAATGGAAGTAACGGAGGAACACCAGTGGACAGAGGATACATCTGAGAAGGGGTCTGGGCTTATTAAAGGACTTTCGGGGCTTTTTGTAGTTTATTCCATTTGCTTGTATATTTTTAATTGACTAAGAAAGTATGCTGGCATATTAATTACACTCTTTCAAAAGTGCAAAGCCATTGTTACTGCAAAAAGGAAAGACAGATGAAGTAAAGCTGCTCTTATGATAGTTGGAATAAGAAACTTAAAGTCCTGTTGACTAGGGCCCCTCATGCCTGGATGCCATTCTAAGTATGGTAAGCATATAATTTGTCATTTCACCGGGACCCTCCTGGGAGTAAAGACAGACACTATCAATAATCATGCCAGAACAATAGGTGTAGACTGGGACTCCTTGGTCACCTACATCTGAGGAAGTAATTGCTCATCTCCCCCAGCAGAATGTCAGCTCCAGAAGAATAGGGACTTGATCACTGTGCTCACTGCCTGAAAAGAGTGGATGGAAAATAGGACTGAACTGGTTGACTTGCCCAGTTCTTAGATTGAAATATTGCCTTTGTCTTACTGATTTTTAAAAACTTTTTCCCAACTTACAACTATAAAAACATTCTTTTATATTTCTCTTTTAATTACTTTTATGTTATTTTTTAACTTTTATTTTAAATTCAGGGGTACAAGTGTAGGTTTGTTACATAAGTAAACTCATGTCTTGGGGGTTTGTTGTACAGATTATTTCATCACTCAGGTATTCAGCCTAGTGCCCATTAGTTATTTTTGCTGATCTTCTCGCTTCTCTCACCATCCACCCTCAAGTAGGCCCCAGTGTGTGTTGTTCGCCTCTACGTGTCCGTGTGTGCTCGTCATGTATCTCCCACTTATAAGTGAGAACATGTAGTATTTGATTTTCTGTTCCTGCATAAGGATAATGGCCTCCAGCTCCACCCATGTTCCAAAAATGACACTATCTCACTCATTTTTATGGCTGCATATTATTCCATGGTGTATATGTACCACATTTTCTTTATCCAGTCTATCATTGATGGGCATTTACATTGATTCTATGTCTTTGTTATTGTGAAAAGTGCTGTAATGAACATACGTGTGCATGTGTCTTTATAACAGAATGATTTATATTCCTTTGAGTATACACCCAGTAATGGGATTGCTGGGTCGAATGGTAGTTCTGTCTTTAGGTCTTTGGGGAATTGCCACATTGCTTTCCAAAATGGTTGAACTAATTTACTTTCCCACCAGCAGTGTATAAGTGTTCCTTTTCTCCTGCAACCTTGCCAGCACCTGTTATTTTTTTACTTTTTAATTATAGCCATTCTAACTGGTGTGAGATGGTATCTCATTGTGGTTTTGATTTGAATTTCATTTGAATAATTCAAAAAATTAATTGAATATATCTTCTTATTACGCCAATGAGAAAATTGAGAATTAAAGAGATAAAATTATAAAAAGACATACCCATCAGGCAATTAGAACTGTGAAAAACTGTGCTGTCTGATATGGTAGCCGCATGCGACTATTTCGATATAATTATAAACTAAAGTTAAATAAATTAAAAAGTCAACGTCTCCACCTCGTTAGCTACATTTCAAGTGCTCAATAGCCATATGTGGCTACTGTCTACCATTTAACAGCACAGATCTGAGACTTTATCATCATTGCAAGTACTTTTATTGAACAGCGCTGAGCTAGAAATTTGGGATTGTGATTTGGGAGAGACCTCGGACCTCTCAGATCTGAGGTCAGTGACAAATTCAGGATTCATCCAGATAGATATGGCAGTAAAGATTAATTAAAACCTAAGGCCATCAAGGGAGAAAGTAAAGAGAGAAGAAAAGCAAATGACAACCCATTCCTGGAGGGCTACCTGCATTAAAGAAGCAAGTAACAAAAGAAGATTTAAAGTGAGGGATCAGATGCTTGCTATGGGAATCGAGGTCATATCCCAGTGGCTCAGAGAAAGTAGTCCAACAGAAGAAAAGATCAGTCATGTCACAAGCCTCAGATGGTAACATACAATGTGACCAATGTGTAACTTTTGAGTTTGGCAGCTGGATGACCAGAGAAAGTCTGCAAGTGGTTGTTGTGCTCTTTTGTAGACCTGAGACAGTGACTTGGGTGAAAAAGGTATACTATGGAGGCAATTACAGGAAGTACAGCAAAAGAGAAGTATAGAGAAATAGGGAAAAAAGAGAAGGCGAATACAGGATGATAAACGAGGAGGTTACCACTCTGGGAAACTCACGCTCTGAGATGCCCTGATCTGCTGGAGACACCCTGAGGAAGTGTGTAGAACACACTTCCCAAGTGTTCCAACTAAGAGAAGATTTAAGCAATTGCCCACTACTTTTTATTAATAATTCTCTTTTAATGAGGGTTGTTTCTTGGGGTGTCAACTCCCCGGCAACTGTGGCCTGCCTCTTTGTACGAAGCAAGCCCGCATACCCACAGAAAGCCATCTGGCAGAGAGACTCAGGAGCTTCAAGTAGCAAGAAAGCGTGCAGGAACCATCCCCCAAGGCTGTGATGACATCCAAAAGTGACTGAGAGGATTATGGGGGACACTGACAGCATCTACTACTGCTAGGTTTAGATGCACGGCAATAGAAACTGAGTTTCCCTCCTTGTTGCAAAAGGAGAGTTGCAACAAGAGAAATAATCTAATTTTATCAGCCATGGCCACCAGTTGCTTGGAGAGAAAAACATCGAGACGCCTCAGAGTCTATCCCAGGCATGTGGTGAATACATCCTCATTCTACCAGATTCCACTGATACATCTGCTGGCAGCTGCCACATCTTTTTTGGCACCAAAGGTCTGTACCTCTCTTCAATGTAGAAGAAATTTCAGTTTTTGTTTAAATTACCCATTCCCCTCAGGGAACCTATTTTAATGGAGCCTGGGCAGAAGACAAATTGAAAGTCAGACACTATGTACCATCACGTGAAGAGACAGTGTCACTCAGTGACCCTATGTCAAGGTCACTGAGTCAGGATCACCTACCAGATTCTCCTGTCTGTAGAGAGAGAAGTTATCTGAGCCTCCTTACAGCTAGACTTCTAGAAAACCTGTCTTGTCAGTTTACCGTACCCCTCTGAGTTCCAGCAACAAAGCATTTTCCCCTTCATTTTCAATCTAAAGATATGTTTATCAATCATTCTCATTAGGCTTCTCATCCTGCTAAAGAAAGAATTTTTTAACTTCAACAGCCAAACCTGCTAATAGGAAGAAGAAAGAGACACCATGTGCACCGCTGTCTTTGCACACCACCAACACTGTGCCAAAGTGCCAGCATTCCCAGAAGAGGACCTCAGTCTTTACACAAACACAAGGGTCTGGCACAGCTTGGGACATTGAGTTGGCCATGCCTTTGACTCTGATAGCCCAAATGACATTTAGTCAGTCCCCCTATTTCACTTCTTTGGTGACTTGACTAAAAAATTATCCCAAAGTTCCCATCTCTCCCTGTATTCACATCCTTGCCAATGTGGCCTTTCTGCTTGGTCATCAAGAGTTAATGTCTGTTCTCTTCCCTTTAAATCTAGTCTGGCCTTGTAAGTTGAGTTTTCAACAGAACACAGTAGACATGAGGGCCTCCAGAGACCTTGTACACACTTACTGTCTGTGATCAAGCCCAGGAGAGCCTGCTAAAGGATCACCCCAGCCTTCAGCCAGCCACGTGTGTGAGGCCATCCTAGATCAGTGCACCACAACTGACTCACCAGATGTCCGTGATATACATGAATGAACTCAGAACCCAGCTCTGAATTAAATCAGAAGAATCCCCAAGCTCACCTATAGACTCAAAAGCGTAAAAAACAGTTCGTATTTTAAGCTACGGAGTTTGGAGTGTTTTGTTAGGCAACAAAAGCTAACTGATACAACATCTCTGGGCCTCAAACTTGTCACCTGCAGAGAAGAGGACTAAATAACATAATACTTAAGGTTTTTATTGTTTTGTATATTTTTCCTCCTAGCTTCATTTTTCTATGGTTTTTAGCTGAAATGAAACACTTCAAAGTGGATATATTAATTTGCTGGACACTAGAAAGCTGATGGGCATTAGTTGCACCATAAACACCCAGGTACTTGGCAACACAGGCGGCGGCACACAGATGGGCTTGGAGTATGGTAGCAGAGAGCACGCTCAGTAGTGCAGGATTCAGAGCACCTGGTTACCTGCATATCAGAATCAGGCATCACTCTGGCCACCCCAGCCCTCTCCTCCCGGCAGGTCCTCCCAGATCTTATGTGTGAAATGCATTTTGATTGCTTATATTGATTTTATACCCAAACCTCTCCTTTTTAGATATTGGCAAGACTATTTTAAGCCTTAACAATTGCTTAGGATTTATATGGCCAAATGGATTAAGCCTGTAGAGAAATCTTTTGGCTTTCTTTAAAAACAAAGTGAAAATGTCCTACTGTTTGCTTAATGGAACAAAATGGCTTCCACCCAAAAGATCTCTTAGGGACCAAATGATTCATGTAATAGCATGGGAGTTCTATTGACCCAGCTGAACACATCTATACATGCTAAGCCTGCCCCCTTTCTTTTCCTCAGAGGAGCCATTTAAAGGCACCAAAGTATTAGGTTCTAATTTTAGTTACTTACTGTGTGAGTCAGAACAAATTACTTAGCCTCTCTGAATACTGGAGAGAGATAAATAAAATGGGAATCATATGAACAGTATCACAGGGTTATTGTGATAATTAAATGAGGTGCACATGCAAACAGCTTGAGACATTCTCATTTGCTCAGTTAGGATTCATTTTCCTTATGTTGTGCACTGATTCATTCCCTATGCATCATTCAAAGCCTGACTTAGACGACGTCCCTTTGTAAACTCTTTATTCACAATGTCAGCTCATGTTAAACTCTTTTTTCTCCATTCTTATTTATTCAGGAAAATTTTCTAAGTATGAGTTAGGCCCAGGGATAAAGCCATTAGCAAAACTGTTCCTGCCACATGGAGAGAGGTACAATAAACGAAATAGCATATGATTAATTCAACTCATCATGATGCAGGCAACCTGGCATTATTTTGAAACATTATGGGAGTATAGAACACGGGCAAATCAGGGAAAGTTTCCCAAAGAGTGCCATTGAAACTGGGACAGAAGTGGAAGCAGGTGTTAACCCTGAGCTGGGAAAAAGAGCTTATGTTAGCCAATCTGAACTCCTGACTTAATTTTTTTCCAAGTATACTAATAGGTGCTCCAACTCTACATTAACCTAAGAAATTTTCTAATAGATTAATTTGGTTTATCTCCCCAATTAGATTTTACACTCACCTGGGGCAAGACCCATATATCCTACTTTTTAGTTTTTTTTATTTCTCTCTAAAGCTTAACACAGTGCCAGGCAAAGGTTGGTGCTCAGTAAATTGTTGATTGGTTGAGAACAAAAAACACTGAAGTGATTTATACTGGCTACTCTTGCTTTATGAAACATCTCACAGTGGCCTATGGCCTCATGATCACTTTTTAATTATTTTTTTCTAAATATAACAAATGTACAGGAAAGAGTACAAATCATAAGCATGCAACTTTATGAATTTTCATGAAGTTAATATAGCCATGTAATTATTAGGTTGGTGCAAAAGTAATTGTGGTTTTGTAATTAACAGTAACGGCAAAAACCACAATTACATTTGCCCCAACCTAATAGCACCCATTTTCAGAAGAACAACATTGCTATTCCCCAAAATGTTCCCTAGTGTGCCTTTGCAACTAACACCTCACCAAAGGTAACCATTACCCTGACACCTAGCAACATATTTTTTGCTTGTATTTTGAAGTGTATACACAGTGCAAACTCTTGCGTCTGTCTTCCCTACTCAACATTATGTCATCCATGTTGTTAATGTAGCTGTGGTTTGTTTACTTCTGTTGTCATATAGCATTTCATTGTGAGAATAAACACTATCCATTGGCTCTTTTTGGTTCTTGAGCATGTTGCTCTGAACATTCTGGTATGCATCTTTTTGTAAATATATGCATTTATTGTTGTTGGATATATTCCTGGGTGGAAATTTTCTGGAGCGTATGGTCAAATATATTTATCCTGACTTTAGTAGATACTGTCAAAAATTTTCCAAACTAATTGTACTAAATTTTGCTTTCACCAGCAATATACCTACTCATTTTCAAAATAATGGCAATTTTGAAAGTCAAAAGTTTCTTGGATCTACCCGCATTATAGAGCATAGAGGTTATGCTGTTGGCACCAAATGATGGGAAGTATACCAGCTCACATACAGATGTGTGAACTTCTCATAATCAAATGCTCAGTTTCCTCAGCCACATCCACCTCTCAGTAATCATTGGTGGGGAAATGCAGTAGAGTTTTATAATAGTGTGTGTTTTCCAAGATAAAAACGGGTTTTAAAAGGAGTCACTGTTTTTTTGGTGTGACTTGTAAAGACAGGCTGTTTCTCTATCATCTCTCCTCCATACTCTGTTACCAGGAAAAATATTTGTTTCTAGAAAGTGGAAAGATAACAAAGTAACTACAATCTTGGAAATTAAAGGCAAATACATCTGTAATGTTTCCTGCAACTGTGGAATTTTCTTTGTTCTGTCTCTTCTTCCACATTTTCTTCTATGACAGAAGCTTTGATGTAACTTCTCTAATCTGGGGCCAGGGCAGTCTATGTTGCAGCACGGCCTCCTCTTCCCTTACCAGGCTGAGAATAAACAGGTCTCTGCCTCATAATGATGTTCACTGCCATTATCAGAAATATCTTGTTGCTGGTGCCCATGTCAGTTAACACACCCTTTGATATGGTTTGGCTGTGTCCACACCCAAAATCTCATCTTGAATTGTAATCCTCATAATCTCCATGTGTCAAGGGTGGGACCAGGTGGAGGTAATTGGATCATGGAGGCGGTTTCCCCCATGCTGTTCTCCTGATAGTGAGTGAGTCTCAGGAGATCTGATGGTTTTATAAGCATCTGGCATTTTCCCTGCTTGCACTCACTCCATCCTGCCACCCTGTGAAGAAGGTGCCTGTTTCTCCTTTGCCTTCTGCCATGATAGTAAGTTTCCTAAGGCCTCCCCAGCAATGTGGAACCGTGAGTCAATTAAACCTCTTTCCTTTATAAATCACCAGTCTTGGGTATTTCTTCATAGCAGTGTGAGAACTGACTAATATGCCCTTACTAAGGAAGATGCTGAAGTTCTGTTGAGAATAGAACAGATTGTGAGTGCTGGCTCTGTGGCCCTTGGATTTTATAAGCATCTACTTGACATTCATATGCTTTCATGGTTCCTTGAACACAGTACGAACTCAGGAAGGAGTCACTGCATCCAAGTCTTGCCCTTCAGACCTCAGGTTTATAACATAACAGTTTGAGAAAGATGCCCCACATTTTCCCCACATTCATCCCTCTAAGAGTAATGCCTCCATAACATTCCTAGCATGTAGCAGAGTGGCCGGCACAGAGACTCCTTTGATACATGTCAAATCTTTAATAATAGATGTAATTAGTGCCAGTGAAGAGGAGAAAACATGAAATGGTTTAGATAACTGACAGCCAACAGAAACTCAATTGATGAGTTGCTTAAATGTTCTTTCTTCATCCAAGATGCTAGCTAACATTCAGCCATGGTTCTCAAAAACACAGGGCATATCTCCATGTACACGTTTTGAAGTAGGAGAGCAACACAGCAAGAACTATACCTATTATAAAAGCTGCTTCTTACAATAGTATTGTGCCAGGCATGCTTTTTTGAGCAGCATACATACCAATTAGACAGGCTTATAGAAGTCTTTGAAGGAATGGATTTTCCTTTCCCCAATTAACTTCCTCCCAGTATCCAATAGAACCAGCTTACTCATATTCCAAAATGATCATAAATGAAATTGCAAGGGTCCCTTGACATATTTTAAAATGATAATATAATCACATATGATTTAATCAAGTTCATTTCAAGTTTATTGCTAAGGGATATGAGGACTGGCCCTGTTCCCCACCCAGATTCTAAAGACCTCTTGGTTTTGGTTTGAGGAAAAGGAAAAAAATGCAAAGGCTGCCTGAGATGTCGTCTCTGGAAAAGCAAAAATAAAAATGTGCCTTAATTTGGATTCCCCTCTTTCAACATCCTATTTGGGATCATCATTTTTCACCACCAAGATGTTCTGTAAGTGAAAAGCATCAGTACTTGTTTAAATGAGGCCCAGAAGCATTTTCCCTTTCCAGTACTTAATGCTGTATTTTCCCTTTAAATGATTCTAGGTTGTGATGCTAAAATTGTTAAATCTGCATAACTTCAGAATAAGGACAGTTGTAAGAACACTGCTCCGCAAGAGAACATGGGGACTTGTATCCCCATGCTTCCTTATTAATTTGCTATGAGTCATCGACCATCTATTGCCTCTTTTCCTAACCTTGTTTTGCAACATGATTTGTCCACACTTACTTATTAAGAATATTACATTATTTACAGCTTGTTCATCGACAGCCTGTCTCTGAAAGTGACAGAAAAACAATATAATTTGTTGTCCTTCCCAAGTATCTAAGGGGAAAAAAAGAAGATAGTATGCAAAGCTTTTTGAAACTCACAAATGAGGCGGGATAAAATCACTGCAGAATTTATAAAGTCTGCATGATGCCTTTGATCTTGATGTATTACATTCCCCACCCCCACTCTCCCTTCTACAGTGATGCCTTCAATATTTTACCGAGCTGGGCTAACACACAGCTCACAATTTTAAACTGACAAATCTAAGTGCATAAATTTTAGATGCTTTTTGCAAAACGGCAAGACTGAGGACAGACTGTACATTCAGATTATTATAGCCTGTCCTAATTCACGCCATTTCCACACACATTTTTTTACCCTTTGGAGGGTTTGGGGGCATATTTCAAACAAATATCAGTGCTTTGTGTTTATGCCATGTAATAAAGAATATCTGGGGCCTGTCTGTAGGAGAATATCTGTTTTCCAAATTGTCTTGGTTATGGGGAGAAAATGAATTCTACTTTGAGCACAAATATAAGAGTAACCTCACAAGGAGACATTTAAAATCCGCTCATTCGGCGTTTGCTAGGACCTTTGATATTGTGAACCCAAATACCTGAGACAAATCTCAGTTAATTTAGAAAGTTTCTTTGCCAAGGTGGAGGACACACACCCGTGACACAGCCTCAGGAAGTCCTGAATGGCATGTGTCTAAGGTGGTCAGGTTTTATGCGTTTTAGGGAGACATGAGACATCAATCCATGTATGTAAGACGTACATTGGCTCAGTCCAGAAAAGCTGGAAAAGTCAAAGCAGGGAGGGGACATTCAGGTCTCGGGTAGGTGAGAGAAAAACAGTTGCTTTCTTTCGAGTTTCTGATTGGCCTTTCCAAAGGAGGCAATCAGATATCCATTTACCTCAGTGAGGGATGACTTTGTTTTTTTTTGTTTTTTTTGTTTTTTTTTATTTATTATTATTATACTTTAAGTTGTAGGGTACATGTGCATAACGTGCAGGTTTGTTACATATGTATACTTGTGCCATGTTGCTGTGCTGCACCCATCAACTCGTCATTTACATCAGGTATAACTCCCAGTGCAATCCCTCCCCCCTCCCCCCTCCCCATGATAGGCCCCTGTGTGTGATGTTCCCCTTCCTGAGTCCGAGTGATCTCATTGTTCAGTTCCCACCTATGAGTGAGAACATGCGGTGTTTGGTTTTCTGTTCTTGTGATAGTTTGCTAAGAATGATGGTTTCCAGCTGCATCCAAGTCCCTACAAAGGACTCAAACTCATCCTTTTTTATGGCTGCATAGTATTCCATGGTGTATATGTGCCACATTTTCTTAATCCAATCTGTCACTGATGGACATTTGGGTTGATTCCAAGTCTTTGCTATTGTGAATAGTGCTGCAATAAACATACGTGTGCATGTGTCTTTATAGCAGCATAATTTATAATCCTTTGGGTATATACCCAGTAATGGGATGGCTGGGTCATATGGTACATCTAGTTCTAGATCCTTGAGGAATCGCCATACTGTTTTCCATAATGGTTGAACTAGTTTACAATCCCACCAACAGTGTAAAAGTGTTCCTATTTCTCCACATCCTCTCCAGAACCTGTTGTTTCCTGACTTTTTAATGATTGCCATTCTAACTGGTGTGAGATGGTATCTCATTGTGGTTTTGATTTGCATTTCTCTGATGGCCAGTGATGATGAGCATTTTTTCATGTGTCTGTTGGCTGTATGAATGTCTTCTTTTGAGAAATGTCGTGCTCATGGATAGGAAGAATCAATATCGTGAAAATGGCCATACTGCCCAAGGTAATTTATAGATTCAATGCCATCCCCATCAAGCTACCAATGAGTTTCTTCACAGAATTGGAAAAAACTGCTTTAAAGTTCACATGGAACCAAAAAAGAGCCCGCATCTCCAAGACAATCCTAAGTCAAAAGAACAAAGCTGGAGGCATCACGCTACCTGACTTCAAACTATACTACAAGGCTACAGTAACCAAAACAGCATGGTACTGGTACCAAAACAGAGATATAGACCAATGGAACAGAACAGAGTCCTCAGAAATAATACCACACATCTACAGCCATTTGATCTTTGACAAACCTGAGAGAAACAAGAAATGGGGAAAGGATTCCCTATTTAATAAATGGTGCTGGGAAAATTGGCTAGCCATAAGTAGAAAGCTGAAACTGGATCCTTTCCTTACTCCTTATACGAAAATTAATTCAAGATGGATTAGAGACTTAAATGTTAGACCTAATACCATAAAAATCCAAGAGGAAAACCTAGGTAGTACCATTCAGGACATAGGCATGGGCAAAGACTTCATGTCTAAAACACCAAAAGCAACGGCAGCAAAAGCCAAAATTGACAAATGGGATCTCATTAAACTAAAGAGCTTCTGCACAGCAAAAGACACTACCATCAGAGTGAACAGGCAACCTACAGAATGGGAGAAAATTTTTGCAATCTACTCATCTGACAAAGGGCTAATATCCAGAACCTACAAAGAACTCAAACAAATTTACAAGAAAAAAACAAACAACCCCATCAAAAAGTGGGCAAAGGATATGAACAGACATTTCTCAAAAGGGATGACTTTGAATAGAATGGAAGGCAGGTTTGCCCTAAGCAGTTCCCAGCTTGAGTTTTCCCTTTAGCTTCGTGAATTTGGGGCCCCAAGATTTATTTTCCTTTCACAATCTATTACCAAAGTGAGCTTCACCCACAGGTGGGTGTGCCAAGTGGTGGGAGACACAAGGGAAGGATGGCTGTACACAAACATGTCCCTTTGTCCTCATCACATTCTTGCTTCCCCAAGGCCTACAGGAGTACATGGCAATTAATGACTGGAAAAGGTGATTAGGGAAGAATATCTCTGGAGTTAATTCTGTATAATAGTTTCTGTCTCTGAGAATCATGACCTACTGTTCATGGGGAGGCTTAAATTAGTTGAAAACTAGCTTTCTTAGAAAGAATACAAGAAGGGTCTGGTAAGTGGGATGACAGACGCAGCAGTTAGACACCTCTGAGTAACGGGAGTATAGTGAGTGGGAAAGCAGAGATGACAACATTGTGGCGATGTTGCCCCACTTATACCGCCATCCCCTGCAAGAGGTTTTGATCAATCATGGCATTGCTCTCCTGTAAGTCAGATATGCCCCTGGACTCTTCATCAACAATCCCAACTGGTCAGTGGGAGCTGGCAAGTGGATGAAATTGTGCATCAGCTCCTGTCTACTAAAGGAGTGATCAAAAAGGGCAGGAGGAATAACAAGAGTGGGCTTGAAGGTAAAAGGGACAGAAAAACAAGATTAGAACTTGGCTTCAAAGCTATGCTATTAAAAACAGTGACCACAATAGTACTAAAAGCTACTGTTTATTAAGTCCCTATGGTGTGCCTGGTATTCTGCTGGGTGCTTTCCTTGGTGCAGTAGAGAGCATGGTTAGTAAATCTGTAGTCAGACTGTCAAGAGTTTGAATCTTAGCAGAAAAGGGTACAGTCTTAATTTGTTTTCTATTGCTTCTAACAGAATACCCCAAACTGGGTAATTTATAAAGCAAAGGAATTTATTTCTTACAGTTATGGAGGCTGAGAAGGCCAAGGTCAAGAAGCCACATCTGGTGAGAAACTTCTTGCTGGTAGAGACTCCCTTGAGAGTTCTGAGGCAACTCAGGGTATCACATGGCAAAAGGCCTCTCTTCTTCTAATAAAGCCACCAGTCCCTTTCTCATAGCCCATTAATCTCTTAACCTATTAATTCATTCATGCATGGATGGATTAATTCACTCATAAGGGCTCTGCCCATTCAATCCCCTCTTAAAAATTCCACCTCTCAATACTGCTACATTGGGAATTAAGTTTCAACCTCAGTTTTAAAGAGGACAAACACTGAAACCATAGCTGGTACCTAGAGATTTAAAGTTTTAGTCTCTTATCTGTAAAATGGTGATACTAATGGTATATAGCCTCATTGGTTGGTTTCAAGGATTAATGAGATAATGTATTGAATGTCTTTGGCATATTGCCTGGCTATCAATCACTGTTAGCTTACTTCTAAAATATGATCAGTGCTCTATAAAAGATTGCTATGCAGCAACATTATTTCTTAAATCATAAATCAGAGTGTTTTCTGCATTTTTTTCCTTTCCCTCTTCTCTCATGGGTACTTCCAGAGAGCAGAGATTCCTTTCCCACCCACACCAAACAGGGGCAAGCATTTAAAGATTTAAGTGCCTAGTGAATATATCCTATTTGCCAGTTTTTCCCCTCCTAGAAACAAAAAAGCCTGGGATTTCTAAAAAGGCAGAGAAGCATCTGCGGGTCCACTTGAACTCCAGTGAAAACGGCTCCAGGGATTAGGTGCACTCAAAGTGTGAAATAGAAAGCAAATCTGCCCCAAGGGGGCCCAGGCCCAGGAGCAGAAGAGATAATGAGGAAGGACTTCCCTTGATTCACATAAGTGTCCCTGAAGAAAGGGTGAGAAACTTGGAATCTTTTTGTGGGAGATGGTAGAGTGAAGAGAGAGTTTTGCTTGCCTCCTTTTCGTGTGTGTGTGTGTGTGTGTGTGTGTGTGTGTGTGTGTGTGTGTGTTCCAATATAATAGAAGAAGCAGAATCTGCCATTGTGAGATAGTGTTGATCTCGCAGACATGGATATAGCTCTTGTAAGCCATAACCTGTAAGAATGCTTTCCAATAGAAATATAAGCCACATATATAATTTAAAATCCTTAAATCCTTAATAGTCATATTGAAAACAGTAAAAAGAAACAGGTGAAATTAAATATAACAACACATTTTAATGTAACCCAATATATTCCAAATGTTATCATTGTAATATGTAAGAAAGATGAAGTCAATTGTATCAAGTCTTTGGAATCCAATGTGTATGTTAAAGCTAAAGCACATCTCAATTTGAACAAGCCATATTTCAAGTGTTCAATGGCCACATGTGGCTAGTGGCTACTGCATTAGACAATGCAGGTTTATATTCTTCAGAGCTCCGCAGAAAGGCTGACAGCATCATTTCTATTTTACACATAAGAAAAAAATGTAAAACAGAGAAGTACATAATTGGTCAGGAATTCACATGTTAAACCAATTCTATCTCACTCCAGCCTCTGTATAATTTTGCCAACCTACACTGATTCTTGGGGCTTCTTCATGAGAAAAGAGAAATAATACATAGCTCTCTCAAAAAGCCAGTATAAGACCAACAAAATTAAGGAAGCAAAATTCCACCAAATATTCTACCACAATCTCCACATCAGTTTCATTTTTTGCCAATAATCTTCTTTGCTTTTTTAAAAACAACCTATTGAGCATCAGTATTATGGCAGATGCTTATTTTGGGGACAAGACAACAGCAGCCTGTTTCTTCAAGCCAAGCAGGAGGTATCCCAGGCCACAGAGTAGAACATTGGTAGAGTGAGACGCTAGTGAAGTAGAACTTGGAAGTAGCCCATTATTATCCTAATGGAAAGTAAATTTTCTTTAGCAGGAATTATTTCAGCTGCATAGAACTTTCAAGTCACTTCCTAAATGGTTAGAGATTTGGAGGTGGAGATAAAAGGCTGCATATGTCCTTGCAATGTCACCTGATCCCTAGCCCAATATTTAACACAGCCCCTTTGCTCGTCCTTCTTCTACTTCAAACCAGTTGATGGGAGCCAAAAAATTGTGATTTAGAATCTCTCTCAACTTTCGTAAAAGTACATGTGTGATTATACTAGTTTCTTCTCACATTGCTATAATGAAATTCTGGAGACTGGGTTATTTACAAAGAAAAGAGGTTTAATTGACTCAGACTCTGCAGGATATACAGGAAGCATACCAGCATCTGCTCACCTTCTGGGGAGGCCTCAGAAAGCTCACAGTCATGGCAGAAGGTGAAGGAGAAGCAGGCATGTCTTACATGGCTAGAGCAGGAGGAAGAGAGAGATTGAGGTGCCACATGCTGTTAAACAACCACATCTCACAATAACTCACTCACTATATAGTACAAAGGGGTATGGTGCTAAACCATTCATAAAAGATTCACCCCCATGATCCAATCATACCCCACCAGGCCCCACTTCCAACATCAGTAATTACAATTGAAAATGAGATTTGAGGGGGGAAAAAGATCCAAATCATATCAGTAAAATAATACAGGCTCAAGAGAAAATTTAAGAAATTAAGATACTAAAGTCTCATTTTACTAATGAGAAAGGTTTCATTTAGAGAGAATAGGTGAATACCCTAAGATCACATAACCTGTAAGCATGAGAGAAAGATGCAAAATCTCTTGGTTTCCAAAAAAAAAGTAATTAACACAATGAATGGGAGAAGCTATTTGCAATACATATGCTTGCTGTGGAATTCCCATCCAGAATATATAACAATGCCTACAAATCAATAAAAAAGACAGGGAACCCAATAAAAAGAAAAAAAATGGACAAAAGACTTGAACAGACACATCATGAAAGAGAATATACAAGTAGTCAGTAAACATTTTGGTGGGCTATGTTCACCAAACCCATGTAAAAAATGTTTTATAGAAGCTTTCATGATAAGGGCTAAAACCTGAAAATAACCCAAATGTCCATCAATAACAGAATAGGTTAAAAATAATTGCAGTGTACTTAGAGAATGGAAATGAGAAGCAATGAGAATGAATGAATTGCCATCATTTGCAACAGAGATGAATCTCATAAACATAATATTGAGCAAAAGAAGTCAGAAACAAGAAACTTGTGTAAGTCTTCCTACATAAAGCTCTAAAATAGGCAAAACTAACCTGTAGTATTAGAAGTCAGGTTTGTGATTAGCCAATCGAATGGGTAGGAAGTGACTAGAAGTGGGCATGTAAGGAGGGAGTGTCTAGAGACCTGAAAATGTTTATTGATCTCGGTGAATGTTACGTGGGTGAGCTTTATTTCTCAAAATGTACCACCCTGCACATTCATGATATATGCACTGTGTCCACAAGGGAAAAAAGAGACCTCAACCCGGCGAATAAGACATAGGGTTTATTGAGGTCTTACATACAAGGGCGGTCCAGTGGTGGTGGGATGGAAAGGAGAACCACTACCATTTGTAAAAAGCATGCAGTTTAGATAGCATTTTCACTTAGCACCCTCCACCTAGCAACCTCCATTTAATGCAACACAAAAAGACATGGTCCCTTGTACAGTCTGCATTCCAAGGAATGGGCTGGGGGTTCAGATGTTCTTTGTGGATAAGGAGTGAATCTCTGTCTTGGCCATTCCTGGATTCTTTAGCTGGGAACACCAAACACACATTCTTCTTAATGACCCTAAACCATAGGGTCATTCTCAAGGTATGCTTAAGTTATTGCTGTCAGATGTGTCTGCCATACACTGTTATATTTCAATAAAAGGCTTTACAAAAAGAAAAGAAAATGCTAGAATTCTCCCCAAGCTGGATGCTTTTCTTGGTTAGTAGATTTGGAAATTTGAGCCCTGCCCTACTTCCTACCTTTCACCCACAAAGCATTTCTGAACCTTCCACTTAAGGATCCCAAACAATCTAATGCTTCTGTTGGTCATGATCATCACTCAGAAAAATGTCTTCTGGTGATTAGAAGTTCAATTTAATAAAATCCCTTGCCGAACATTTTAGATCAGGAATTACATTAAGATCATCCAAGCCCAAAAGTTCTGGTGAATTAGCAGAGCGATGGTAATATTCACAATGTTTCTTCCTTCCTCTCTCATAACCCAGAGTCTCCCTGAGGTTCCCAAGCAAAAGCTTACACCATTTTGTACAAACAAAGAAAAAAGGGGAGCTTTTTCACCCCATTTCCTGTATCCTATATATAGACGAATGCCAAAATGGCATTAAGAGATTGACTTCAGCTTTAGAGTTCTATAATCTTAGCAAATTCCCCTCAATCTTGTAAACACAAACTGTCCTGTTAACAATATTTCAGAGAGTGTCCATGCCAGGGGAAGTCTTTACAGTAGCAAAACAGTCATCCAGGGTATAGTTATGGAGGCTTCCAGCTGTGACAGGTCCTTGATAAATTTATCAAGGAAGGTTTAGGTCATGGTCCTCAACCTTGCAAGTATAAAATCTACAGTGGTGGGATAATACTGTAGGGAATGACCTGACTCCCACAGCCCTCCTTCTCCTTTTTCCCATGGTCTCTTCTCCCATCTTTGGCAGTTACATTACTCCTTCTTCAGTGTTATCACTGAAAAGTACAGAAAGAGAGAAAGAACAAGTTAATGTGCAGCCCTCACATTCAACATAGAGGTTGGAGGAGATGGCAGAATGACACCAGTGAGTGGCCTTTACCTGTATATCAACATAGAGCTGCTAGAAGATGTCTACCAGGTATCTGCCATGCTCCTGGGGATCCCCTACATGTGACAAGCTACTCCATCTCCAGCTGTGGATAAAAGGGCAGAGGCTCTCCTGGGCCCTCTGACTGAATAAAGGAACATGTCATTGTGGCCTTAAAGGCCATTTAGATGGGTGGCTGAAAAACCCACCCAAGCTGCTTTCATCAACAAGGTGGAAATGTGAGACCTGTTCTCCAAGACTGACAAAGTTTACCCTGTGCTGGTCAAAAGTGTGCATGGTGAGTGCCTGCCTAATTACCTGTTCCCCTACAGCAAAGTCTATGATCCAGCAGCATGGAAATGCTTTCTGCCCTCTATGCAGTCCAATCATCAAGATAATCGTGCATAAGGAGCCAATGGCCTGGACTGGTTGTCGCTGATGATGGTGATGCACCCACCATACTGAACCCCAACCCTGCAGAACCTGGCCCTGCAGCTGGAAGAAAGGAGAAAATGAGTTAGTGATTGGTCACAAGCAGGACACTCTATGGGAGTGCTATATCTAAGACCGGAGGACTGGCTCTGCAAAAACACAGGCTACACACACAGAGGTGATGGCTGACAGCAGCAACTTCAGACAGCCTGTTGATCACTCCACCTCTATTGCTATGACCCAGACTGCTCAACTTATAATAAACCATGATACCCTTTATCTTCCCGTAGTTCAGGCACTAAAGTTCTATGCAAAGCTTAAAAAACTTTAAATAAAAAGCTTTACTCCCATGGAGTCCATTACAGATGGAATAGAGCTATGAGATATAGACAGAAAAGTGACATGGCTTCAGCTGCTCATACACTACTGCTTTATGACAACACAGCTGCCCTAAGAACCCATCTTTAAAGTGTTCTTTTTTTTTTTTTTTTTTTTTTTTTTTGATGGAGTTACGCTCTGTTGACCTGGCTAGAGTGCAATGGCGCAATCTCAGCTCACCACAACCTTCACCTCCCGGGCTCAAGCGATTCTCCTGCCTCAGCCTCCCAAGTAACTGGGATTACAGGCATGTGCCACCACATCCAGCTAAGTTTTTGCTTTTTTTTTTTTTTTTTTTTTTTGAGATGGAGTCTCGCTCTGTCACCCAGGCTGGAGTGCAGTGACACAATCTCCACTCACTGCAAGCTCCACCTCCTGGGTTCATGCCATTCTCCTGCCTCAGCCTCCCAAGTAGCTGGAACTACAGGTGCCCACCACCACTTCTGGCTAAAGTTTGTATTTTTATTAGAGGTGGGGTTTCACCATGTTGATCAGGCTGGTCTCGAACTCCCGACCTCTCAGGTGAACCGCTGCCTTGTCCTCCCAAAGTGCTGGGATTACAGGGGTGAGCCACCACATCCAGCTAAAGTATTCTTTTTTAACAGCTTTAGTCAGTTATAATTGACATATAGATACTGAATATATTTAAAATGTGCAATTTGATGATTTGGCATATGTAGACTACTGTGAAACTGTTACCACAATCATAAAAATGAACTTACTCTTCACCCCCAAAATATTCCTCATGACCTTTTAAAATCTCTCCCTTTCTGCCTCTTTCCTAAACAAATGCTGACCTGCTTTCTGATCTATTGATTTGCTTTTATTGTCCAGAATTTTAGACAAATGTTGCTTTATTTAGCCATAGTTGATTTCTTTTCATTATAGATATGCCCACTCCCTACCCCCCGCCACACACACAAAACTTTGAAGCCCATGGCAGAGACAACTTTGAGAGAAAGACTCTGAGACTTGTGAGACTAAATCCTTGGAGAATCTAGAGGAGAAAATCTCATCTCAAGCTGCTTCTCATTTCAGAGATTGACATGGGAGACGACATCAAAACGGACAAAAGCTTCCTTCCCTTCTTTCACCAACCTTGGCAAGAATTCCATAGCAGTTGAGAGTAAAACTTTCCAGGAAAATCAAGAGAACTAGACTGCTGGCTGCTAATGTGGGAGAAGATGGGGAAAGCCTTAGAGAAGTTTGAGGAGCCGAGAATACAGGGGACCAATGTCCAAAGTCCAGTTAGAAACACAGTTATCTCAGTGATACTAACCTAGGGTATCAATGACAATAAAGTGCATCCATGTTAATGGAGGGACAGAGAAGTGGCATAAAATACCTACCATGAGAAGAAGCAGGAGAAATCCTGGAACTGAATGAGAAATCCCAGAAATTCCTTAGAAAAAGCAGCATGATTAAATGTGCCTGGAACTAACTGGGATTAATGGCTCTCTAACTAGAAATTTAATTTCGTTATCCAAAAAAAAGTTGCATTTTGCACACCTGAGCATTTAGCTTGCTAAAGTCACACCTATTACATGATCCTGTGGGTGTATCTAAGTGATTATGTCGATTTCTAACAATAAGGTTCATGAGATACTGATAAAGAATATTTTTTAAAAAATAGAAACAATTTAGAAATCTGTATTTAGCTGGTTACCTCCTGTATCCTCTTTGCTGTGCTCCAGGCCCTACCTGATCTGCCTACCTGTTCCTGTGCTCACCCTTCCTCAAGCTGTTCCGGCCACCACCTCTGCCACCTCACTTTTCCCAGACTAGTTGTTCCCTCTGCTTGGAATCCCTTCTCTCAGAATCTCCCCACCAGGTACTGCTTCACTTCCTACAGGCATTTAATCAAAAGCCTTCTCAAAAAAAAAACAAAAAGCAAACAAAAAAAAACACCTTTTTAAAAATTTCAGCCTCCAGGGCTTTTCTGCCCCCCACCCTACAAAATATATACTGTATATGGGTTATTGCCTGACTCTATGACTAGGATGAGTGCCCTGGTAGGCTATGGATTTCTTTTTGTTTTAGTCACATTTTATCTTCAGCAGGTCAAATAGGGCAGGATATTGATTGGACCCTCAGTAATCGCTCCACGAAATGATATAATCCACTGGCCGCTGCCTTCCCTTCCTCTAAGTAGGATGCACAGGTAGATGAATTACAATAGGTAGAATGCGTTTTCTCCGTGAGTCTGCAATCAGATTCAAAGGTGGACTGGCAACCAGGCTCTGAGAGCCACAGCATCTGCCCCCACCATAGGATTTGGCCTGCCTCCTCTGGTCATACCCCCAGAGGTGGCCTCCCTCTGAGAGGGTCCTAAGCAGGTACCACCTACACCATTCTCTGTACTTCATCCCCAGCCCCTACCTACTAGAAAGAGCAATTTTCAAAGGGGAAGACACATGATGCTTCCAACAGTAAAGATCCTGTGCCTGGTGTATTTTGTTGAATTTAGCTCTCCTTTTCCAATGCTGTGAAGATAAACCAGCTCCCCTCCAGTGGATAAAGTCTTCCTTTGGGTTTATCATGTGTTTAATAAAACTTCGGTCAATCTTGGGGCTCTGGCCACTATGACAATGTCTGCACATCTCTATTCCAAGCGATTATAGTTAGAGTTTGATTCTGCAATGGCCTTGTTACTTTTAAGCCTTTTGGGTAACATCAGTGTAGCTCTAGAGAGCATGTTCTCTAACTACCAGGGCAACTACTTACAAATACAGAGAAGCATGCACAGTGAAAATAATAATAATAATAATACAATTTACTCAACTCACACCATGTGCCAGAAAGTGTTCTAGCCCTTTACACGTAGTAACTTACTTAATATAATAATCCTATGAGGTAGGTGCTGTTATCTATTCCATTTTATAGACAAGAAAACTGAGGCATAGAGAAATTAAGTAACTTAATAAAATTGCATAGTAGTGAGTGGCAGACCTATTGTTGCATAGTATATAGTAATAGTAATAAATTAGATAAAAATCAAAGACAATATTAAAATTATTTAACTACCAGAACATGAGCCCTCATGATCCAGTCACCTCTGAAAGGCCCCACATCTTGGTACTGCCGCATTGGGAATTAAGTTTTAACACGAGTTTTGGAGGGGAACTTCAAATCAGAGCAATGCACGTAAAACTTGCTAACAGTCTAACAACATCCACGGACATTGAAAGATAGGACTAGCTGGATTTCCTAAGCTGACTAAAAATCCCTGAGCCTAACTGGAAAGGTGACCGCATCCACCTTTAAACACGGGGCTTGTAACTCAGCTCACACCTGACCAGTCAGATAGTAAAGAGAGCTCACTAAAATGCTAATTACGCTAAAACAGGAGGTAAAGAAATAGCCAATTATGTATCGCCCGAGAGCATAGGGAGGAGGGACAATGACCGTGATATAAACTCAGGCATTCGAGCGGGCAATGGCTACCCTCTTTGGGTCCCCTCCCTTTGTATGGGAGCTCTGTTTTCAATCTATTAAATCTTGCAACTGTACTTTCTTCTGGTCCGTGTTTGTTACAGCTTGAGCTGAGCTTTCCCTTGCCGTCCACCACTGCTGTTTGCCGCCATCGCCGACCCGCCGCTGACTTCCATCCCTCTGGACCTGGCAAGGTGTCGGCTGTGCTTCTGACCTTGCGAGGCACCCATTGCCACTCCCGATAGGGCTAAAGGTTTGCCATTGTTCCTGCACAGCTAAGTGCCTGGGTTCATCCTAATTGAGCTGAACACTAGTCACTGGGTTCCATGTTTCTCTTCCATGACCCAGGGCTTCTAATAGAGCTATAACACTCACCGCATGGCCCAAGATTCCATTCCTTGGAATCCGTGGGGCCTAGAACCCCAGGTCAGCAAACACGAGGCTTGCCACCATCTTGGAAGTGGCCCACCGCCATTTTGAAAGTGGTCTGCCACCATCTTGGGAGCTCTGGGAGCAAGGACCCCCAGTAATAACATTAAGAGAGGTAGACAAAAACATTTCAAGTTCATCTGAAAACACTTGATTTTTTTAATCAATCAAGCAGATATTTTCATGTGTTACTTTCATAAATAACATTTCATAAATAAAAATATTTCATAAATTAAAAATGTAATAAAAATTACTTAAAGCTATATAGTTAGCTAGAGAAAAAAATGATTAAAAAATAAATAACCTCTGTCTTTAACACTAAATTCTTTTTATGGACACATATCTTCCTCCTCTAATCTAATATTCTGTGCTGCTATGGAAGTGGTTACGTTGTCTGGGGTATACACCCTGGGGTTCCTTGTCACCTGCCAGGAAAATTTAGGACACAGACATGCACGAGGAGTTTAGGAGCAGAGGTTCAATAGGTGAAAGAGAAGAGAAAGAGAAACAGCTACCTCTGTAGAGGAAAGGGTCTCTGAGGGGAAAGGACTGGCTGGCCGTGAATGCTCCAAGTTTCATAGTCCAGTTTGAGGAGGCGGTGTCTGATTTACAGAGGGCTCATAGATTGGTTCGATCAGGTATGACGTTTATATAATGTCTGGGGAAGGCTGGTTGCCCCACCCTAATCTTATGCAAATGACCTTTCCAGCTGATAGAGGCCATCTTGTCTATTTCTTACTGTACACTTGGCTGGCAGAGAAGGGAAGATGGAACTGCCATCTTGAACATGTCTAGTCCTTAGTTCCTGCCAGCATTCACCATTCAAGCTCTCAGCTTGCTTGTGTGTATCTGCAGCTCGACATTACAGGCTACTCTTTGTTAGAAAATGATTTGGGGCTGCTTTTCATTAAAGAGAGAAGCCTTACCAAGGACTCCCATGCCCTTACTATCTGCCTAAGTAATTTCTTCTTAACTCCTATATCACTATCATCTGGATATTTATTTAACTTCAGTTCACATTATTAACATGGTAGACTGTTTTACTCAGTTATTGATTTATTTTAAAATATTTGTAACGAGCATTTACTATGTACCAGGCACAGTGCTAGATCATGTATTTAAGTATTGAACACAGCAGACGCCACCCCTGCTCACAGTACCAAGAATGCAAGTGAGAATTTTAGCAGTGGAAAATAAATTATGTTTATTTCTTCACATGCAGTCCTTACAAGCCAGGCTAATAGTAAGGGGTAGGAATGTGGGGACAAAGGGCAGGGATGCTTCTGGCAGGCTGAGGATTCTGACCTTATTCTAACAGCAATGGGAAGCCTCTGATGACTTTCCAACCATTGAGCCATCCAGTCAGATTTGTGTTTAAAAAACAAAACAAAATAAAACCACTAGGGGCACTGGATTTAAAGACAGCAACCTACACCAACCACAAGTGGCTCCTTAATCTTCCTAGGATTAAAATGTAATAAAACACAGTCAACACCAACAGTCAACTGAAAATGATGTAATCCTTAATAATTAGAAAATAATGAACAAGGGACAATTCTCACCCATAAAGAGCTAGGTTACAGAGTTCTCCATGAAGGTCTAACATGGAATCATAGCAGCAGTGCTCCTTGCAAGTTTTACTTTTATAACCAAAAGATAATTTTAGAAAAAGATTGATCCCATTTTACGGATCATGAGGTCAGGAGATTGAGACCATCCTGGCTAACACAATAAAACCCCGTCTCTACTAAAAATACAAAAAAATTAGCTGGGCATGGTGGCAGGTGCGTGTAATCCCAGCTACTTGGGAGGCTGAGGCAGGAAAATGATGTGACCCGGGAGGCAGAGGTTGCAGTGAGCCGAGTTCATGCCACTGCACACCAGTCTGGCGGACAGAGCGAGACTCCATCTCAAAAAAAAACAAAGAAATAAAAGAAAAAGATTGATCCCATTTTAACTTACCTTTTGATTTTATTATTTGTGGGGATATTGCTAATTGCCTCCCTGTGACCCCAAACTTCCTCAACTAGCAAATTCTCAGCATCTTTGCCTGTCTCCTATGGCACATGAGACCCGTGTTCTACATGCTCTTGCAGGTGCTAGTCTCTGGGGTTTTGTTGACAAAGCAAATTAACATGATCTTTATTAGCAAATGTTTCCTTACCATAAGCTTCTGGTTCTTTGGGTCTTAACATTAAATATCTTTATTTTCAATTCAGTAACTCAGCCAGATGTCCTGTCTCCCCTTTTTAGATCTATGGGTACTCTGAGAAAGGATCTCGAAAGACAATGACCTCATAATACTTGAATTGTTCCACATCAGGCTTCTGGTCAGGGAGTGTTAATGTAAGTGAGACAGAAATAATGTGCTTTTATTATGCAGCTGGCAGATGAAATATTGTGCTTGTTTTATAAGAAATTATATGCTTAAAACTGGAGGCATTTGCAGATCTTAGGGCCAATAAGTTGTATTCAGTTACCTAAACAGGTTTGTTCATCTCACATGTTCCACTTTAATCAGGGTATCTAGAATCAGAGCTTCAAGATGGCTGACTAGAGGCACCCAGCACTGGCCTCCTCCACAAAGAAAGACAAAAATGGTGAGTAGATAATGATACATAAAATAGAGAATCTAGGAGAGAACACTGATATGCAGCAGGAAAGCAACAGGGAATCTCTGAGGCACAGAGGGAGAGGTAAGCAAAGAAGCCAACTGGCCAGGATGGCTCAGAGTCAGGACAAACTTCCCGTTGCATGATAAAGATAAGGGAGAGATCTCCAGTTGTTCACA
Organism: Macaca nemestrina; assembly: GCF_043159975.1. Taxonomy (NCBI): domain Eukaryota; kingdom Metazoa; phylum Chordata; class Mammalia; order Primates; family Cercopithecidae; genus Macaca; species Macaca nemestrina. Next base: position 46,426,159 of record NC_092139.1, read on the forward strand.
TCCCATCACAGACTCCTGCCCTCATTGGCCCAGAGAGTAGCATAGTGAGCTGCCTGGAATCCATGCAATAGCACTGTTGCAGAAAGGGAGATCATACTGGGTCCCCAACACCTCCCAAGATCCAAGCAGCTGCAGCACAGTGCCATTTTGAGAGCTCACCTCCCACCAGACTACATCCTGCTTGAGAATCAATATCTCTTCCATTCCCACAATATCGAAGCTCTGCTGATATACCCTCATGTACACCCAGAAGGCAACAGCATCAAAACACTAGCTGAACCCAGCAGTGTGGCTGGGTTCCCTGCATTCTACCCCATGCCGTGGAATGAGGAATTCTGAGTAACAAGAAATTGCAGCACATCAGGGAGGCTGTCCCATGGACAAAAGAAATCAAAGTTTGCATTCTCCAGAGCCTCAGAGCTGCCTGCCTGAGACCACTGCCACTGATAGCAAATCCCTCCTTCTCCAGCAGCAGGTCCACTACACATCTTCATGTACCTTCAGAAGGCCCAGGGACTGGCCTGACCATGTGCCATCCAGGGTCCTGGGGATTGACCCACCCCACACACTGCAGCCAGCATCTGAGTGCATCATCAGGGGCCCAGAGGACAGATTTGTCTCAAGTGTAGTCCTCCAACAGTGGTGCCCATATGTACCATCCAGGAACCTAAGGATTGGCTTGCTTGGACCCAATAACACTGTTGCTTGTGCACACTGCCCAGATGCCCAAAGGATAGGCATGTTCAGCCCACCATCACCACCACGGGGGCTTGCAGTCTAGTCCACCTGGCATCCCTGTCCCCAGCAAAGCCTCACTACTGCTTCTATTAGCAACTGCCATGTAGGTCACTGAAAAACTCAAAGATAGCACTGACTCTTATAGCCAAAGAAATCGTGCAGAGACTACATTACAATACCCATCCAGAATCAAAACCAAAACACCCTACTCAACCAACACTGTAGACACATCAATAGGAAAAATATCTTTCCCTGTGAAGGCCAATCCATAAAATTGGAAGAAGTGACTAGTAAATAGACATGTAGATATCAACATAAGGACACAAGAAACATGAAAAAGTAAGAAAACATGACACCTCCAAAGAAATACATCAATATCTCAGTAATATATCCCAACAAAAGGAAATTTATAAGATGCCTGAAGAAATATTCAAAATGATGATCTTAAAGAAACTCTGTGAGATACAAGATAACACAGATAAATAATGCAAATTAATCAGTAAGACAATTCATAATCCAAATTTCAACAAAGAGATACATGTTATAATCAAACAGAAGCCGTGGAACTGAAGAATTCAATGAATGAATTTACTGGATTAGGGAGAAGAAGGAATTTCTCAACTTGAAGACAGATCTTTAATAATAACCTTTCAGATGAAGGAAGAAGGAAGAAGAAAGAAGAAGGAAGAAGGAAGAAAGGAAAGAAGGAAGAAGGAAGAAGAAGAAGAAGACGGTGTGGGAGGAGGAGGAGGAGACGGCTTATGTGACTTGTGAGACAGCATATAGCAACCAAACATTCAAATTTTTAGAGTGCCAGAAGGAGGAGAGATGAGCAAAGGCATGGAAAAACTACTTAATACAATAATAGCTGAAAACTTCTCAAGTCTTACAAGAGATATACACATCTGGACACAGGAAATGCAAAGATTTCCAAATAGATTCAACCTGAAAAGATCATCTCCAAAGTACATTATTATCCAAATGTCAAAAGTCAAAGACAAAGAGAGAATTCTAAAAACAACCAGAGAAAAGCATCAAGTCACAAATAAGACTAATGAGTTTGACTCTACCAGACTAATAGCATGTCTCTCAGCAGTAACTTTACAGGCCAGGAGAAAGTGAAATGATACATTCAAAGTGAAAAAAGGAAAAAAAAAAACTATCAGGGAAATACACCATGCCCATAAAATCTATCCTTTAAAAATGAAGTGACTTTAAAAATGAAGTAAAGCAGAAACATAGGAAATTCATTACCACTCGACTGACTGCACAAAAAATTCTTTAATGACTCCTACAACTGGAAGAAAAAGATATGTATTATCAGAAAAACACACAAAAATATAAAACTCACTGGTAGAGTAGATGCACAAGTGAGAAAGATTTTAAAAATTAAATATTAGCACTGCAGAAAATCAGCAAACCACAATGATAAGAGAGAAAGAGGAGTTTGGAAACAGCCTGAGCAACATGGTAAAACCCCATCTCTACTAAAAATACAAAAAAAAATTAGCTGGATGTGGTGGTGTACACCTGTAATCCCAGCTACTTGGGAGGATGAGACAGGAGAATCACTTGAACCCAGGAGGTGGAGTTTGCAGTGAGCCAAGATCACACCACTGCACTCCAGCCTGGGTGACAGAGTGAGACACCGTCTCAAAAAACAAGTCTCAGCAAATTTAAAAAGAATGAAATCATATAAAGTATCTTCTTAGACCACTGTGGGCAAAAACTAGAAATTGATCATAAGAGGAGCTTTAAAAATGGTACAAATACATGACAACTAAACAAATTACTCTCCTGAATGACCACTCGGTCAATGCAGAAATTAACAAGACAGGGGAAAAAAGTATTAAAACAAAAATGGAAACACGACATACCAAAACCCATGAGATATAGCCAAAAGAGTGCTAAAAGGAAAATTTATACCAATAAATGCCTACATCAAAAAAGTAGGGAAAGATTGTAAATAAACAACTTAATCGTGCACATCACAGAACTAGAGAATAAGAACAAAACTAATCCAAATCAGAGAAAACAGAACTAAATAGAGACTAAAAAATAAGGCTAAGGGTTGAAAAATGAGAAGTTAGAAGTTAGTTTCTGGAAAAGATAAATGAAATGGATAGTTAGCTAGACTGACCACAAAAAAAAAAAAAAAAAAAAAAGAGATGACCCAAATAAATAAAATCAAAACCAGAAAAAGGAATCATTCAAATTGATATCACAGAAATAAAAAGTATCATTAGAAACTATTAGGAACATCGACAAATAAAAAAACCTAAAGAAACAGATAAATTTCTTGTCATATACAACTTTCCAAGTTTGAACCAGAAAGAAATAGAAAAGCTGAATAGAGAAATAATGGGTAATGAGATTGAATAGGCAATGAAACCACCCCACCCCCAACAAAGAAAAGCCCAGGACCAGATGATGTCTTTACTGCTGAATTCTACAAAACTTACAAAGAAGTGCTAAGATCAAATTTTTTTCAATGAATTTCAAAAACTAAAAGAGAAGGGAATTTTTCCTAACTCATTCAACAAGGCTAAACCCTGAGAAACATAAATGCAGAACTCCTTAACAAACTACTAGCAAGTGAAATCCAACAACACATCAAAAAGATAATATATCATAAGTAAGCAAGATTTATCCCAGGGATCAAGCAATGTTTCAACATACACAAATCAATGTATATATTATACATCACATCAACAGAACAAGACAAAAACCATACAATCATCTCAAGATGGCAGTAAAATCATTTGATATAATTTAACATCCCTTAATGATAAAAACTCTCAAGCAAACCAGGCATAGAAGGAATATATCTCAACATGATAAAGTCCATATATGAAAACCCACAGCTAGCATCATACTGAATGGGGGAAAGCTTTGAGCTTTTTCTCAAATAACTGGAAAAAGACAAAGATTTACCATTTCTCAAGGGAAAGAAATAAAAGGCATCCAAATTAGAAAAGAGAAAGTCAAATTATCTCTTTGCAGGCAACATGATTTTATATATAAATAAACCTAAAGGCTCCACCAGAAAATTATTAGAACTGATAAATTCTGTAAAGTTGCAGGATATAAAATCAACATACAATAATAAGTAGCATTTCTATATACCAATAATGAACTAGCAGAAAAAAAAATTGAGAAGGCAATCCCAGTTACTATAGCTACAAAAAAAAAAATCGGAATAAATTTAACTAGGGAGGTGAAAGACAAGGAAAGCTACAAAACACTAATGAAAGAAATGGAAGAGGACATATAAAAAATGATGACCATCCTATGTTAATGGATTGAAAGAATTAATATTGCCAAAATAACCATACTGCCCAAAGCAATCTACAGATTCAGTGCAATCCTTATCAAAATACCAGTGTCATTTATCACAGAAATAGAAAAAAAAAATCCTAAAATTCATATGGAACCAAAAACAATTCAAGTGGCCAAAGCAACCTTAAGTAAAAAGAACAAAGCGGGAGACATCAGACCACCCAACTTCAAAATATCTTATAAAGCTATAGTAACCAAAACAGCATGGTGTTGATATAAAAACACACATATAAACCAGTGGAATACAATAGAGAATCCAGAAATAAATTCACTTAGTTATAGCCAACTGATTTTTGACTAAGGTACCAAGATCACACATTGGAAAAAGAACACCTTCTCTAATAAATGGTACTGGAGAAACTGGATATCCATATGCAGAAGAATGAAACTAGATCCCTATTTCTCAGTGTATTAAAAATGTCCACTCAAAATTGGTTAAAGACTTAAGTGCAAGACCCAAAATTATAAAGCTACTACAAGAAAACATAGAAGAAACATGGCAGAACATTGGTCTAGGCAAAGATTTTATGGCTAAGACCTCAAAAACATGGACAACAAAAACAAAAGTAGACAAATGGGACTATATTAAACTAAAAAGTTTCAACACCACAAAGGAAACAATTGATAAAGAGAACACCTGTTGAATGGGAGAAAATATTTGCAAACAATTAAACCCACAAGGGAGTAACATTCAGGATATAAAAGCAACTCAAACTCAATAGCAAAACAATGAAATAATCTCATTAAAGAGTTAAGAAAAGTATCTAAATAAAAAATTTCACAAAAACAGACATACAAATGACCAACAGGTGTGTTTTTTTAGAAAGCTCAACATTATCATTTGCATCAGGTTAATGCAAATCATCATACCCCAGATAAAATGGCTATTACTAAGAAGACAAAAAATAACAGACGCTGATGATGATGTGGAGAAAAGGAAATTCTTATACATTGTTAATGAGAATGTAGATTAGTACAGCAGTTATATAAATCGAAATGGAAATTTCTCAAAAAACTAAAATAGAACTACCATATGATCCAGCTATTCCACTACTCAAGTCGTTATCCAAAAGAACAGAAATCAGTATATCAAAGGGATAGCTGCACCTCTATGTTTATCACAGCACTATTCATGACAGCAGAGATATGAAATTAACCTAAGTGTCTATCAACAGATGAATGAATAAAGAAAATGTGGCATAAGAACACAAATTAAACACTATTCAGCCATAAAATGAATTAATTTCTGTCATTGCGTTAAGTGAAATAAGTCAGGCACAGGAAGACAGATATTGCATGTTCTCACTCAAATGTGGGGGCTGAAAAGTTGATCTAATGGAAATAGGAGAATACTAGTTATCAGCGACTGGGCTGGGTTTGTGTTTGGCAGGGTGGGAATAAAGAGAGATTAGTTAATGGGTACAGACATAAAATTAGATAGCAGGAATAAGTTCTAGTGTTCAATTGCACAGTAGGATTGCTACAGTTTACAATAATTTGTTTTACATTTCAGAAGAGCTAGAAGAGATTTAAAATATTCTCAATACAAAGAAAGTATCAATGTTTGAGGAGATGTACAACCTAAATACCCTGACTTGATCATTACACGTGCTATCCTTGTATCAAAATGTTACATGTATCTCATAAATATGTACAATTATTATGTGTGAATAGAAAAGGAAGTTTGTCAAGAGCTGCACCGTCTAGCTAAATCTACCACAACCAGAGAGCTAGCGTGAATGAACATGTTTATATTTTGTTACTTATCCCCATTTTCATTTTCTAAAGTTTAGAAGAGATGAAAGTAATGTAAGCATGGTAGGCACTGAGTAACCACTGAGAACCTTCATGTTTCCTCACTAGAGTTTCTAATAAGAGTGAATTTGAGTCTGATCTCAGTATTGTCTTGGTGGAAAACACAGTTGCACTAGAATGTGCTTATAACAGTAATAGGTGTTGGATGGTGGCTGTAGGTGGTGGCCAAGGCAAAAGAGGGATCCTGGAAGCAGGGCTGGGTACGTGGGGCTGGGGGAGGTGGGCAGTGCAAAATGAAAATACAGGGGCTCTTGTTCAATAATGATTAAGAATTTCAAAACGGCAACAGAAAAACATTAAATCAAGCATGGGATCCTTCTAAGCATAGAGTCCCATGTGACAAGCCAGCCCTGCCTGGATGTTCAAACCCAAGGACAACATTGTACAGGTCAGAGCTCTGCACAGTTTCTGAAGGCAGGAGCCTGAGAATGATCCAACTGTTGGAGGAGTTTTACACTGAGCTTCTTTAAAAACCCTGGTCTCACAGACTCAAAGCCTTGATTTATTTAGTTTCTTATTTTTCTTTTATAAACTAGATAGAAAGATCAGGAACACATGAAAATATCAACAGGGTTATAGTCTGAAGCTAATTGTTTATTTTGTATAAATACTATTGAAGATTCCGCCAAGTGGCTGAAATTAACCCATCAGGAGTAGGAGGGGGAGGGAAGAGGTTATAAACTGCAGATTTTCTATTGCGACTAGGAAGGAAGATAAAGCTTCTCCAGAAACAGCTGGTTGCCATGGTAAAATGGTAAAGAGAGTTTTTCTTCAGCTTTTCTCTTCTGATTCCAAAAAACAAAATTGAGAATGAAGCCGAAGAAGAAACTTCAAGTGAAATGGCTGAGCTTGGACCCCAAGCGCAACAGCAAGAAATGATCTCAGAGGGGAATTAACTCAGGTGTCAAGGCTGGTCAATGGAACAGGCAAGAATGCATTGCTCTGAGAAGCCTCCAAAGTCTGGGGTAGCCAAATAATCCCTGATCGTTTGGCACAGAACTTGTGTCAAGAGCTGTGCTAGGCACCTTCAAAACATTATTTCGTTTAATTTGTATAGCTTCACAGCAAGCTTAGCATATCACATATTATCATCCTCACTGTACAGAGGAAGAAGCTAAGGTTAAAAAGGTTTCAGAATTTGGCCAAAGTCATGTTGCTCTAAAGTGTCAAATTCTACCTCTAAATCTTGGCAAGACACGGTCCATAAAGAAAACGAGCAAGTGGAACAAGATGAGGAATATGTTAAAGAAATTGAGGACTTTGCAGAAATAATGAAGGTTGAGAGGAATAAACTAGGAGAAGATCGAAAGTCCAATTAGAGATAATGGTTTAATATTAGTCCTCATGCCTTAAAAGTTTTTTGTATTGATATTTATGTTTTCTTGTATCTGTTAGAAATGAGCTTTATTAAGTATTTGCTAAAGGCTCAGGTCTCAAGTTTTTCATCAAAAGAGAAACTTTTCACTTGCTCTCATGATAGGGGAGGCAAATACTCCATCTAATGGCAATTCAAGCACATTCTAAAGCTGTGTCATATTTTAACCCACAAGAGGCAAACCAAGGAGGTGTCTAAGTGGGCTGAGTAACCCAAAGTATATATTCAATAAAAACCTATTGAACGAATGACTACAAAATGGGAGAACAAATAAGTACACAAGTGCACATGGTAAAAGGATCACAAGCTTCTCGTTTCTGCCAAACTTGTTAGTATATAACTTTAATAAAGACAATATAGAATTCAAAACAGGTTTCTCTATACTAAATATTAATTATCAGCCTTCAAACAAGAATATCTCCTCTTCAACCAAGAATATATCTACATACCTGCCATTGTCATAAAACTTGTACCTTGTGGTAGAAAGAAACTGGGCAACCCTCAACACTTATCGCAACATCTTTATTTCTATGAGGAATTTCCATGCACATTGTTTAAGAATTCTGTGTGCCAACAGAATCTCTATTTTGTCATATTCTGGGTTTCTCTCCCATTTCAAAAGTGAATCAAAGGAGATGATATAGTTTGTATATTTGTCCCTTACAAATCTCATGTTGAAATGTGACTAATTTTGGAAGTGGGGCCTGGTCAAACGTGTTTGTGTCATGGGGATGGATCTCCCATGAATGGCTTGGTGCCCTCTCTGCAGTAACAAGTGTGTTTTTGGAGTCAGTTTTTGCTCCATTAGTTGACATGAGAGCTGGTTGTTTTAAAAAATTCTGGCATCTCTCTTGCTTCCTCTCTTGCCATGTTATGCACCTGCTCCCCCTTTGCCTTCTGCCATCAATGAAAGACTCCTGAGTCCTCACCAGAAGCTGCGCAGGTGCTGATGCCATGCTTGTATAGCCTGTAGAACTGTGAGCCAGATGAGCCTCTTTTCTTTATAAATTATCCAGTCTCAGATATTTCTTTACAGCAAACAAAATGAACTAACAGAAGAGGTAACTATTCATTCTTTCTCATTGCAATCCAATGAGGGGGTCTCAGAAATACCCGTTACAATGGCTTCCCAGGCTCCCCTCAGAACAGTCACATGATGCCTGGAATGATGCCTTCAGGGAGTCACGCAGTGCCTGCTCAACAAGCATTGCTTTCCATTCTTCAGTAATGACAGGTACACTGGCTTCTCTCTCTACCATCTCCCTACCTAAAACTAAAATTTTGTATATTATTCCCTTGGAGCTGTGTTCTCAGGCAGCTATCATAGCTGAAAAAGGATCTGTCAAAGAAGTCTCCACTGAAATGTTAATTACTGACAATGGCATAACGCGTTTCCTGCTCAGGGATGTTTGCATTTTGTGAGGGTCGTAGAAATAGCTAAATCTCAGCTAGCGTATAGCCCAGTGACTGTTTCCTGGATAATATTTAATACAATGTTTGAACTAAACTCAACAAAATAATGAATCCCTAGTTGTGGAAATACAAGCTGAGTATAGAAGACTTACTTGGACAAAGAAGTTGTCCAAGTGTAACTCAAACTCCAGAATTGAGTTTGAGCTAACTTTAATTCTGACTCTCCACATTTGTCAGAAATTCTCACAGACACATGTAGATCAATGGAAGAGGACAGAGATCCCAGAAATCAACCCATGCGTATATATATGGTCAACTAATCTTTGACAAGGGTGCTAAGAATACACGTGTGAAAAAGATGGTCTCTTCAATGAATGGTGTGGGAAAGACTAGATATCCACATGCAAAAAAATAAAATTGACCCCTTATCACTCAAAAATAGAGTAACCTTGAAATGGAATAAAAACTTAAATGTAAGACCTAAAACTGTAAAATTTCTTTAAAAAAAAAAAAGAATGAAAGCTCCTTGATGTTGGTCTTGGCAATGTTTTTGATATGACACCAAAAGCAGAGACACCAGAAAGAAAAATAAACAAGTAGGATTACATCAAGCTAACTCATCACATTACACACCTTAAATATATATACAATTTTTGCCAATTTTACATCAATGTAGTGGAAGAGAAAAATAAAATGAAATTTCTGCCCTACATTTACCCACAAGAAGTTCTTCTATATATAAGACTATGAAGCGATCCACATATATAAAGCTAATGTTGTTTCAAATTAGCTTCTATCACATATTTGATTGCTTACGACTTTTCACTAATCAACTGGTGGTAATTATACAAAAAACCTTTCACTCTTTATTAAGGAATATGTTTCAAGAACACATGGACACATGGATTCCGTTTTCTTGGGTGAAATGTAACAAAAATCACACTCTACTTGGATTCCAAAGAGCTGCTTTTGTGTTCTGGAGTGTCTTAGTTGTATGACTTTGATCGGTGAATTTAACTTATCTGATCTTCAGTGTTTTTGTTTTTGTTGGCAAGGTGGGGCATTTAATTATTTTAAATTATGTAGCATCTACTTTGGGCCAGGTACTGGTTAGACTTCTTGCAAATATGAATCTATTTAATCCCAGGGTACAGCACTATTATCAGACTTGATTTGCAGGTAAGAAAACCAGGGAACAGAAAGGTTAAGTAACATGCCCAAGGTCCCACAGCTGACAAGAAACAGTCCGGGCTTGAATCCATCTGAAGCATTCTGGCTCCCGTGTCAGGCTCCAATCTGGAATCTTAACGATTGCACATGGCACAGCTCCTCACAAACTGGAATCTTGGGTCATAGGAGTATGAAGGAATCCACATTCCCAACCAAGGCTTAAACTGCAGGGGAAATGTGACATCTGCCTGACAGGCAGAGGCCCTGAACAATGCGTGAGGGATGAGGAGGGTCTTTATTGCATGATTACGAAAGTTTGAGTTCAGTCAGAAGCAGTCCATGAGACAAGAATGTAATTTATTCATGAGGTGACCATAGAAAACCCTGGTAGAGAAGGGGAGTGTGGAAGTGAGATAGGGAAGGGATAGATGTCAAACCAGCATATGGTCATGAACGTGTCACGACCGGGGCAACAGGGACTCTATCCTACTATAGACCTTTGGGACACAGGTTAGCATAGGTAAAAATGGTCCCACCTGAGGGACAAGGAAGCTGAGATATGTAGCAACCACCTCCACTCTTCCTCATATTTCTAGGGGCATTAACTCCCTGGCACTGTGGGTGATGCCTTCTCACAGAACCATGAAGGCTTCTATGAGCAGAGCCACAGGTGCTGTAACAGGAGAAACTGCAAATGCCAGTGCCCAGTGGAAGGACTCTGACAGCATGCATGAAAAAGCACAGGGTGCAGATACATATAAGTACACTCATCAGCTTAGGAATAATTACAGAGTCTTCCGGGTGCAAAAATGCTGTTGGCCTTCCCTCCCCTAGCACGGCATTTCTCTCTCCCCCGACCTTCACTGCTGCTGGTTATCAGCATCGCTTGCCTGTAGAGCGTGACAAGTAATAAATTAAGAGTTTCAAGGATTAACTCATTCATTCAACAAGCTTTTATTTTCTAATTTCTTTTTCTTTTGTGTTCTTTTTTTCTTCTTAAAAAAAGGTGGGAGAGGATACATGTGCAGAACCTGCAGGTTTGTTACATAGATAACACGTGTGCCGTAGTGGTGTGCTACACCTATTAACCCGTCCTCTAAGTTCCCTCCCTTCACTCCCCACTCGCCAACAGGCCCTGGTGTGTGTTGTTCTCTGTGTTCATGTGTTCTCAGTGTTGAACTCCCACTTATGGGTGAGAACATACGGTATTTGGTTTTCTGTTACTGTGTTGGTTTGCTGAGGATGATGGCTTCCAGCTTCATCCATGTCCCTGCAAAGCAAGGTTTTATTAGGCACCCCTATGCACCAGGAAGTCTTTAGGTACTGGTGACACAATAATAAAAAATAAAATAAAATAAAAAATAGGCAAAAGTCATTGCCCACATGGAGCCTACATTCTGCTAGAGCAATCCGTAATTAATATGTGTTTATGAAATGCTGGACAGTCAGTGTTTGGGGAAATAAGAAGCAGAATAAGGGGACTGGAAAGTGCCCCTTGTTCAATGTATTAAGTGTAATGGCCACGGAGGACCTCACTGAGGACAGGAGGGGACATTTAAGTTGAAATTTGAGAGAGGTGAGAGAGTCAACCATGCAGGTATGTCAGGCAGGGGAGTTCAGGAAAGAGGACAGGAGGGGCGTTCCAGCCAAGGGACCACCTGAGGCTTGGAGATGAATAAAGGAGTAGGGAAGGATGTGGCTATGTGGCTCTATGGAAATAATCACATGGAAGAAGGCAGGAGCTTAGATCAGAGAGATAAGCCTGAGTCAGTTCTCAGGCTCTACGGGACTCTCTATGGATAGGAAGAAAAGGAGAGCTACTAGGGGGATAGCATGGCAGGATTTTAAAGAGCTCACTGTCCGCGGGGTTGAGAAAAGACTGTGAAGAGCAGAGGACAAAGCAGCGAGTTCAGTTCAGAGGCTGTTGTGGTGATCCAAGTGAAAAATGCGAAGATTGTGCCGGGGGTGGCGTGGAGACAGAATCCGGCTGTATGGTGATTATTGACAGGACTTCCCAAAAGTCTAGATAAAGGATATAAGAGAATCACAGAGTGTCATAGAACATAATGCCTTAGGGCTGCTACTCTTGTCCCAAACTCTCATGTTATGGTCAAGGAATCTGAGCCCAGAAAAACAGAGACTTTGAGGTACCTTCTCAGAGAGTTAAGAGTTACTCGCCCAGTCGAGCTGGGAGTAGATGCCAGGGCTTCTAGTTTCAGTGACTACTGACACATACTGACTACTTCCAGTGATGGGGGACAGCCACTTCCCCAGACCTGAGTAAAAATCTAACCAGGTACAGACCTGGCCACGAATAAGGACCCAAAAGGTGTATGCACCCCTGTTGGGCCCAGTCCCACCACAAAAAGGCCCCTTCTCTGTTTAGAGCAGTGACATTTTCCTTGGTAGCAGTACTCAGTCCTGGCTCGTAGCCATGTTCTCATGAAAGGTATAAACAGCAGGCTTCCCTTTTAATTTATTGACAAATAACAAAGTCTCTGTAAAATCTTGGAGTCTTGTCATGACAGTAATGGTGCATGTACTGATGGGAAAGTCCCCAGCACAATGAATAATGCATTATATTCCCCTCTCCTCAGTTATCACTTTGACATTTCTCACAAATGTACCTTCCGCTCCTCTAATAATGTCTATAGAGCTATTTGGCTGTCAGCAGCAAAGCCCCCTTGGGTAATCTCGAAACTCTGAAGAAAAGAAGACTTGGTTCCCCCATGATCTTCACAATCTATTTGATCTAAGTCTGGACGCTTTGCCAACAACACATCTCTTTATGTATAAGAAAAGAAACCTCACAACAAATATCTACAGACCGATAAAGTGTTTTTCCACTCACATGGGGCTAAATTAAGGGCGCTGGCTCTGAAATGAAGCCAAAGTCATTTGGAGGAAAGGCCATTTTCTCTCCCCCACTCCCTGGCACTGCCATGTATCTCTTCTTTCTTCTTATGAGGCATATTTAATTGATAGGAACACCAATTCATCAAATATAACTTACATTTGTGTAGAAGATGCAATGTGTGTAGTTGTTTTACAAAATATCTAATTTACTGGTTGAATTTTTCTTAATCTAGTAAAAGAATCAGTTTGCATTTTGTGAGCATCCACCCATCAGCTAGCAGAAGACGCCTCCAAAAAGCCTGCTGAGAGACAGGAACAAGTTTTTCTTGACTCAAAGCCAGCTTTATTCATTCCACAAAGCTGCTCATTCTGCTTTCACGGTGACATTAATACAGGGTTCCTCTTTGCCAAATAGTATTTTGAATATCACATTTTATTCCAAAGACTAAGTTCAAGTTCTCTCTCTCTCCCAATACTGATACAGAAAAACAAACTTCAGTCTAGCAGATTTTTCTAATTATTCTCTCCTCTTGCTTCCCCTAGCTCTGATACCCTCACCATCACATTCTTTTTCCAGAAGGTAAGGACTAACCAAACGGTACGTTTCTCAAGTTATGGGACACTGAATCCAATGCTCCTGAAATCCAAAGTCACATTTGTTTCTGAAAACACAAATAAAAAGCTTCCTTCCTTATCTTGCACTGTTCAATTACTCAAGATACTTGAGAAGGGGTTCGAGGAGGATTCTGTGCCTCGCGTTTACCTCTGCTGATAAGAGAGGCTCTTGGGACCAAGTAATACTATCTCTGCTTAACTGACTCCTGATTTGGAGAAAGAAAACCATAGAGACTCAGAGAGGATGTGTTAGAAATTGGGAGACATGCCCAGTCTCAACAAGTAAAGTGATTTCAATGAGAGGAGTTTATGAATACGTGGGAGCAGAATCTGGATTTGAAAGTGACATGTTTACAGGGAGATGAGATGCTCATGCCTGCTTAAATACTTCTGTGTGGTTATTAATAATCCCCAAACATAACTAGCTCACAAGGCATATGTTTCTGTTACAGTGAAGTCAACTCACCGTATCATCAGGCAGGATAACATGCAAAGATTATCTGGAGCCACCCAGCATTGTCAGTAAGAGGCCAACTTTAGATATGGGTGAGCAATGGTGCTGCTTCAGTTCCTAGCACCAGCACCCAGGAATCTGGCACGGAGGAAAGGAAATAAATTAGATCACAGCCCAGGTAGAAGAGTTGTTCTGCTGGGCAGCTGGATGGGTCCCAGAAGAAAGCACGTGCCATAATTCTGCCGAGTCCCAGCAGAGACAGGCTATGTTGCAGTAAATGCTTCCAATACAACAAACCTGTGATTCAGAAATGGGGGAAGACAGGATTTTAAAATGTTCCTTGTGTATCTGTAGCATTTTAAACAAGTCATTCCACTTGCCCTTGCACTGGCTTCGCAAACTGCTCACTCGTCCTCCCATGCATAATCCTGCTTTTGGCTCCATTTCTTTTTCTTCAGAAAATCAGCTTAAAAGTAAGGATGTTATCTGGGAAGAGTGGCGTAGTCACCCATCACCACTTTACGCCAACAGTGACATGCTAAGAAGTAACTGAAGCTGGACAGGAGGACCTAGGTGCTAATGATGACCCTTGACAATGAGGCACCCTAGGACCCTGCCACACAAAATGTCATTTATTGGCAGCACCGTCACCATCCCTCACAGTTTATTAGAAATGCAGGATGTCAGGTGCACCCAAACCTCATGGATCAGAATCTTCATTTTAACAGGATGCCCAGGGGATTTGTGTGTATATTCAAGTTGAAGAAGCAGTGTTCTAAGTTACAAGGGATCACTGGAATCCAGGAAAACAAGTTCAGAAATATGATGTTGGAAGTTGCAGAAAACAAACTTTTTCTACTTGATCTTTTCTCCTTAGGGGACATATATCTGCTTATTTTTATTATTTGTCTAAATGACTACATCTGCCAGAAATCTTTCAGATGTAAGGAACAAAAATAAAGGAAAGAATAAAGAGAAAAAGAATAACAGAGAAAAATTAAACAGGTCAAAGGAAAACTAGGAATACATTGGGCCATACGACAAAATGGTCAGGCACACGTAACTTCAGGCATGATTGAAACCAAATTGGTCATTTGGAATCTGGTCTTTGACTCTTGGCTCTTTTCTTAACATAGCATCTTATAAAAGCAAACTGTCTCAACAGGTACCCCTTAACGTGGCCAATAGCTTTACTACAATAGCAAAGGAACAAACTTCTTTTCCAATAATTTAAGCAAAAACATCTGGGGTTCACTTTAATAAGCCAGATTAAGCCAAGTATTCATCCCTGGAGCAATCACTATGCATCTGATTGGGCAGGTCGGGTAATATGTACATCTCTTTGTCAATGGGATAAGGTCAGTGTCCAATTACCTGTGAATTTGTTTAAAAAATATAATTTCCAGAGGAAAAGGCAGATGCTCTTACTTGAAAGAGAGGGAATGTTAAGCGGGCAAGAACAGCAGATGACTAGTACTTTGTTGTCTTTCAGGTTTATATTTCTAGCAGAATTTGTTGCAATCCCACTTTGTGATTGGGTTGCTCCAAGATGAATAGTGCCAGTCCTCACAAGAGAGAGACACTAGACCTCTAATCATTGTGCAAGGCCAAGGGAATGTGTGAGCTGCCTGCTATGGATTCCAGAACAGGGAGCCCAAAGGAAAGCAAGGGCTAAGATTTGGAGACTTGTGACCAAATCTTAGAGTTTGGGATGCAAGCCAATAATGAATTGAAGCTAGCTTGCAAAGGGCATCTGTGAGTGTGAACTTGCTAAAGAGGGGGATGACATCCAGAGAGAGTTTCAAGAAGTTAAGTTTGATAACAATTGTGGGAGAATTAAATGGTGGATGAGGAATAAATTTTATACTTTAATCACCCTTCTGGTGAAAAAATTAAGATTCTATAGCCTAAATACTTGCATCTAAACTTACTTCAGCTGGCCATAAGAGTCCCTAAACAATAATAGAATAGTTATGGGTTAAAGACAGTTTTCTATTGAGAAAGAGTTAGGAGAACTGGTTAAAAGTCAATGCTCAATGCCTGTTCATTGGTTAAATAACTTTTATAACAAATTTTGAAGCAATCCTACTTTAAACAACTGGACATTCAGTTGATGTAGATTATATTTAAGTAGAGGGTGGTCCTTTCTCATGGAACATAATGCAATAACATTCTTTGGTCTCAACAAAAACAGTAAAGACTACAGAAGGAAAAAAGAAAGAAAAAAGAAGGAAGGAAAAAAGGAAGATAGAGGAAAGAAGGACGGAAGGAAGGAAGGAAGGAAGGAAGGAAGGAAGGAAGGAAGGAAGGAGTAAGCGGATTGGGAAGAAATGGAAAGAAAAAGAGGAGAGACAAGGACAAAGGTGTGCAAAAAAAAGTTATTTAAAAGGTCTGATAGGGTTCACAGCATTTTCTGTGAATTGATTTCCCATCAGAGCTCTTTAGACAGTCCTTAAACTTGTGAAGTCAGATGTCACTCTAAGTTCAGGCCTCCTCTGCATTTGAGCTTCACACTTACAGTTCTGACAGCCATCTGCAGTGTGTTCAGAACATTTTCTGAAGGTGACACTGGGAAAAAGACAGTTTCCTAACAGGCCATGAGAGTATGTGCTATGGATCCTGATGGGAGACCTGTCCTTCTGCTGAGAGAGGCCTTTAGTGCGTTGACTTGTCTTTGAGCTTTCATGGGCACTGGGCTGGCCTCTATCTTCCTGAGGGAACCACTGACCACTCCCAGGGGTGAAGGTTCTCAGCCTCCCACTGAGCAGTATTCCAGGCAGCACTGGGCCCCTCAACTCTTCCGTCTTCAGGAAGTTAGAAATAAGTACTGCAAAACAAAGGAGCCCAAGATTGGTAGGCCTATTTATTCTGTTGGGGGTGGGGGGAGATTTCCAAGCTGGACTCCCTCTTCCTTCCCAGCAATGAACAACCACATACTCAGAGAAACCCCTTTCTCTTCATCACACATGGTATATTCCTAGTACATTCTGCAGTCAGTGCTGCTCTTCACCATCTGTCCATGGCTATTGATGTGTGTATGTGTGTGTTGGCCAGATGTCCTGATTTCATTCTAGAATCTTTGGCCTTGACCTTTCATTTCCACTCAGGAGAAATGGGTCTGAGTTTTCACAGACAGGACATGACCAATAAATGAAAACTATTCACTTGGCCCCAAAAATCTGACTTTCTGGAAAGTCACTAAAATATCTGCAACAATCTTAAGATTCATTCTAAAATACTTCCCAATACATATTTTACAGTGTACACTTTTACTTGTTTTTATGTATAATTTTTTTCACCATCATTCTTGACAGATTAATATTTTTATTTATCATGCCACCACAGACTAGTCATCTCTGTGTGTGTGTGTTTGTAGTTTGTGTATATGTGGATCGTATGTTTATGTGCATGCATGGTGTGTGTGTGTGTGTGTGTGTGTGTGTGTATGCCTGTGTGTGTGTATGCTGTGTTGGGGCAGGATGGGATGTGTGTAATTTTGGTGTGCCTGTTTAAGGTTGAGTGTATATATGTAGTATGTATGTATGTGTATTAATATATGTGTAGTATATATGTGTGTGATACATGTATGTGTTTGTGTTTGTAGGACTATGGAATGTGTGTATATATAGAGTGTAGGTGAGTTTACACATATGGTGTGTGTGTTCACTGTGTGTGAGTATTGTGTTTGAGGAGTGTGCAGTATATATATCAGAATTGTGTGTATATGCATTTGTGACTTCCTTAATCATGTTTTGATCTAATAAAGAGACATCATAAGAACATAAGAGGACATTGCTCTATTTCATATTTTAAAAATCTGTGTTTGAAGTAGGTTTTGAATATTTGTTTTCATACACAAGGCAATTATTCTGGTTCACAGCCAAAGGCAGCCATCTTGAACTTTTGGGAAAATGTCCAAAGTAATACTTCCTAAAAGCTATTTAAAATTGGAATGGACATGCCATTTTTAGGTGTCCAAAGGGATGACAGAAAATTGTTGATGGTGTGTTATTTTAGAGGAAGAAAAACTATTAAAATGTTTCTGACGGTAGCAACAATAAAATACTAATGAACCAGAGGAACAGATGGAAATTGAAAAGCATGTGCAATGTCAAAACCCAAAATACAGTGATTTATTAAATTACAGGGCTTCTTCCCCCAGGAGAGGAGCTGCAGTTTGCTGATAAGTCAACGACAACCGGGATTATTACTGTAACACGGCAACGCCATTTTCCGCCTGAAACCTGCAAGAACTAATTAATTATATAGCTTTGGCTACTAGGTTAGAACCAAGCTTTTCTGTCTGGTTTCCAAAGACTGAACTTTATAAATTGTCAGAAGAACAGCATTCTCCTAATTTTCTGCTAACTATTGTAGGTAGTTACAAAGACTATCAATTACTAGAAAGGAAATACCTCATGATAAATTATGTTTGCTCTTTTGACCATTTGGAAAGACTCTTTTTTCCCATAGCTTTTTACGTTCTGAAGATACCCAGACTTCCTTAGTGAGCAGAGATTTATATTGCCGAATTGCAACTCTAAATATAATGTGAGCATCAGGAGGTGAGTGGCTACTAAGAAGGGTTTTCTAATAGTGCCAGCTGGGCTTACTAGGTTGAATGGGTAATGGAAAGAATATTGTTCTCTCTACTCAAAACAAAAGACCCCAATCTACTCTACTCCTTAATAAAGACGTGCGATGGCTCACTCCTGTAATCCCAGCACCTTGGGAGGCTGAGGCGGGCGGATCACGAGGTCAGGAGATCGAGACCATCCTGGCTAACACGGTGAGACCCCGTCTCTACTAAAAATACAAAAAAATTAGCCGGGCGTGGTAGCGGGAGCCTGTAGTCCCAGCTACTGGGGAGGCTGAGGCGGGAGAATGGTGTGAACCCGGGAGGCGGAGGTTGCAGTGAGCTGAAATCACGCCACTGCACTCCAGCCTGGGCGACAGAGACTCTGTCTCAAAAAAAAAAAAAAAGGAAGTGACATTTTAGAAGCCTCCTGAGTACAGGCAAATAGGACATTATATTCTATCCATTATAAAAGAGAAGAATCTCCTTTGTTTTGTTTGTTTGTTTGTTTGTTTTTTACCCCAGAAGTAGTTGGGAATCAGAAACCAAACTGAATCCTGTAGATGCAATGAAAGCTTAGGGGAAGCAGACACTGGCTTGGAGCCTCCTGTGGTTGCTGGAGACTTTCCTCTCTCCCCACAGCTTTCCTTTCTCCTCAAGACTTGATGCTTTCTTAGTGCCAGAGAAACAAACCCCCTTCATTGCCCATGAGAGAGTGAACTCACAGAGCCACACTGAGGAGAAGCTTGCTAATATTCCCTAAAATTGTAACTGTGTACATTTATGGCCCAGCAAGTGTACTTCTCAATATCTTACCCAGAGAAACACACATCTATCACACCAGGGGGCTTGTACTAGGGTGGCCAATACAGTATTGTTAGTAATAGATACGTGTTTACCAAGAGTGGAAGGGCTGAATAATGTATGAGTATATTTAGGCCATTAAATTATTTTTGAAAGTTTATATATGATAGATTTATTTTAGTAACACCAGAAGACTTCTAAAATAGAGTGTCAAGATGAATAAATGCAAGTTATGGAATACATGAATATAACATAACACGTTTTAAAAGGAAATCTGCACATATATGCAAAACAATATTACACTTTTACAAATGTAAAGATAAATACACATAAAATGGTTTGGAATTAGTTCCATTGAATAATAAAAATAATTATTCCCTACGATGGCACTGGGTTTGGAGATGGTGGTCACGTTGGATTTAGATTTATCTCACTAGGTATGTAATCCTGGAAAAGCTACTTACTCTGACTTGGATTCTTTATCTATAAGATGATAATTATTTTTAAAATGCCTACATAATAGAGTTGCCATGAGTATTAATTGAGTTAATAATAACAATAAATATGGAACACTTACTTAGAGTTCAGAAATGCTCTAAGTGCTTTACCTGTATTACCTTGTTTAGTATAAAGCAAGTAGAATTATTATGTACATTTTACAGGTCAAGACACTAAGGGACAGTGAAGCTAAAGTAACTTGCCAAAAGCCTCATAACTCCTAAGTTATGAGAAACCCTCCTAAAGCCAGAGGGTCTCAGACAATGAAAGTCTTCAAAATGAAGCAGTTAAATAAAGAATGAAAAGTATTGAAGCCTAAAGATATTTCCTGAAGTCCATAAGCCTTCTTTCACTGGCGGAGAATAAGTTTGGATCTATTTCCCAGCTGAAGAAAGACTCAGATACCTGATCTTAATAGCATATTGCTCTAGCAACTAATTAAACAGAAAACAGATAGTCTTCCACTCAATCAAGTCCAAAATTTTGGGGTGAGTTGGATCTCTCCTTTTCCTGTATCCACTGGGACAGATTCAACAATTGATTTAAATGTGTCACCCCTCTGTGGCCTCATGTTGGGCTGAGTGCACCTCCCCACCTTTTAACTTTGGGCTTATCCATGTGAATTACTTTGTCCAGTAGGATGTGAATAGTCTTAATGTGAACAAAGGCTTAAAATGGGCTTGTGAAGTTTTGTTTGTCCTTTTGCACTTGTGCCATTGTTATGAAAAACAAATATTCTGGATATCCACTGTTCCTCCAGCCTAGGGTTGGAATGAGACAGGTAGAACAAACATGAACTTAACCTGTAGCCTAGAGACAAATCCTGCTGAATCCAACCAGGATCAGCCAAGCTCCAACTAACTGGAAGTCTCATGAGTAAAAAAAAGTGTGGCTATATGCTACTGAACTTCCAATCGTTTATTGTTTTCATTATTATTGTTACACAGCATTATTATAGCTTTGCTGACAGATACGCTCAACAAATATAATGCCTTCTTTTTTCAGTGACTCTGAAAGCCATCTCTCTCCTTGCCCTGGAATAGATGCTTT
Source organism: Macaca nemestrina (assembly GCF_043159975.1). Taxonomy (NCBI): domain Eukaryota; kingdom Metazoa; phylum Chordata; class Mammalia; order Primates; family Cercopithecidae; genus Macaca; species Macaca nemestrina. The sequence continues at coordinate 46,446,862 of NC_092139.1, forward strand.
AACTCTGCAAGTAGATAGTATGAGAAGATAGCCTTCAACTGCTCTTCTTGCTTATATTATCCGTCTGTTCCTATCACAGATCAGTGTTAATGATTGACTAATCTTTCTAAAGCCTAGTTTTGCTACTGTCACTTCTCTATTCCAAAATCTTCAGTGACTCCTAGTATGAGATACTGTCCCCACACTGCTCTAGTCCCTGCCAGTACCTGCTTTCTTATGCTTCTGTACATTTTCACATGCAGTTTCCCTGCATAGACTTTTCTTCTAAGAGCCCACCATTTCCATGTCTTGTATTCACATGGCTAGATTTTACTAATGATTGAAAGACTTCCTCTAATATCTTTGAGTCTGCCCCTTCTTGAGGCATCCCTGTCCAGCATAAACCTTACCCCTTCCCCAAATAGGTATGAACACATGCAACAATCACACTTGGGTCTCTTGAAATAGCATATTTGTTTTTTAAGCTCTTAAAAGCTCGCCATCCTACATAACTCTATATATATATATTTATCCTATAAAACTATCCTAATTGTTTACCCCCAGTGAAGGCCACAGGCCCATGGGCCTGTAAGTATTTGTCAGACAAGGCTTGGTTAAACTACAGAAATGAGTTAAGCCCTGAATTTCTGAATCTATTCTATGATACAAATCACCTATTGCACATTTCAGCTTTAGAGTATTTTCAGTGCACAATACGGGTTCATTTCACACTCATGTTATGAAATGAGTCAGTTGGAGGTTCTACTCCACGTGGTCACCCCAGGACGCAGGATGGAGGAGACCTTCATCTCACCACTTGTTCCCACGATTTCACTGTGGGTGACCAGTGGAGCTGAGATTTGAACAAGGCAAATGACTCCCACATCTGTTCTTTTACCCACTACTTTACATGCCTCTCAAATCAAACACATTCACATGAGGATACAGAGAAGGAATTCTCATCTAATTAACAATATGCAAAGCATTGTTAATTTATTTTTTAACTCTTATTGTGGTACTAGGAGAGAAGTATTTTTATTATATACATTTAGCTATAAGGAAATAAAATTTCTTGAGGTTAAGTAGTTTGCCAGTGGTCACATAACTAAAAATATGCCAGAAACAGAATTCAGAACCATAGCTAAATACATGCCAGAATCAGAATTCAGAACCAAGATTGTTTGACAGGTTTCCAAGATATTACCTAGGATATAGCACTTAAGGATTAGAACAAAAATTTATTCTAAAAGCCAAGGGAGATAAGGGAATGCTGACTCAGAGATAATCAGTAAGGGAAGGTACTCACACAAACAAAAAAATCCCCACTATTTCAAGAATTTTCCGTTCAAAATCATTAAAAATATTAATAAAAATTTTATTCTAATTACCTATATCTGATGAACTATGCATCAAGTAGCAATAATATATGTTTGATCCTCATTATTTGTGGATTCAGTATGTGCTAATACATCTACTCACTAAGACTCATTAGCAATCCCCAAATCAAAGTCCATGGAACTTTCACAGGCATTCATAGACATGCAAAGAGTGATGAAAAATTTGAGTTACTAAACATGCATGTTTCCAACTCTGGCCAAATAAGGTAACTTCATGCTTTCTTGTCTCAGCTCTAATACTGCAAACAAGAGTGTCCTTGGCAATCTACTTAATGCCAGGTTTTTCACATTGTTGTGCTTTTAGTTGGTGATGATGCTGTTTGAAAGGACCCCAAGCATAGTGCTGAAATGCTGTCTAACTACAAGAAGTGTTTCTACATGCAAGAAGACTGAATGTGCCTTATGGAAAACATACGTGTACTAGATAAGCTTAGTTCAGGCATGATGTATAGTGCTATTGAATGTGTTCAATGCTAATAAATCAACAATATGGTACATTTAAGTAAAAGCAAGAAACTCGCTGCTTCAGCAAATGCTAAAGTAACATCTGCAGTGTATGACAAAGTTACGGAAAACATGAAAAAGCAGCTAAATTTGTGAACTTATAAGATTATGTGTGATAAAAATGCATAATGGACAGTATTGTCATGAGACTAGAAACCAAAGAAATTTATGAGAAATTTATGGTCATATTACTCTGGGCCAGGAAAATTTCAAATTCTTCTCAGCTATTGCTGGCTGGCATACATGCTTCAAAAAGCACTAAAGCATGAAAATTTTTAAATACATAGTTTCTGCAGGTCAAGAGGCTGCAAAAAAATTTGTTTAAATAGTTACTAAGTGCTATGTGGAAGAGTAGATTTTCAGCAATAAGTCTGTCTTGTCTTAGAAGGATGTTATCAAATGAATCTATATAACATAAAAGACGGATCGATGTTTGGTTGATGAAAGCATTGTGATCAGAGGCTCTCAGGAACCTAACCCTGCATTTCCTCTAGGAGCAATAGTTCAATATTAGCTAATTCAGTGTCCATGGTGACTTTGTAGAACATAACTATTGTGAATAATGAAAACCAACTCTGTGTGTGTGTGCATATGATGTATTAGATTATTGTGCAGCACTTTAAACACTATTAAGAGTTTCCTGGAGATGAGAAATCTGTATGGAAGTAAGGTCAAAATTATATTTCATCTTATTGCTCTTCAATTTTCAATTCATATTCTAAGGTGATTTTTAATTTTTTTAAAACAGTTCTTAGATTCTTAGAAGAGAATAGCAATAAAAAAATACGTGTATGTGTGTGTATATATGTGTGTGTGTGCGCACACACACAAATATATCACCTGTGTGTGTCTAGTAGTAAAAGAAACTTTTTTCCAGTTTTTGCATGTAGGAATTTAATACTTCCAGGTCAAACTCTCTCATCGCATATGTTAACCATGTGGTATTTTTACGAAGTTCTTTTCTTTTTTCTTCAATCTTTTAATCTTACGTCATTTCCAAATAAATTTTTTACATTAGCTAACATGGGAATTGTGGCCAATAGTATTTTTTAAATTACTTTAGACATTTTGGGGGGTTTTGGAGTGTTTGTTTTTAGACCTTAACCTTTTTGTTGTTGTTGTTGTTTTTTATTATTATACTTTAAGTTCTAGGGTACATGTGCATAATGTGCAGGTTTGTTACATATGTGTACTTGTGCCATGTTGGTGTGCTGCACCCATCAACTCATCAGCACCCATCAACTCGTCCTTTACATCAAGTATAACTCCCAATGCAATCCCTCCCCCTCTCCCTTCCCCATAATAGGCCCCAGTGTGTGATGTTCCCCTTCCTGAGTCCAAGTGATCTCACTGTTCAGTTCCCACCTATGAGTGAGAACATGCGGTGTTTGGTTTTCTGTTCTTGTGATAGTTTGCTGAGAATGATGGTTTCCAGCTGCATCCATGTCCCTACAAAGGACACGAACTCATCCTTTTTTATGGCTGCATAGTATTCCATGCTGTATATGTGTCACATTTTCTTAATCCAGTCTGTCACTGATGGACATTTGGGTTGATTCCAAGTCTTTGCTATTGTGAATAGTGCCACAATGAACATACGTGTGCATGTGTCTTTATAGCAGCATGATTTCTAATCCTTTGGCTATATACCCAGAATTGGGATGGCTGGGTCATATGGTACTTCTAGTTCTAGATCCTTGAGGAACCGCCATACTGTTTTCCATAATGGTTGAACTAGTTTACAATCCCACCAACAGTGTAAAAGTGTTCCTATTTCTCCACATCCTCTCCAGGACCTGTTGTTTCCTGACTTTTTAGTGATTGCCATTCTAACTGGTGTGAGATGGTATCTCATTGTGGTTTTGATTTGTATTTCTCTGATAGCCAGTGATGATGAGCATTTTTTCATGTGTCTGTTGGCTGTATGAATGTCTTCTTTTGAGAAATGTCTGTTCATATCCCTTGCCCACTTTTTGATGGGGTTGTTTGTTTTTTTCTTGTAAATTTGTTTGCATTCTTTGTAGGTTCTGGATATTAGCCCTTTGTCAGATGAGTAGATTGCAAAAATTTTCTCTCATTCTGTAGGTTGCCTGTTCACTCTGGTGGTAGTTTCTTTTGCTGTGCAGAAGCTCTTTAGTTTAATTAGATCTCATTTGTCAATTTTGGCTTTTGTTGCTGTTGCTTTTGGTGTTTTAGACATGAAGTCCTTGCCCACGCCTATGTCCTGAATGGTATTAACGAGGTTTTCTTCTAGGGTTTTTATGGTATTAGGTCTAACATTTAAGTCTCTAATCCATCTTGAATTGATATTCATATAACGAGTAAGGAAAGGGTCCAGTTTCAGCTTTCTACTTATGGCTAGCCAATTTTCCCAGCACCATTTATTAAATAGGGAATCCTTTCCCCATTTCAAGACTAAACCAGGAAGAAGTTGAATCCCTGAATAGATCAATAGCAGGCTCTGAAATTGAGGCAATAATTAATAGCCTACCAACCAAGAAAAGTCCAGGACCAGATGGATTCACAGCTGAATTCTACCAGAGGTACAAGGAGGAGCTGGTACCATTCCTTCTGAAACTATTCCAATCAATACAAAAAGAGGGAATCCTCCCTAACTCATTTTATGAGGCCAAAATCATCCTGATTCCAAAGCCTGGCAGAGACACAACAAAAAAAGAGAATTTTAGACCAATATCCCTGATGAACATCGATGCAAAAACCCTCAATAAAATACTGGCAAACCGAATCCAGCAGCACATCAAAAAGCTTATCCACCATGATCAAATGGGCTTCATCCCTGGGATGCAAGGCTGGTTCAATATACGCAAAATAAACGTAATCCAGCATATAAACAGAACCAAAGACAAAAACCACATGATTATCAATAGATGCAGAAAAGGCCTTTGACAAAATTCAACAGCCCTTCATGCTAAAAACTCTCAATAAATTTGGTATTGATGGAACGTATCTCAAAATAATAAGAGCTATTTATGACAAACCCACAGCCAATATCATACTGAATGGGCAAAAACTGGAAGCATTCCCTTTGAAAACTGGCACAAGATAGGGATGCCCTCTCTCACCACTCCTATTCAACATAGTGTTGGAAGTTCTGGCTAGGGCAATCAGGCAAGAGCAAGAAATCAAGGGTATTCAGCTAGGAAAAGAAGAAGTCAAATTGTCCCTGTTTGCAGATGACATGATTGTATATTTAGAAAACTCCATCATCTCAGCCCAAAATCTTCTTAAACTGATAAGAAACTTCAGCAAAGTCTCAGGATACAAAATTAATGTGCAAAAATCACAAGCATTCTTATACACCAGTAACAGACAAACAGAGAGCCAAATCAGGAATGAACTTCCATTCACAATTGCTTCAAAGAGAATAAAATACCTAGGAATCCAACTTACAAGGGATGTAAAGGATCTTTTCAAGGAGAACTACAAACCACTGCTCAGTGAAATAAAAGAGGACACAAACAAATGGAAGAACACACCATGCTCATGGATAGGAAGAATCAATATCGTGAAAATGGCCATACTGCCCAAAGTAATTTATAGATTCAGTGCCATCCCCATCAAGCTGCCAATGAGTTTCTTCACAGAATTGGAAAAAACTGCTTTAAAGTTCATATGGAACCAAAAAAGAGCCCGCATTGCCAAGACAATCCTAAGTCAAAAGAACAAAGCTGGAGGCATCACGCGACCTGACTTCAAACTATACTACAAGGCTACAGTAACCAAAACAGCATGGTACTGGTACCAAAACAGAGATATAGACCAACGGAACAGAACACAGTCCTCAGAAATAATACCACACATCTACAGCCATCTGATCTTTGACAAACCTGAGACCTTAGCTGTTTTTAAATGAAAATGAAAGTGGTTTGGCACTGACTGTGTTCCTCCAAGAATTATTGTGATTGGAAGAGATACACTTAAGTTTCAGTGGGTGGCTAAATATTTGTTATTTTCTGAATAAGTTAGACTTTTCCATCTTTTGCAAAAATACCCCATAGAGTTCTTTGTCAAAGGGACCATTTGCAGCCTTAGTTTTTTCTTTTTTGCAGTGTGTTATTAACACAAAAATCTGATAAATGAGTAGGCTTCCTCTTATTCACATGGATCCTATTCTCTTCTATGAATCTTAAGAATTTTTTTAAAATAAAAAATCACCTTGGAATATAAATTGAAAATTGAAGAGCAATAAAAAGAAATATAATTTCTACTTTATCTCCATACAGATATTCCATCTCCAGGAAACTCTTACTGCAGTTTAAAGGACTGTGCAACAATCTAATTGTTCTACTTGATTGCAAATCATAGGACATGCAAACAGAAAATGAACCTATCTCAGTAAATGTGTTATTAAAATATTTTAAATGTGCTTGCACAGAGGCGATGGAGATGTTATGTACCTGGATAGAAAGAAAACAAGGAAAGAAAGGCTTTCGGCAGAGACCTTGGATACTCTAGATTGTAATAGGAATAAAACTGCCATGAGTCTGTAGACAGCTGGACATGCCTAATAAGGGGATGGTAGAGGAGGGGGGTTGATGGACCTTCAGAAATGGGAGCAGAAATTTCATGTGCATAAATGAAAGCAACAATAATCCAGCTCTATGTGCTGAGGCTATAAGAACCAGGTTTCTAGGATCTAGGATTCTAGAGACAGGAGACCTGAGAGAAAATGTGGAATACATTGACATAGCAGCCAGTTATTGACTCATTTTTATTCCTGTCTTATCATGTCAGTCCTTGCCTTCCAAATGCCTGCAAGCTCCTGCTTTTGTTTGCCTGAGAAATCTTCAGACCTCCAGAGCCCACTTTGCACACAAGTGCACCAGGCCTGAATTCCTGGGGAATGAGCAACACTCCCCCAGCAGTCTTCAACCAATAAATGAGGCCTGATCAACTCAAAAAAGTATTGAAGCAGACTGTTTGGGGACTCTGAGTGAAGCAACTGCTTGGGGACTGTGGTGAACTCCCTCACTGAAGTGGCCAGCTACAACTAGTTACAGCCCGTTTGATTTCATTTGGCAGTGTGGCCTTTGATCTGTCAAATTCTCTTGTGGGAAATCTGATTTTTAAATATTTAAAATTAATTTAAATTTCTTTTTAAAAAACAAATCATATTTGTTTATTTGATTTTTTTGGAAATAGAGTCTCACTCTGTCTCCCAGACTTGAATGCAGTGGTAGAATCACAGCTCACTACAGCCTCAACCTTCCAAACTTAAGGGATCCTCCCATCTCAGCCTCCCAAGTAGCCAGGACTACAAGCATGCACTGCCATGCCTGGAGACATATATATATATATATATATATATATATATATATATATATATGAATGAGACAGGGGTCTCCCTATGTTGTCCAGGCTGGTCTTGAACTCCAAGGCATGAGAAATCCTCCCAGCTCGGGCTCCCAAATGCTGAGAGTATAGACATGAGCCACTGTGCCCTGCCCAAACTTCTAAAAATTATAAAACACACTACACAAAACATCAAAATACCCTTAGGTGGTGTCTACTAAAACATTTGTGTATAAACCCTGTAACCAAGCAATTCCAATTCAGGCAGATACTCAAGAACACTACGTAATTAGAGCATCAAAACACATACATCCTATAATGTTCACAGGAGCACTATTCCTATCTCTAAAGTTGAAAGGGTCCAAATGCTTATAAACAGAAGTTTGGATAGATACATTGTGCATTTCCATGCTATGGGATACTATGCAGCCAGAAGAATAAGTCAATCATTGCTACCCGCCGCAAAATAAATGATGGTCTCAAACATCATGGTGAACAAAAGAAGCCACAACCAAGTATACCCTCTCTGTGAATTCATTAATATAAAATACACAAGCAGGCAAAATTAATCTATGTTGTTGAGCATCAAAACAGGAGTTCCTATTTCAAGTCAGATCTTCCACTAGAATTTCATAAGTATTGATATATGCTTTGGGGTTAAATTATTTCTGTCTCTTTTAAGGTGTAATTCTTCCTGGGAGGTTGATAACATGATTCTATAATTCATTATTACTTTAATATGGATTAGGACCCAATATTGATAGAAGGCCTCCTATTAGAGCTCCTAGCTCTGCCAGGAACTATAGATACAGAAGCAAACGAGTCAGAATCCCTGTCCCGCTGATTGGACAATGCCTAAAGCAAACCTTGAAATCCTATATTACTTTATGTAGATTTTGATTGCTGCCTATTCACTTCTGAACCAGTTACAGAGGGCTGGACATATGAGATTATGCTCCTTTGTTTATACCCAAACCTTAAGAGTAATACTGCCTTACTTTGAGTTCCCCTAAAACCTACCCTGAAAACAAAGAGTTAAATAAAAGTAGCTTATCTTGGAGACAATTCTGGAAAACACTAGTGCAGGAGTGAGGTATGAGGGAGGAAAGACAAATCTGAGGGGTGAGGGAGCTGGAATGTTTATCCAGCTACTCCTCTGAGTCATTAGTTTAAGACTAGTCTTACAGAACATTACTTCTCAGAAATTACCAATGTGACAAAGAAAAGTCAAAGAAAACTTTATAAAAGTCAAAGAAAACTCTCAGAAAAAGAAACACAAAAACCAACAGCTGAAAGTCAGGCCAAATACAATTTTCAGCAAAAGCACCAGAACCCAGAGTACATACTATGAGCATACAGATGGGGTTTCGGTATCCTCCATCTGCTACAACTACCCAAGGTAAGAGGCATTTCCTCAAATAAGTGTATGGGTGCAGGTAAGAATGGAAAAGAGACAACATGAATTTCAGGTAGGCACTCAAACCAGTGTCTACAACACACTCAAACCAGGAGTCAGACATCAAACAATGAAATAATCAAAAGTGAAAACAACATACTGTTGCTTATGTCTGGGTCCTCTCCAAGGTTGGCCCACCTAGGTGTCTACACTCATCTCTGGACAGCTCACTTTCCAATTCCATGGTTAATGCTTAGAAAGAAAGTAACCCTAGAATCTTCCCCACTGGGGGATTCGAACTCGAAATAATTTCCTTCAGTGCAGGAATCCAAACTTCATCTTGCCCGACAGGTGTCCTTGCAACCTGTGATTCTTCCACCAGAAGGGGGCACACTCTCTGACAAGGCAGCCTCTTCCATCACCAGAAAGTCTTGCTTTTTCTATAGCTCTGGCATGATCATAAAATCTGCATCCCCGTGACTTCCACCATGCTCCCCTCTGTTGCCCTCTGGCCCATTAGTCCCTCCTGGGGCTGTCCTGGACTCCAGTTCCACCTCTGCAGTGTCATTCAGCCATATCCACAAGTGCTTTGGACCAGACATTATTTTCACAGCATGGTAGGGGATGGGTAGATTTTTCTTTCATTCAGTCTCTACAGATGCTTTACAGATGAGCTCAATGAGTCTCAGAAGGGTTAAGTAACTGGGCCAGGGTCATAGACTGACTAGTGAGAGAAACGAGGTTCAAACACAGACTATCTGACTCCAATATAACCCACTGAGTATCTGGGGTGGGGTGTGGTGTGTGTGGTGTGCATGTGTATGTATGAGTGTGAGTGTGCATGTGTGTGAATGTGTGCATGTGGCTTCTCACTATCCCCCCACACACACTACCACTCCCAAGTCTAGTGAGTATCTCTCCATTTTCCACACCTATCCCTGACTACCTCACGCAATGAGATTAACCTCCAAAGCAGCAGTCCTTGAATCCTTCACCTTCCCCCAGCATCAAAATACACTTCTTTGGGGTCTTAGCCTCCAGAGTCTGTGCCTGCCTACCAAAAGGGCAATGGGTTCTCCCAATGAAGCAATGGAGGCCTGCGTGAAAAATGACTGTGATTTCTCTCCGGGTTATAACTTACCCTCAGATAATGCCTTCATGCAGAGACACAGCTGGGGTGGGAATTTCTGTCACAGGAGTAGGCATAGGAGAATTGGGGGTTCCTTTGGAGATTTGTGGTGCAACCCAAATAATATCATATAACATATCCCACCTACTCAACCTATAGGCTGAGCTCCCACTTAAAGGGATGGTAGTTTGCCCTAAGGAGCCGTGGCTACCAGGCTGCAATGAAGCCCTGCATGCCCTCAGTGCATTGGGGTATACATTAGAGGCCCCCGCCATGATGTTTGGGATTCAGTGTGCCCCTCCTTTTTAAGTCACAAAACAGTCCCATCCCTGCTCTTGTAGATTCCCCAGACAGATATCACAGACCAGTTGTCTCCTAACAGAATTTTCCTCCCCCTTGGAAATCAGTGCAGAGGGGAAGAAGCAGAGCTATTTCCATAAGACTGTGCTTGTTTCTGTGAAAAAGAGTAAGGAGTTTTGGTCACACAGCCGCGTGTTCAAAGCTGGGCTCTGTCTTAAACTAATGGGACAATGTGATAGTTCCTCAAACTCTCTGAGTCTAAAGTCCCATATATAAAACAGAATAACCCTCACCTGCTCACAGGTTGCTATGAGAATTAAATGTTGTGATGCCTAATTAAATGTTATGATGCCTAATGTTCCATGCATGCTGTAATTCTCAAAGTTGCTTTTATTTTCCTGTTATAAAAGCAAGTCCCCACTTTCCTTCTGGTACAGAAAGAAAGAGTATTTCAAGATTAAGGGTTTTCTCTTTCTCTCTCTCTCTCTCTCTCTCTCTCTCTCTCTCTCATCTTCAAAAGTAACGTATGAGACAGGAATACAGTCCTTCCTTGGTGAGGACAGCTAGTGACAGCCATGTGTTTTATCAGGACAGAGAACTTTCCAGTTCTCCAGGCATGTTCTCTACATTGTTCTTAACTATTGTTCATTTTTGTACTGTATCTTCCAGTTCACAATCTGCCAGACTCCACGGCAAAATCTGCCTTCACTCCTGCCAAAAATGATCATTTTCTCCTTCCTTGCTTCCCAGCTGACTTTCCTATTCATTCCTGATGTCATTTGAAAACTTAGCTGCCCTCCCTCATCCATGAGTCTTAAGTTCAATCTCCTACTGCTATGATTTTACTTCAGCATCTGGGTTGCTTAACTTACTGCTGCCATGGGGGATACAGATGTGCAGCAGATGCCAGGCTAAGTGGAAAGAGTGTGTCAAATGGAAAATGTATTCAGGTTGCCGTATGGATGGTAGAATGTTGGTTTTTTTGTTGTTTGTTTTGTTTTTTTTTCAGACCTCTGGCTCTGGAACTTTGCAGAAAGTTAAGATTTTTTGAACTTCTTATTGAAGCATAACATACAAGCAGAAAAAAATGTATATATCACAAATGTATAGCTTGTTGAATTTTCAGTCTAAGCACACATGTGTAACCACTATCCAAACCAAGTAAGAAAACATGACTAGAGCTCTATTTACCCACCACCCACCACTGTCATTCCCCCAAGGGTAAGCACTATTCTGACTTCTTAACAAAATACATTCCTTCCTCAGTATATGCAGGGAACTGGCTCCAGGACTCCAGGGTATATCAAACTCCACACATACCCAAGTCCTGCAGTCAGCTTTGCAGAACACACCTATACAAAAAGTTGACCTTCTGTACACATGGGGTTGGCATCCTAGGAATACTGTATTTTTTATCTACATTTGTTTGAAAAAAAAATATTGTATAAGTTGACCCATGCAGTTCAAACCTGTGTTGTGCAAGGGTAAACTGTAAATTTGTTTTTGAATTTTGTGTGAATAAAATTCGATATGATATATTCTGTCCTGTGTGGCTTCTTTCACTGAATATTATGTTTGTAAGATATAGTTTTACTGCTGCATGTCATAGTTGTTCATGTTTCATCATTGCTGGGTGTAGTTCTACTGTATAAATATGCCATTATTCATTTCATCGTTAAAAAACATTTGGAACATCTCCAGAGTGAGGCTTTTAAGAAGAGCTTTGCTATGAAGATTCTTGTGCATGTCTTATATTGCATATATGTATTCTCTTGGGTACATACCTAGAAGTAGAATTGCTGACTTATAGGGTATCCATATATTCAACTTTAGTAAACTACCAGTTTCCAAAATGGTTGGACCATTTTATGCTCCCACCACCATAGCATGAGAGTTTCAGATGCCTTGTGTCTTCATCAACACCTGGTTTATTGTCTATGGTATTCTGATTTTGCTTTATCTTATTATTTGTTTTCCGCCTTCTAGTGGATGTGCAATTGTACTTCATTTTGGTTTTAATTTGCATTTTCTAAATGATGAATGAAGTTTGGCACATTTTACATTTATTTATTGGCCATTTGTGTATCCCTTTTGTAAAGTGCCTATTAAAGTGTTTTGTATATTTTTAAACTTTTTAGTACTTTATTTAAAAAGTTTTTTATTAATTAAAAGATTTAAGTTTTTAATGTAAGACTAAAATTGGAGAGTTGGTCACACTTTAATGGACTTTTCTATCACTTGTCCTGATTTTAAAATAACTATGAATGTCCCCAGTTATCCCCAATGGCATCTCAAATTGTCAGAAATTTCTCCAAGGAATTTAATTTTATTCAAAAGTGTACTTTATAGCACTTTTAGAAACCATGGGTGGATATTCAGAAACCTAGTTTTTGTTACTTTACTGAATAGCTCTGTGACCACAGGCAAAGATTTCATTCTTTCTTAGTCTTAGTATCTCCACCTGAAAAATGAAAAGGTTGAATTTGAGATCGCCCATCTCCAATATTCTATAACATACTAATAAGTACATTACTTGGAAGGGCAAGGAGCAGGGTAAAACAGATACTATGAAACTTAAAAGAATTTCCATAAACTTGGTAACCCTTGCTCTTGAATGAAAAATCTGCAAAACATTCTAAACCTCAATTTCAAAATTTCTTCCATCTTCTTTCATGTCTTAAATTTTACCCAAATTATGTTTTCCATGCTAGGAGAAATACTGTATCAAAGCTCTGGTTATCCTTCTTTTCTCCAGAATTTTTTTCTTTATTGCAAACAGTAACTAGATCAGAATTGCCAACCCCCTCAAAATAAAGCAGCTCATTATGGTTTTGTTTTGGGGGGTGTGTGTGTGTGTGCATGTGTGTGTGTGTGCATGCATGTGCCTGAAATGGAGGGAAAGAAAAAAAACATTTATCTTCCATGACCTAACCATAGAACCCTGGACCAGCCTACTGCATCTATCCTACTTTCTATGTACTTTTGCTTCCTTGAACAGATCCTTCTAAGTACTCAAAGGTAAAATGGGTGTCACTAACCTGAAATCTACATTTTCTTTCTGCCCTTCCTCACTAGTGGCTTAACTTCAGCTGCCTGATGGTGAATTGTTGTGTCCCCACATTGACTGGAATATTTTACAAAAGAATATTTAAAAAGTCTTCACAACTTCAGTGAAATGAAAGATTTCATATAACAAGACACAAAATGCCGTAAGCATAGGGGAAATGATTACTAAATTAAACAACATTTAAAAGAAGAAGCATGTTCATCAAAAGACACCATCAGAGAAAGAAAAGGTGAAGCATAGAGGGGAAAGTATATGTGATACATAGAAAACCAACAAAGGACTTGGGGCTAGATTATTGTTTTCTAAAACCTACAAATCAGTGAGAAAAGATAGACAACCCAATAAAGAATAAGCAGTACCTGTGAACAAACACTTCAAAAAGAAGATAAATAAACTTATAAACAGATGCACCCTCGCTAGTAATCAGGGAAATGCATATTAATACCGCTGTGAGATGCCACTATATGGACACCAGACTCATCATTACTTAAACATACAAAAATATTGAATGCTTGAGAGGGTATGGAACAAAGTAAATTCTTATACTTGCTAGTGGGAGTGTAAATTGGGACATCTACCTTTTTACAGGCAGTCAGACAGTGTCTAATAGAATTAAAGATATATACAATCTGTGTGTGACTCAGTAATTGCACTGCTAATGCATAGCCTACAGAATTGCATACATATGTGCATCAAGATACATGTACTAATTTATGAGTGCATCATTCACAAGAGCACAAAGCGAGAAACAATCTAAATGTCAATCAATGGTATGAGGTTTAGATAAATTCTTATATATTCACCCAGTAGAATACTGTAAGTAATGAAAATGAATGACTACAGCTATACAGAACGAGATGAATGAATCTTCAAAACACTATGTCAATAAAGGAAACCAAATGCAAAACAATACATACCGTTTGATTCAATCAACATAAAGTTCAAAAAAAGGCAAAACTACCGGGCATAGTGTCTCATGCCTTTAATTCCAGCACTTTGGGAGGCTGAGGCAGGCAGATCACCTTAGGTCAGGAGTTCAGTTTGAGACCAGCCTGGCCAACATGGTGAAACCTCATCTCTAGTAAAACTACAAAAATTAGCCCGGCGTATTGGCGGGTGCCTCTAATCCCAGGTACTCTGGAGGCTGAGGCAGGAGAATCTCTTGAATCCGGGAGACGGAGGTAGCAGTGAGCCGAGATTGCACCACTGTACTCCAGCCTGGGCGACAGAGCGAGACTCTATCAAAAAAAAAAAAAAAAAAAAAAAAAACAGGCAAAACTAAACTGTTATTTGTGGATTATTAAAAATATAAAGAAAAGCATATAAATGATTGCTTTAACCCTAAAATGGAGGTTACCTCTAGGGGAAGGAAGAAGAGAGATGTGTACTCACGGTTTCTGGTTTGCTGATGGCATTCTGGTTCTTGATGTGGTGGTAGTTCACAGATGTAACCTTCACAAATTCTTACACAATATAATGATGTGTTAGGAACTTTTTGATATATGTTTTATTTCACAATATAAAAAGAAAATAATGTGTGTCAGTGCCTGGCACATAGTAAATGCTCAATACATAATTATTATCATAAATATATAATAATTGGATTTTTAAAGTACTTTGCATTTTACAAAGTGTTCTTCACCAAAAAAACAGGCACTGTTATTATTCCTATTTCACAGATGAAAAACTAAGGCTTACTCTTGCCACAACACAGCTAACCAGGAAGGAACAGAGCTGGAAGCACAGCTCTGGTCTGCTGCTTTCAAATCCCACCTCTCTTTCCTGGGCTCTCCTCCCTGTCATGCTGTTTAACCAAGGTAAATGAGCCAACAGTCTGATATCCAAAATCTCATTCAGAACAGTGTTTGCTTAGCTGTGTGATTTGAGTCAAATGTCCGTGTGTGTGTGTGTGTGTGTGTGTGTGTGTAAGCCTTGGTTTTCCCTTGGGTCAAAGGTGTATGAAGGCTTCCAATTTGCTACATAACCCAAGGTGACAGAAAAAAACACATGTTGTGAGGTATAAAATGCTGAATGTACTCAGTGAGTGCTGCTTTGATTTGCTTTTATCTATACTTTGAGTCTAAGCTTATTTTAATACTTAAAGTAAAACCAACATTGATGTTAACAGTTTCTCACTCCTCCTCCCAAGGCTCCCACCTACCCACCACCAAAAGAAATAAGTAATAAGGAGCCTGGTCTAATTGATGAGTTGAACATTAGGACCAATTATAACCAGCCTGCATAGGACCTTGTATTGTAACTGTGAACAATAGAAAGCATATATCTTTTCTTCACTGAAAGTTGATAAAAAGCATTTTCCCATTACATCCGTTGGAGAGAGGTTAAAGTGCACAAACTGGGAAATCAAGCTTATTTTCAGGCTGTTTTAACCGAAAACAATCTCTAGGCCTATTTCACATGTCTTCTGACAGGAGGGCATCCACTGGGAAGATTACGTCTGTTATCAAGGAGAGCAATGAACTTTCCATTTATATTAGACTTTTATAATCTGATGAGAGAAAGGTACGTTTATCTAGTCTTTTAAAAAGGAAAAGGAAACCCTACAAATCTGTCCATTATACCTGCAGAGAATCTAAAGTGAGGTCAAGACAAAAGCAGATTACTTTTGATAGTATTAATAAGAGTTTATTGCAAGGCCTGCGAGCCAGATCTCCCTCTGTGGATTTCTGAATGGCTTTAGGAGCTGGGCTATTCTTAGAGTAATGAGAAAGAGCCTTATCTCACACTATAGAAAATTCAAAGATCCCCATGGCTTCAGAAGCCTTATTGACGCACTTTAGTAAAACTGAAAGCCAGGGTGGTTACTATCACAAATTCATGTACAATGTTAGGGATATAAAAAAGAAAAACCTAAGAGTCATAGGCATGCAGTTCCCAATATGGTATATTAATAACAGCATCCTATAAAACCCTAATGGGACTGTGGCTGTTTCTATGACTAAATTTCATTTTGAGGCAGTATTAGCAGTAGTATTATTAGTAAGTTGGGGTTATTGGTTTTCAGTATCAGACACTGATTCTAATTTAAATAATAGGGAAGATATTGGAAAATTATTGAGGACTCAAAGAATTAGTGAGTGGTTGGGTTTGGGAAGAAGTGAGAGCCAAGAGAGTGACAGAGAACAAGATGCAGACAGCAGAGCAATAGTCTCCTTGTCTATTGCAATAAGAAAACCCTAGCCAGGCAGAGTACCATCTTTATTATGTATGACCTATAGTTACTGTGTTCTTGGGTGACTGGGTCAAGGTGTGAAGTTCTAGGAAAGATCATCTGGCTGACTAACCTCAGATCATAGGTAACCTCCCTTCTCACAAAATAAACTTATATAGGAGACAAAAACAGATGGAATATGACCCATTTCAGCTTCAGCAGTGGGCATGGAGTAACTGAAAATTTCTCTCCTACACCAAGGCTACACAAGACGTATCACTGAAAGTTCACCAAAACCTCGATTTTGTGTCTGACTCAAATCCTCAGATAAAACTCTTGAAAAAGATCTTGATTGCTGTTCCCAGAAGAGACACACTAACTGTCCCTATGTCTGTCCCTCAGTTCCCAGTCTCATATTCTTCACTAAATATACACATGCTTTATTTTTACCCTTGGACAATGAACGCTTTGAGGGCAGAGCATGCATCTTCATAAGGAGCCCAGAAGATGCTTGGCTTGTGAATGTTTTCTCTGAATTGCTGGTGAGTGGAAACAATGGGTCCCCCCTGGACTTTTGCCAGGCACTGCTTCAGAAAGTTCCCCAGACTGATGAAAGGATGCACATGGATGGCCTGGGGCTCTGCCCGTGGTTGGGAACAGGGGTTGTTTAGTGTTAAAATCCAGTTTCTATGCACTGGAGCATGAAGGGAAGACGAATCATTTATCCCCCTCAATCCCTCTTTATCCCCTCAGTTCATGACTCCATCCACCACCATCAAGACTGGGAGCACTGCATAATGATGGGAGTGCCTGAAGCCACATCTAAGGGTTTGCTTTAGGCTCCCTCCTTATACTTCTGTCCCATTATCATCATTGTCATCATCACTAAATGGTTTTCTTCATCTTGAAGACATGCAGCAAGCTTTCAATTAAAGTCCACTATGAATAACATTCTGTGCCAGGTATTAGGCTAAGCATGTTAACATGAATTATCCAATTTAATCCTCACAATGACTATATTAGGCAAGAACTCTTACCATTTGTGACTGATTTGACAGATGAGCCCAGCTTTTTCTTTTTTTTCACTATCTGCCTTTTTGGAGAGGTATGGCAGAGTAAGCACACAAAGTGCAAATTCAGGAACCAGTCAGCTTGAGTTCAAATCTCACTCCCAGTGCTTACTGTCTGTGTGACCTTGGACCAGTTACTTAACTTCTCTGTGCTTCAATTTGCTCTTCTATAAATGGAGATAGTAATAGTTCATACTTTATAACAGTATGTGTTAAATGAGCAAAAGCACTCAGAAAATGCCCAATGTATTACAAGTATTCAATAAATGTTCAGAAGGGCCATGTCAATTTTCCTCACATCTACTTAACTCCACACCTCATGCCTCAGTCTCCCCTATCCTGAAAGGACTCTGATAGCCTGTAACTGTGACTGAATTCTGGCCAGTAGAGACCAAAATGGGTTCATCAGGAAGGCCCGTATCCACTTTCACCTTCAAAAAAAGCACAACGAAATCCCGTAGGATATTCCAGATGTCCTCTCCTTCACATTACAGTACTTTTGTTCATTCTCCCTCGCCAGCACCTGTCTAGAAAATGGCTATTTTTGATTACAGATTTGATGACTTAAGCTTACTTTATTTACTTTTTATTATATATTTGACCACTTAGGATTTTTTGTTCTTAATTTCAGACATTTATATCTAATTTTCTTTATGAGAAAATCCAGGAATTATAGGTTTAATGCCATGGTAAGTAATATTAAAATAAATAGCAAGCCATGAATTGGTAAATTAAAACATCTAATAATTGGATTGGAAAATATAAAAACTCTGGATTCAGTGAACCAGCACCAGTCTAATTTAAATGTCTAATTAAAAGTTATTTGGAGGCACAGCATACACAAACTGCATTGCTGTCTTCAGTGACTGGGAATGAAACTTGGTAACCAGAAGAAAAATTGGAGTTGCATGAAGAAATGGGAATGGAGGGTAATCTTTAATCAGAGTACTCCATTTTAATCAAGGCATGTCTGACTCTACATTCCATTACCACGTCATTAAAATATGCTGTCCCCGGTGCTGAAACTGCTGTTACTTGTTTAACAGCAGAGCAACCAAGCTTTAAGGCAGAAAAGGAAGCAGCAATGCCCAGGATGGAGGCAGGAGCTTTTGTTAGCTAAAGCACTATTTATCCAAAGTTGCTGGAGAGCTATGGAGGAAGAAAAAGAAGGTGGTTTGTGATTAGGCAAGTCTACATTAGAACTGATTTTACAAGAACAAGCCTGCCAGTCTGCACGCTGATTCATACAGTGGGCTATTCATAGCAGAGGGCTATTTAACACATTGTCAAATATGACATTCTAAAAATGCAGCATGATCGTTTGTACAAATAGCTAATGAACAGTGACATATTTAGATTGCCCTGCATAGAGGTGGCAGAGTACGTGCAGTTAGGCAAAAAGAACTCCATCATCGTACAGCAAAAACAGAAAATGTCCAAAATAAAACTCTAAAATTAGATTTGTCTCCAGAAGTTTACCAAATCTGGCACTACTAATTTGTCACTGCTACCTTTATCTCTCTGTTTTATTGTCTAAAATATAGAATAACAACTGTGTCTACTTTTTGGCCTTGTGTGAAAATTAAATTGATATTAAGTAGGTTAGGATATATAATGCAATTAGGACAGAAACCAAGAAAGAACTAAGTCCTTAATAAACACACAATGCTGTAAGTATTGGTAATATATCAATGACAGGTATTTTTCCCAACTAAGGACATGTGAAGTACATGCATTTGTATAAATACTACCAAAGCAAAACCTAAATGCTAAGCTGAACTTTTATTTACAGTGTTAGCTACATGATGCTTTTATTTCTGTAGAATGGACCATAGAGTTTCTTCCCCTAAAGATGTTTCCCATTTTTAAGAGGTCAAAGTTGACTCCAGTTTTTCAAGAAAATGCTCCTCTATCAAGCCCTCTTAATAAACTAGACACTGTGCTAGATTAGGTTTCTAAAGGAAGCCAGTCAAGGAGCTTGAAGGTCCTCTGTCATTAATAACAAGAGCTATTGTAAACACACAACCTGTAGTACATTTGAACATTAGCAAACACCCACCCCACTCGCAACACACACACATTAAACAAGTTTTTATTATTATCCCATGTTACAGGTGAGAAAACTGCGGCTTAGAAGAGGGAGGACCTGCCTTAGGCACTCTGCCATAAGTGCTCGGCAATGTCTAATCTGTACTCACACCTCACTGTTGAGTAGCCCACGTTTACAGAGGTGCTGACCTCTTCCCACCTCCCCTTTTATCAAGACTGTGTAAAGAAAACAATTCGGGATAATTTAGAGACTAAGATCTCCTAATGAAATACAAAGTTCCATCTTCTCCCCACTTTCTGCAGACACTGTCAATAGAGCATGAACTAAGAAAAATCTCTGCAGTCAAAATGCGGTGAGCACAGCAGATGAATTACCTCTTATCTTTAGTTCCGCTTCCCTTCCTAGTGAATAAATGAGTAAATCAATATATCCCTAGGTCATATGCACCTCCTTTTACTCCAAGCAAGTGTTTGTGTTTTGTTTGAAAAAAAAAAACTAAGCCACCTAAAGCCATTTTCACAGTTTACCATCTAACAAAACACAGCAGTGGTAATTAAAACAATCTGGGGCTAAGGAAAGATGGAAGGGAAATCTGTCACCACTGAGACTATCAAGGAGAAAAAAAGAGTCCTGGGGAGCGAAGCAGAAACATTGACAATTTGTTAGGTCTAACCCCAGAGTGACGCACAGTGAAAGGATGAGGCAGAGATTGTTGCTACAAGAAATGTCAGCTTTACGTGAGAAGCCCGTGGAAGAACACTGAATAGGTGCTCATAGTTTTCATCTTCTGCCAAGTCCAGGAAAGGACTGGGTTTTCTTTGTACAAATGGGAATTAACTCTCTGTCTTTATTTTCATAGACTAGTTTTGGAAAGGAATAACCATTCTGGTATACTCACCCTGTGTCAGCTTAAAGTCAAGTGTTAAAGAGAAAGTCAACCAATATCCTAACTTTAAATTATTTTAAGTTTTGGTTTAACTTACTTTTAAGAATGCTGTCTTTCAAGTTCACAGTTAGATTCCTTTTTCTTATTCTGAGAGAGTTCACCAAACTCCCCGCCCCACTGGCTGAATTCACTCAAACCTCTCTCTGGGGTGAAATTGTTCAGTAGCTTTCAGCCTCCAACCTGTACCTGTTAGAGTAAAACCAATAAGAACAATCCTGAAAAACTTCTGACCCCCCTCTTATTCTTCTGAATCTATTTTATAGGAAAAGTTTTCCTACTTGAGGTTTTGGGTACTCTACATCTTACATAGTTGCTGTCTTAAGGGGAAACTATTTGCCAGAAATTTGTGAATTCCCACACAGTAAGAAAAACAATCATTGGATATGGAACAATTTTGCTAACCTCATTTCTCTATGTTTATTGGTTAAAGGAGACATTGATTAGATAATGTAATAACAATAGCAACAGCAAAAATAATAATCGCAAACCCCTGTGTGATTGTGTTCTTTTTGGTAAATGTTATCATTATTTTAGTCTTCAAAGCAACTCTTTGAAGTAAGGGCAGTTGTTATCCCTACTCTACAAACAGGAAAACACCCACATTAGTTAGAAATGATTGATGTACATCAATGTTAAAAAAAACAAAAACAAAAAAACTAAAGCTTTGTTATTACTGCCTCCCAAAAACTTGAATCATTTAATTTGCCATGACAAAATATAAGAATAACATGAAATGTAGATTTCTTGCATATCAGCCAGAGGTTTCTCAAGGGTTTTACATTATTTAGAGATGTATTGGTTTTTAGCTAGTCTGTCAGATAAGAGTGGAACAATAAATTACAATTTTCTATATTATCTTTGTCTAGATTCATTTTGAATTGTCTTTAAACAACAATTCTAGTCCCCCCAAAACTTATCAATAACAACATTAATATGTAGAAGTTGAAGAACAGAAAATATTAAGGGCTGGAGATGGAAGAATATACACTCAAGAAGTAAAAGAAGTAATCCCTCAGGGAGTGAGGGGAGTGAGATTACATAAGCTTTTTCCCCTAAACTGTTCCCAAAATGTTTGTCATCAAAAGAAAAACTAAAGAAAAATGCAAGAGTGTGTTATCTTCTGGAAGGAATCATATCTACTTCTGGGATGAGGAGTTTATACCTATAAGGACTAGAATCTGGAGTAAGAGGCACCTCTTACTCCCCACTTCCTCTCCTTCACATTCTCACTGGTGATTTGGAAGCAATCCTTTGTTACCATTGGCACTACCCGAACTCTAGCCATTCATTCCAACACCAAGGTGAGTGACACATCCAAAGAACACCAGGCAGTGCTGGGCAGAACAACATTGAAACTTATATTTCAGAGAGAGGGGTCCCAGCCAGAGAGAGTGAGAACAATCCAAAGAGGAAGAGACAAATCATGAAACAGAGAGAAAACAATACAAACCAGGCATATAATGAGGCAAGAGCAAAAGGCTGGGGGATGCAACTGTGGAATAAGAGCAGTTCAGGAGCAAATTTTGCAATTATGAGAGTCCAGTCACCAACTGGGCTTGGGTGTCCTTGAACGTATCATAATCTTTGACTAAAGGAGCAAGAAATTCTAACATCTTTGCCATCACCCTCATTTCTCAAAGGGGATTAACCTGACCTCTCCATTGATTGTTATTTCAGGAAACCAGGCTCTAAGCTGTAAGTCACTGAAAACATTTTGTGCTCATAGAAAGAACCAAAAGGAAGTGTTTGTAAGTAGTAACACTTGTAGTAATAACGGCAACAATTGCAACAGTAATGATGATAGTAATAATAGTTGTAATAATTATAAAAATTACATTTAATGAGAGTTTACTATGTGCTTTCACTGTGTTGCATGCTTATTTTAGGTAATTCACTTTATCTTCACAGCTCTGCTTCACTCATTTTGCAGAAGAAGAAAGTGAGGCTCAGAGGAAAGTCATTTGTCGAAAGACATATAATTAGCAAGGGCTGGAGCCAAGATTGGAATCAAAGTCTGTCTGAATATAGAGCTTAAGTTAACTTATACATCCAGAAAGATGGATTAGACATACTGTTCTCTATTTCTTCTCTAAGCAAACTAAAAATCCTGGATGTGACATATAAAACAAACAGAGGAGAACTCTGAAAGGTGAATAAAATAAGGCAGATAAACTAGGGGACTTAGAACCCATGGAACAATGTGGTGGTATGTCCTCTGGACTTGGATCTAAAAAAGGAAGCAACCTGAAAATGTCAATGGACATAGAAAACAAGCAAACAAAGCATTTTTCACTAGCCAAAGGACCAGGAAGGGGAATCTTAGAAAAAAAGAAGATTTCTAGACAATAATTATACTATTATAGCCAAAGAACCAAGAACAAATGATAAACCCACTCATGGAAGTAAGTATATTAAATGTAAATAGTCCAAATATACCAACTAAAAGACAGGGATGGGAAGAGTGGATTCAAAACGGAACTCAACTATATGCTGTCTACAAAAAAAAAAAACACTTCAAATATAACGATATAGGTAAGTTAAAAGTAAAATAATGAGAAAGATATATTATACAAATATCAATTAAAAGAATACAAGAATGTCTATATTAATATCAGATAACATTATGTAATAGAAGAGTCAATCTGTCAAGAAGACATAGCAATCTTAATGTGTATGCATCAAGCAACAGAATTGCAAAATATATGAAGAATAAACTGATAGAACTGAAAGGAAACATAGATGCCCCCATGATTATAGTTGGAGACTTCAACATCCCTCTCTCAACAATTGATATTGCTGTTCCAGAGAGAAAATCAACAAGGATGTAGAAAACCTCAACACTACCATTAAACAGCAGGATCTAATTGACATTTACAGAACAACTCACTCAACATAGATAAAATTCTGGAACGTAAAACATACTTGAGCACATTTGAAAGAAATAAAATCACACAGAATAGATTCTTATACCTCAAGGAATCAAATAGACATTGAAAAGAAAAAGATAAGAATACCTTCAAATATCTGGAAACTAAACAACACACTTCTAAATAATCCAAGAATTGGAGAGAAACTCTCAAGAGAAATTAAAAAATACATTTAACTCAATAAAGAAATGGAGCATATCAAAATCCTTGGGCTATTTCTAAGGCAGTTCTGAGAGAGAAATTTATAGCACTAAATGTGTATATTCAAACAGATGAAAAATTCTCAAACTAATAGCCTAAGCCACATCAATAAACTAGAAAAAGGATAACAAAATAAATCCAAACTAAGCAGAAGAAAATAGTTAATAAAGATTAGAGCAGAAAACAATGGAATTGAATTGAAAACAGAGAAACAATAGAGGAAGGTGAATGAAATAAAGAGCAGGTTCTTTGAAACGATCAATAAAATTGACAAACTTCTATCAGGACTGTATCAGGGTTCTCTAGAGAGACAAAACAAGTAAGATATATGGAGGGGGATTTGTTAAGGGGAAGTGGCTCATAGGATCACAGAAGCAGAGAAGTTTTGCAGTAGGTTGACTGTAAGCTGGAGAACCAGAAAAGCTGGTTGCATGGATCAAAACTGGTAGCATGGCTCAGTCCAAGTCCGAAACCTCAGAACCAAAGAAGCTGACAGTGCAACCTCCAGTCAGGCCCAAGAGCCCCTGCGAAGCCACTGGTAAAAGTCTCAGAATCAAAACCTGAAGACCTGGAGTCTGATGTCCAAAGGCAGGAGTAGGAAAAGCCTTCTCTCAGAAAGGAGAGAGAAGGCAGAGGGAGCAAATCCCCATCCTCTGCCTGCCTGATCCAAATGGGCCCTCAGCTAATTGGATAGTGCCTGACCATATTGAGGGTGAGTTTGCTTCTCTCAATTCACTGACTCAAAAATCAATGCCTATCAAAAACACTGTACAGGCATATGAAAAACAGTGCCTCATCAGCCATGTAGGCATCCCTCAGTCCAATCAAGTTGACACCTAAAATTAACCATCACAAAAACTGAAAAGAAAAAGAGAAGACACAAGTATATCAGAAATAACACAGGGAATGTGAATACAATCTGATTCTTTAAAAAAAAAAACTATCACAAATAACTAAATATAAAATGATAATTTGGATAGCCCTGTAACTGTTAAGTTAGCTAAATTCATAATTTTTTAAATGTTCAAAAAATTAATTTCCAGGCTCAGAAAGATATTTTCACCTTAACAATTTTACCAAATGGTTAACAAAGACATAGCACCAATTTTACATAATCTCTTCCAAAAAGAGATTTTAAGTAAGTTCAACAAGGCCACAGAACAAAAGATAAATACACAAAAATCTATTGTACTTCTGTATACTACCAATAAGCACATGGACACTGAAATGAAATATGTAATACCATTTCAGTTGCTCAAAAATGAAATACCTAAGTATAAATCTAGCAACACATGTAAGGAATTCATTTTCTGTAAACTCCAAAATACTAATTAAGTACATCAAATAAATTATAAAATGGTGATACATACAATGTACTGGGTGAGTCAACACAGTAAAGATGCCAGTTCTCTCCAAACTGGTGTACATCTTTAACACAATTACTATTAAAATCCAAGCAAAAATTTTGTAGATATAGACAAGATAATTATAATATCCAGATGGAAATGTAAAACAACTAGAAATAGCTTAAACAATTTTTTAAAAGAAGAATGTAGTGCAAGGAGTCAGTTTTCCTAATTTCAGGACGTATACACACACCCACACTAATCAACACTGTGTAGTATTGGTAAAGGGATAGACACATATGCCAATGGGAAAGAACAGAGAACCCGAAAATAGAACCACGCAAGTATGTTTAATTGATTTTTTGACAAAGATACAAAAATTATTCAATTACTCAATGGAGGAAAGATAGCCTTTTAAACAAGTGGTGATGGAGTAAATGGACACCCATAGGCAACAGAAGTAAACAAGCATGCCCCTTGAAAACCCATACAAGGCAAGGATGCCATCTCTCACAACTCATAGTCAACATAGTATTGGAAGTTCTGGCCAGGGCAATCAGGCAAGAGTGAGAAATAAAGGGCATCCAGATAGAAAGAGAGGAAGTCAAACTATCCCTGTTTGCAGATGACATGATCCTATATCTAGAAGATCCCATTGTCTTAGCCCAAAACATTCTCAAGCTGATAAAAAAAAAACTTCAGCAAAGTATCAGGATACAAAATTAATGTGCAAAAATCACTAACATTTCTATACACCAACAACAGGCCACCTGACAGCCAAATCACAAGTAAACTCCTATTCACAATTGCCACAAAAAGAATAAAATACCTAGGAATATAGCTGAAAGGGGAGGTGAAAGATCTCTATAAAGAGAAGTACAAACCACTGCTCAGATAAATCAGAGATGAAACAAACAAATGGAAAAACATTTCATGCTCATGGATAAGAAGAATAATTGTCATTAAAATGTCCATACTGCCCAAAGCAATTTATAGATTCAATGTTATTCCCATTAAACTACCATTTACATTCTTCACAGCACTAGAGAAAACTATTTTAAAATGTATGTGGAATGAAAAAAAAAAAAAAAAAAAAAAAAAAAGCCTGAATAGCCAAGGCAATCCTAAACAAAAAGAAGAAAGCTGAAGGCATCATTCTACCCCACTTTAAACTATACTGCAGGGCTACAGTAACCAAAACAGCATGGTACTGCTACAAGAACAGACACATAGATCAATGGAACAGAATAGAGAACCAGAAATAAGATGGTACATCTACAACCATCTCATCTTTGAGAAACCTGACAAAAACAAGCAATAGAGAAAGGATTCTCTCTTCAATAAATGGTGTTATGAATAAATAGCTAGCCATATACAGTAAATTGAAAGTGGACCCTTTCCTTATACCATATACCAAAATTAAATCATGATGGATTAAAGACTTAAATGTAAAACCCCAAATTACAAAATCCTTGGAAGACAACCTAGGCAATACCATTCAAGACATAGGTATGAACAAAGATTTCATGACAAAGACACCAAAGGTAATTGGAACAAAAACAAAAATTGACAAGTGGGATCTAATTAAACTAAAGACCTTCTGCACAGTAAAAGAAACTATCAACAGAGTAAACAGACACCTTCCAGGATGGAAGGAAATTTTTCCAAACTATGTATCTGGAAAAGGTCTAATATTCAGCATCTATAAGGAATGTAAACAAAGTTAGAAGAAAAAAAAATTAAAACGTGAGCAGGACATGAACAGATACTTCTCAAAAGAAGACATACGTGTTGCCAACAATTATGAAAAAAAGCTCAACATCACTGATCATTAGAGAAATGCAAGTCAAAACCACAATGAGATACCATCTCATATCAGTCAGAATGTCTATTATTAAAAAGTCAAAAAATAACAGATGCTAGCAAGGTTGTAAAGAAAAAGGAATGCTTATACACTGTTGGTAGAAGTGTAAATTAGTTCGACCATTGTAGAAGACAGTGTGGTGATTCCTCAATGACCCGAAGACAGAAATACCATTTGACCCAGCAGTCTCATTACTGGGTATACACCCAAAGGAATATAAACCATTCTATTATAAAGACACATGAACATATATGTTCGTTGTAGCACCATTCACAACAACAAAGACATGGAATCAACCTAAACGGCCATAAATTATAGACTGGATAAAGAAAATATGGTACATGGACACCATGGAATACTACGCAGCCACAAAAAAGAATGAGATTATATGCTTTGCAGCAACATGGATGGAGCTGGAAGCCATTATCCTTAGCAAACTAATAACAGAAAATCACATCTCATAAGTTCTTACTTATAAGTGGGAGCTAAATAATGAGAACACATGGACATATAGAGGGAAACAACACACACGGGGCCAGAAGGTAGAGGGTGGAAGGAGAGAGAAGATCAGGAAAAATAACTAGTGGCACTAGGCTTAATACTTTGGTGATGAAATAATCTGCATAAAAAACCCATGACACATGTTTACCTATGTAACAAACCTGCACATGAACCCCTGAATTTAAAATAAAAGTTTAAAAATAAAAAATAAATTAAAAATTTACAAAACAAAAAAAAAGAACAAATAAAAACATAAAACCCGGCAGGTGTTTCACACGATGTACAAAAAGTAACTCAAAACGTGTCATGACTTTAAATGCAAAACATAAAACGGTAAAACTTTTAGAAAAAAAATAAAACAAAATATTCCCCGTCTAGAACTAGGCAAAGAGTTCTTATAATTAACATCACAAGCATAATCAATAAAAGCAAAACTTGACAAATTGGACTTTATCAAAGTTAAAAACTGCTGATCTGTAAAAGACTGTTAAGATAAAAAGACAAGCTATAGATTATTAGAAGAAAATATTTGCATTTCACATATCTGGCAGTGGACTTTTATCTAAAATGTATACAGAATGCATAAAACTCAGCAGACAAAAAGTTAGATAATCAGGAAAAGGCATAAAGAGATATTTCACTGAGGAAGATTTACAGATGGTAAATAAGCACGTATAAAGATGGTCAATATATTAGCCACCGGGGAAATACAAACTAAAGCCACAATATTACCACACACTATCAGAATGATTTTTTGTTCTTTTATTAAGTGACACCACCACATGCTGGCGAAGATGTGCAGAAACTGGATCGCTCATACATTGCTTATGCATATGTAAAATGGTACAACCACGCTGGAAAACAGTTGTTGATGTCTTTAAAAACTAAATATGCAACTACCATATAACCCAACAATTCCTCTCTTGGACATTTATTCAGCAGAAATGAAAATGTGTTTATACGAAAATCTGAAAGTGAATGTTGACAGCAGCTTTATTCACAGTAGCCAAAACATGGAACAGCTCAGATGTTCTCAGCTGTCATTCATAGCAGCCAAAACATGGAAACAGCTCAAAACATACTTCACCTCCGATGGGTGAATGGTCAAACAAACTGTGCTACATGTGCATAACGATTGTTACTCTCTAATAAAAGGGAGAAGGCTACTGATGCACACAGCGACCTGAATGAATCTCCAGAGAATTACCCTGAGTGAAAAAAAGCCAATCCCAAAAGTTGCATATGGTGTGATTCTATTCATTCGACATACCAGAAGTTACAAAATTCTGGAGATGGAAAACAGAATAACCACAGCCCAGAGTTAAGGGAGTGGTGAGACAGGAGAGAAGTGGGTGTGGCTATGTAAGGGCACATAAGAGGGAGCCTTTCGTGATGGAAATACTCTGTATCTAAACTGTATCACTGTCAATATCTTGTTATTTCTTACAAGATGTTGTAAAATTCCATTTCATTGTAAGATACATATGCATCTACACTAATCTCAGAGTAAAAGGTTAAATTTTTTTTTTTTTTTTGAGATGGAGTCTCCCTCTGCCGCCCAGGCTGACGCTATCTCCGCTCACTGCAGGCTCCGCCTCCCGGGTTCACGCCGTTCTCCTGCCTTAGCCTCAGTAGCTGGGACTACAGGCGCCCGCCACCACGCCCGGCTGATTTTTTATATTTTTAGTAGAGACGGGGTTTCACTGTGTTATCCAAGATGGTCTCGATCTCCTGACCTCATGATTCGGCCGCCTCAGCCTCCCATAGTGCTGGGATTACAGGCGTGAGCCACCACGATGGGCCAAAGGTTTAATTTTTTAAAGTCAAACATGGGCTTCTTGGTCATAGCTAGTCTTAGAAATGCACATGGACAGTTCCACCACGCACTGTAGGGGAAGATGTGCCTCTGTAAGTTTACTTGGCACATGAAACAGATGTTCCACCATCTGTGCAGAGACCATCCTTCAGGCTGCCTACACTCTAGTATTCCTTCCAGAGCCAGAAGGTTTTGACTGACGACTGTATTTTGATCTTTCACTCACCCTAAATGTACATACAAATTCTAAGTCATGTATACATACATACAAGTGTTAAATCATCATAATTCCCATTTTCCACTCAAATAAAGTTTTAAATCAGGAGTATGACGCTGCCAAACACTGAGTGACGATAGCAGCACATATGCCACAACAGCCACAACAGATGGCTTACATGTCATGGTTTCTACCCTCAAGTTCTTCTGCCTAGTAAACCTATTAGTAAGCATGTTACAAAGAAGTATTATGGAATCGGGAGAAAAAGAAAGCAGGTTTTGTTGGCTAATGAGATCTCAGAGAACGAAAAAATAGCATTCCACAAGTGTATATAGGAGGTCCAATATTATAGCATCTAGATCCAAGGATTAAGAATCCTTTGTGGAGGTTTTGTTACTTTGTTTTTGTTTTAGTTTGTTTGGTTTGATTTGGTTTGATGAGAGGCCTAAAGAAGGCCACAAATGCTTTTGAGGATCCAGCGAAAGTTCTGGACCCACTTCCACCCTCTAAAAGAAAAATTCACACACACACACATTTTTCAATTGATCAAAACTATATAATCACTGCTAGAACCATTTTCTCTGACCTGTTTTAGAGAAATGCTCATTCAAGATATGATAATGCTCAAATGTCCAGATAACAAATATCAAATACATCTCTAAAATCCTAGAGCTGGTGATAGCCAGATTTGTTCCCAGTATCTTTGGACACTATTACTAATTATAAACATCTCCACGTTATTGCATTGTTTACTTCCCATATTCAAAGTGCTGATCTTCCTTACCTGATCAGGTCCACTGAACATGCAGACTTAGTAAATGATGTCTTGTCAATGCCATGCATTAATCAGCTATTGCCACAATAATGCTGTATAATCAACCATCTCAAAACTGGGTGTCTTACAACAACTAGCATTTCCCAAGTCTGCAGGCCTGTATCTGGGCTGGCTTTGGCTGGGCTCCGCAGGCAGTTCTGCTTTAAGCTAAACATCAGGTAGACTTGTCATGGCTTGGGTTTGGGCATGATCCAAGTGTCTCTTGTATCCTTGGGCCAAAGGCTGCTTAGAGAAGGTTCTAATAGTAAAATGGCAGAAGAGTGAAAGGCAAACCAAGCCACCAAGACCCAGTTAAAGCTTCCACTTGCATCACATCTATTAACATTGCATTGGCCAAAGCCAAGTCATATGACTGAAACCAGAATCGATGAAGTGGCCAAAAATGCCCAAGGTAGAATAGGAGAGTGGATATTTGCTGAGCACTAATATAATACTTCACAAATCACAAACAACTTTCTAGTATTTCCTAAGGCTTTCATGATGCCAGGTGCTCTAGTGAAATTTCACCATACTCAAATGACTAAAACAAGAAATCAAAAAATATAATTACAGCTGAGAACATTTTGTATGACTCAACTATGTTTTAGAGCAGGGCTTCTTAATCTTGGCACTACTAACATTTAGGAATGCATACTTCTTTGTTTCTGGGAGTAAGGTGATGGAGGGGGTGGCTGGGTAGTTCATTGAAGAGTAGTTAGCCACATTTCTGGCCTCTACCTACTACATGCCAATAGTGCTCTCGAGTGATACTAACCAAAAATGTCTTTAGGCATTGTCAAATGATCCCTGGGGGTCAAATTTTTCAGTGTTTGAGAACAACAATTTAAGAAAAATAGTCAACATCCAAGATACAATAAATATTGTCAATTGCCAATAGAAAACATCAGTAATAAAATATATATTCTTGATATCAGTATAAATAAGTTTGCATTCAAATAAACTTGACCGGGTATTTTTACATGGTAGGCATTGGCAAATCCTTCTTAAACCCTTATTAACTACTCTGTCAGGTGGGTAGCATTACTTCAGCTATTAGTGTTGAAAATAAGCTATAGTTAAATGAATTGTTCAAAGCCACAAAGATAAAAAGAGTAAAACTCGGATTTGAAATTTGATGTCTTCAACTTAAAATCCGCTTTGAGTAATAACACATACTCTTACAGCATTTATAAAGGCTCCTGATTATTATAATCATTTCCACTCTGCTTTATTCGGTATCCCTTTTCTGTAAAAATGTGTGATCACCAAAGAGTTCGTAGAAAATAAGCTGATGTTTTATGTAATAAATAATTTAATATTTTTGTAATAATAAGTAATATAATAAATTATAAAAAGTTCACAGAAAATAAGTCAAAGTTTTATGTCATATTTAATTGAGTGTTCCTTATTACTGACATCACAAACACTAAATGATGAATTATTTATAAAGTCTTCAACCACTAAGAATAGTAGTTATATCACATGTGTGTTGTAAAAAGTACTTGTTTTCTTATCAACTAAACCCGTGATCATCATCATCATTAAAAGCATAATTTTAAAGTGGAAATAGTGCCAATTTATTTTAAAGTGGAAATAGTGCCAATTTACCTTTTTTAGGTGATTTGTAGAAAGCATCTCAAAATCAAAACTTGTATCCATGTGATTCTCATTGTTTGGAATGTAACCTCTGGGGATCTGCAGAACTATCTTTGATGTCTAAATTTTTGCCACAACTCACTTTGAATTTATAGAACTCACTTCAAATCCATAAGTGGATTATTGGATAATCCTTCACAATATACTCTCAGTCATACAACTTCTCACTGCTCCAACAACCCCTGCCTTAGTTGAGGCCACACTCTTCTTTCTCCTAGACAATTACAGTAGACCTAACTAATCTCCTTCCAGCTTTGCCTGCTACAGACTATTCTCTGCGCAGCGGCCAGAGTGAGCTTTTTTAAATACAAATCAGGAAATGTTCATCACACTTCTACTTAGAGCATTCCAGTGGGTTCCCACCACATTTGGAATGAAACTCAAATTCCTTTCCAAAGTTTGCAAGACCTAATAAGCTGGCCAACAGTAACACTTCTGCACTCACTCACAGCTTTTTCCCCCTTCATTCAGTGTTCTGCAGCCACTTTGACTCTGCTATTCCTCAGGCACAACAAGCAAACTCCCAACTCAGGCCCTCTGTTCTTGCCATTTCAGTGGCCATTCATCTAGTATGCTCTTTCCAAGATCTGTTTTTAGGTGCTGCTCAAGGTTCTTACCTTACCTTGTTTCCTCTGCAAAGCCTTTCCTGACCAGCCTTTGTGAAAAAGCATCTCTCAATTCTACCCACCCCCTCACTTTGTTCTTTTATAGCACCTCTTACTAACTGGCATCATATTGCACATGTTTTCTGCTCTTTTATTTATTAACTGTCTTTCCTATTAGAAAGTAAGCCTTACATAGGCAGGAGCTATGTTTTGTTCATTATTCTGTCTCCAGGACCTAGGAGCATACCTGCTATGTTGTAGGTCTTCAATAAGTATTTGGTGAGTAAATGATGAATGAATGCTAAATAGTAGCTGGAGACTCACAATATTTTGAAGTTCAGGTAAAGTTTTCTTAAGTGGCTCTGCCACCCTACCACTACCATCCCCCACACACACCTATAGATTCCAGAACCCTTCCCAAGGCTTCTGAGATTCTCCAAGGCTCTGTGTTTTCAGGGGATCTCTAGTTCTGACTGCCTGATTTCTTAGTTTATGAATCATCTTGTCATCCTCTCCATGCCATCTTTGCCTCACACACAAAAAAATAACCTTCTTACATAAAGAAACTTGTGTTTTTGGTAAATTTTAACAAAGCCTTACAGACAATCTAAGGTAGGTTTATACCGAGACATGGTAAAGAAAACCTTTAGACTAAACATGAAACATTCTTCTTCTTATGAAGACTTTAGCCTCCACCCTATGGAAGACATCACTTATGGGTTCTCCTAAGCCCACAGGAAGCTCCTGGCCCCCACTTTACGCCACCCCTACACCCATCCTCTCCAGAGTTAAAACAAATTTCTCTCTTCATCTCACACAGAGCAATTCAGTCTTCTCTTTTATTGCCTTTGATCTTTCTGTCATCATGCTTTAGGTCTCTCTTCCCATTCCAAGAAGCTCTTCAAGACATTTTCTCAATCAAGTTTCTTCTCTATAAAAGAATGTCTGATGTCAACTGTCAAAAGGATAGATCTATTGCTTCTGTGACTGTAAGAGGCTCTAATATTCCACATAGCCACCAAATATTGCCATCTGAATAAATATAATATCTCACCGTTCTTCGTTCTTCTTTTTCAAATGTGTATATATATACAAAACCCACACATACACACACATGCAGATACATATGTTATTGTGATTAATAAAAGAAAAATAATTAGAAAGCATCATTCAACTCACACGAACTCACAGTAGATGTTGGTCATGGAGTATTTTGTCAATTAATCAGTTCTAAAAGATCAATTTTAATCAGGCAGATATCTATTAGACTTTCTGATGTTAAAAGCAGTTTTCTCATGTTTGAAAAGACTAATAGCTTACTGCCTGTACAGTGTCTATTTTCTCAAATAGAACCTGAAAATTAAGAATGGAAATGGACAAAGGTAGTCATCCTTGTAGATTCTTTTTACGCTTGTTCAATGTTTTCACCTCTGAAATTCCTAAAGGGATGAAGAAAACATAAGGCCTGTTTGTTTACCTAAATGACATGGGCACATTGTTAATGAATAAAGTTATATGCAGATCAATATTTAGTGTTTCATCTAAAAATAAGAATATGTTTGTATCATCATTTGCTTGTGAGACAGAAGGTCTTGCTTACCTTGCCTACTGCGTGGTGGGACAGGGATACCTAAAACTTCAGGAAGTCACAGTCACGGTGGTGGTGGGAGGATTAATGTCTAACATTTACCTTGAACCTAAACTGCTCCAGCAGGATTGTCAACCAAGCCATCCGGCATTCTTTGCTCTATTCAAAACAGTTGAGGGACTCTCACTGTTTTGCTGCCATACTGTGTTGGATCTTGGGAAGAGTCGACAGTCATTCCCACATCTTCTAAAAGACTGTTTCCAGTATCTCCCATGTTCTGAAATATTCTATTGAGACATATCACTCATTACTTGCCAGTAAATTCAATTGTCTAATAGGCATCTTAGATCCCAAGGCCAAGCATGCCACGCCAATGAAATCTCCCATCCTTCTAGGATAACACAGTATTCCTAATAAGTAAAAGAGGCTAACACCAATTCTGAATACCTGAATTCAATAGTCTTAACCTCTGGATTGCAGCTGCAGACACTGAGTCTGGCCAACTCCACTCACTGCTTAGGATCACCAATTAGGAAAAAGGCCACTGACTGATTGACCCTTACGACTACACATGACACTTTCCAGGCTGGGAAATGTAGTTCCCCTGAGCTGTTAACCCCCTATGGATCAACAGCCTATGCTTTTCTACCTCAGTTGAACAAAATCTGAGCCCAGGGTGCAGGTGGTCAACTAGTCATTTCAAATTTTCCTGCAACGTCTTCCAGGACCCTATGCATCCCTCTGGCCCAAGTGTGAAGGAATAATCCTCCTGGGGTATGCTTGCCAATTAAGGACCTTCAGAAAGGAGACACTAAAACAGGAGTAGAAGTTTCAGGGATTTATTGAGGTAAAACCTGTGAAAGATAAAAGGGTGAGAGAAAGCCTTTGGACCACTCTGCAGGCCTGATGCCATGAAT
The DNA here is from genome assembly GCF_043159975.1 of Macaca nemestrina. Lineage (NCBI taxonomy): Eukaryota > Metazoa > Chordata > Mammalia > Primates > Cercopithecidae > Macaca > Macaca nemestrina. Next base: position 46,481,637 of record NC_092139.1, read on the forward strand.
GAAGAAGGGAAGGAAAGGAGGATAACACAGAAAGAGGCTACAACGTGATGCAGCTCTGAGAACGTCTTAGCCACCCCAGTGGGGAGTTCCAGTGCAAAGAATGGCCGTAAGGAGTCTCTCAATAAATAGTAAAGCCCAGACCCTAGTCCCTCCATGGCATGTAGACAATGACTGAAGGCAGCTTGGGAACAGTGCACTCTCAGCTCAGATGCTGCAGCAGATCTTGCAGGTGCTACAGTAGGCTGTCAGCTATTTGCATTCCTTTCAGCAGGTTTTTCTTGTAGAGCTATCTGAGCAATGTACATTCATGGTTGTCCCAGTAGGCAACATACCACTCTATAATCTTGGTTGTGGTCTAATTCCTAGGTGGGGGATAATCGTACCATCCCAATAGTAAAAGAGCATCACAATGGCGAAAGAGTGGTGTGTACGTTTTCTTAAATAACACATTAGGATGCAATTTTCACTGAATCTAAAAAAGTTTTTAAACTCAGAGAGAAAAATTAACTAAAAGTAAGAAAAAGTTCTACTGCTTAAGAGTGGCAGAAACCTAAACATCACACAGATGGTTCCCCTGTTGGAGGTTAGGAAGCTGCAGTTCACATTCTTCCTCCTAGCTCTTTACAACCTAGTTGGAGAGACAAGCAACTAACAGGGTAGTAAAATGCAGTGGCATATACATGAAAAACAATTCCTGATAGATTATTGATATATGTGTGAAAGGGAAAACAAAAAAATCTATAGAAAAATGTGTCCAAAACTATCTTGTCTACTTCCAGCTAGAGAAAGTTTTCTTAAACAGAGCAAAAGAGTAATGACCATAGAGGAAACAGCTAATTAATTGGATAACATTAAAAATGAGAACTTCTGTTCATCAAAAGGCACAATTAAAAGAGTAAGAAAGTAAGCCACACAGTGGGAAACTATATTTTGATTACATGTACCTGACAAATCACTCCTACAAATTAATAAGAATAAAAAAGACACTCCAATAGATAAATGAGCAAAAGACTTCAACTGGTATTTACAAAACAGGACAGCTATATGACCAATAAACATTTGTAAAGCACAAAAAGAAAATTATAACCACAGAAAGACACCACTATACAACCACCAGAATGACTCACTACTGGCAATGCCCATTGTTGACAATAATGGGAAACAATTATAATCTACGTACACTGCCAGAAAGAGCAAATTAGTAAGATCATTTTGGAAATTTGGGGCAGTATATATTAAAGCCAGATGCTTGCCTACTCTATATTTCCCAAATATGTACCCAAGAGAAATGAGTGTATATTTTCACCAAAAGGCAGGAATAAAAATGTTCGGAGAACCATTATTTGCAAAAACCAAAATCCAGAAACAACACAAATGTCTAACCACAGGAGAATGAATAGACACATAGTACTTTACTCATACAATGGAATACTATGCAATAATGAAAATAAAAGAGCTGCAGCTACACACAACATAGAAAAACTTCACAGATACACTATTGAGTAAGAGAAATCAGACATAAAAGTATTTGTAGTGCCCAATTCCATTTATACGAAGTTCTAAAACAGACAAATGTTAACTATCATATTAAAAGTCAAGATTGATGATTACCTTTGGGAAAGAGGAATTGTATTGATTGGAAGAAAGCCTTAAGAGCTCTTCTGAGGTCCTGGTTATGTTCAGCTTCTTGTCCTGAGTGGTGATCATATGGGTAGCTTCACTTCAGGATAAGTAAGCCGTGCACTATGAGTTGTGCACTTTTCTGCATGAATGCTACATTTAAATGAGAGTTTGAAAGGAAATAAACTATAATGAGTGCTTCGATAGAGTTTACTGAGGACACACATGGGAGGAAACCCTGACACTGATTTAGATGATTGGGGAAAAGGTCCTGGATGGCTACACTGAATCCTGGAAGATTGATAGGAGTGAGCTTTGTCAATTGCAGTAAAGAGTAATCAAAAAAAAAAAAAAAAAAAGCTGGAGGTGAGAGAGGTTGCAGTGCCTTCCAGGAACTGCAGCTATTTCTTATGGCTGAAACACAGGGCTTTGAGGTTATGAGAGAGGAATGAGAAGAGAAGAAATGGGAGGACTAAGAGTTGAAATTATAAAGGGCCTCTTAAGCCTTGTTAGGAAGTTTGAGTTTGCTCTTTGAGCAATCAAGAGTTGGTGTTAAATAGGGTGAAATATGATTAGGTTTGCATTTAAAGTCATCAGTGTAGCTATAATAGAGTATTGAGGATAGAGATGAGAGCTTCTGGGAAAAAATCTAAGCTAAAGGAAATAAAATCAGACAGATAGAAAGGAGTAGAGGCTAATAAGCGTATATTTTACAGTAGGCTTTGGTATATGATTGACCATGTGGCATATTCCATATTTTAGCCTGAGGTAGATGGATGGGTCTAGGACAATTTCCATATTTTAGCCTGTGCCATCTTCTGAGAGGAGAACACAAAAGGACAAACCGTTTGGGTGAAAATACGGGGTTAATGGACCAGCTATAACTGGTACTTCCGTATGTTAACACCACAGTGAGATTCTAAACACCCCAAACAGACTCTTATTCTTTATTGCACTTTTCTAAATCCCTTAGCAGTTTTTATAAGTCATTTCATTTCAGTCCCTCAGTAGGCTGTAACACGGTCAGCCAGGCATTATTGTTCCACAGACAATGCCTCCAGTTTGCAGATTTGTGCAGCCATTTAGAATTGGCAAGCCATGATGCAGGACATGGAAGGGTGAAGTTGAAGCTCTACTATTATTCCTTCAGGGGCACATTGAGGAACCCCAGGGAAAGTCACTCTTCAACACCATACCTCTCAGTCTGTGGCTCTTGCCTGCACCACCGTAAAGGTCAACCAAAGCAATGTATTTTATCATGTTCTAAAATATAAAAAAAAAACAAAACTCGAGAAGGCTTTATTGTTGCATCTGAGAAGCATCTGTAACCTATAGAAAACCCCAAAAGAACCACCAGTCAACTTCCCAGACTAACCCAACCCTTGCTTGCTCTCCTCTCTAGTTGTTTAAACTAATCTGAGATGATCCTTGGCCCTAGCTTATGAAGCTGTGCTAATTTTCATGGCTACTGAGACTCCCTTCATTGATTTTCTGTGAGGGTAGCTGTGTTCAGACAGGTAGGTGGTATGGCTATTTGTCCAACAGCATTAAAACAAACTGATTGACAGCTTCATCTCTTTGCCATGGACACCCACATGCCAGGTATTGTCAAACACTGGGGACACTTTGGCATCTCATGCTTGATGTCTCCCATTAACCCACAGATACAGATTAAGGTGATGAATTTCATGTCAACTTATTTTATTTATCACCTCTAAGATGGGCTGTTAAAGAACCACAGTGGTCAAATTGCTCATATATCTGCCACAAGCCAAATAGTCAGGAAAATTCCACAAAGACCTGACATTCGAACATTTTATTTCCAGAGAAGAAATAGCTGAAAAATGCAATTTCTCTGAGTTTAATACAAAATCAAATTCAAAACTAAATATTTTTCTACTAATAAACAGAAAAGAGTAAGTGGGAAATGTTAATATAATTGGACTATTTGTTTACTGGATGATGGTGTGAAATGAGAGAAGAGGTATAATTGTGAGTCATTTTATCTAAAAGAAAATTCAAAATGAATAATGAATAAGATTCGAAGACCTGAAATGGAAAATTAAAATGTCTAAGTGCAAACATCAAAGTCTTAGGAAGCTTACTATCTATGAACACGTCATCCAAAACAAATAATTCAAGGCTTGCCGCCAAAATCCATGTTATTTCTACATTCCTACTCATTGTTTGAATAGACATATGGTACATGAGTGAACCTAAGGGAATTAATTTTGTATCATCTGTCACCCATAAACTTATAGTAGAAACAAAATTGGAAGCCTGGAAATGGTTTCATCTGAAACTCTACAATTGATAAGTGGATCATTGCACAGTGGATCATTGCAGGAGACTCGAGGCAGGACACGGAAAGAGACTGTCACTAAGAAGCCATTGATCAGAGGGTGGATGTACCCAAGGGATAAGCATTAGATTCCAAAGAGTAATTTAACTATCTACTTTAATTTGAAGATGTCCAAGCACAGAATGTACTTCTATATCACTGTCTAGCTGGAAATGACCCTGCTTATTATCTAGCCTCATCCCTTCATTTTACAGAGGAAGCATTTAAGGATTGAGACACTGAGAAACAGAGCCAAGGTCATATAGCCATTCAGGGGGCTGTGCTATGGATAGAACTCAGGGCATCTTGAGTTTGTATTTGCCAATCTTTCTAGTACCTGTGCCTTATGCATTACAGTCACTGACCCCATAAATCTTTATTGAACATCATGTGTGATTAAGGTGCTGTGCTAGATGCCACGAGAATGATTTAACACTGCCTGTCCTCATTTGGATCAAATAAATCAACTGGCCTTTACCAACCAGTGTGTGGCCCACTGGGAATTTAACATCACTGAGATTTACTCATTCATGGCATTCCTCTCCAAAGATGACACTTCTCTAAATGCACAAACATGTTTGGGTAAGCGTCCCTTCCATGACACAGATCTGTACCTTGTAGGATACAAAGTGGGCAAAGTTTATCTGCACTGGCACCTCCTATTTGATAAAAACACAACAAGCTGGCTCCTTTATCATTTGGGGAAGCAGAGCTGCTTCCTAGCAGGCTTCATGAGGTCATGATGTTTTAGAATGCTTATTGCCAAAGAAATTTTTCTGACCTCAATACTCATGCTTGGCCTTATTTATGTAGCAGCATCTCAACCCTTGGGCCATACTGCTTCTGCCTACCTGTAAGGAGGACGTGAAGGAATGTGTGAAACAAACGCTGGGTCAAGGGTAAGACCTGAAAAAGGACAGCAAGCCTGATCACCCCGACATATCACAGCTATTAAATCCTTCAATTACACTATTAAATATTTAGAGAATCTTGTCATTACATTGTTAAATACGCTTCCATTTTTAAGCACTGCCCTCTCCTTTTAAATGCAAATACCTCTGAAAGGGTTAGTACACCAAACTTTTAATTTAGATTATTATAATTTGCTTCTCCTCAATAGGAAGGAGCAGTGAATTAAGGACCAAGGACACCCGTGGCAGGGATGGAGTAATCACTGTGATAACCTCAGACTTGTCTAATTCCGTAAAACTAGGATTTGGATCTCAAGGAGCAGCAATTCTGTTCCAAGAAACTGGTTCTGTGCAGCCTTCTCCGGGGGTGATAATAACCATAATCATCATCATAATCATTAAAGCAACTGATATTTATTGGGGGCTTATTATGTTCCAGACACTTAACTGAGAGCATGATACTATTGAGGCCACAGACAGGTTCCTTTGAGAATCTTAAATCTTCACTTATGACCCCTGCCAGCCTGCCAAAAGATTATGAGCAGATCTTAGTATACACTTCTTTTTTTTTTTTACCTGTAGATGAGGAGTACTCATTTTCTCCTTTGTGGAATTACCGAGATAAAATATATTCATTGTAAATATGGTTACTCATTTAGCTGGTATGAGGTTATGCCTGGACAAGAAATACCACTTTCCTTGACTATCACAATTCAAGCACGGATCTTAGAGCCAAACTGCTCAGGTTAGAATCCGGGGTGTGTGTCCTCAGCTTCCCCATCTGTAAATTGGGGTGTAAAATGCCACTGCATAAGGTTTTCATGACAATTAAATGAGTTAACATATGTAAAGTGGCTGGCACATAGTATCTGCAGCCTAAGGGCTAGCTCTTATTATTACATTATCATTATGCCAAAATATTGACTATGTAGAGTCTTGGCATAATGAAGGATGCAGAGCTGTGGACAGAGTGGACAGAGAGGATGTCTTTGCTCTCAGGCTTCAGAAAAGATCTTCCCCTTAGTCAATGAGACTTTTCAAGCCAAATGACCTCAATTGTCTATCAGCCACACAGGGGACCCAGGAACCCCCCTGCAAGGCTGTCCAGGACCTCTCCAAAATGTACGACATGGCCACTTTCTCTTCAAGGGTTTACCAGTTTTCAGAAGCATTTCTGGGAGGGCAACTATAGACCCTCCTCACTATTTTTCCCTGCTCTCATTCATGAACAAAGGAAAATGCTTTTCTAGTCTAAAGATGGAAGAAATATCTTGTCATCTGTATTTTTCTTAACTGCAAATGTCTAATTTTTCCTATGAGTCTAGGGCTTAGGACACAAAAGCCTGGGAGATCTACAGGCTATTTCTGGTTTCCAGGCCCTGCCTTAGGCATCCCTCCTCTGAAGCAACTACCACCCGCATGATGGGGGAAAATTCAGTGAAAAAAGAAAAAAAGAAAGGTGAATATGTCCATACATTATTCTACCCTACTTAAACAAGAGGCTGTTTCTTAAATATGTAATTGCAAATACCAGCAACTCAGCAGAAGGTCAGGTTCCCACTGCTTATTCAGTCCTGAGAGCCCCTGAACACTGCCCTCTTGCCATTGCTGGCTTTTATTCTGTGTCCAGCATTGGACCCTGAAGTCTGTCCAGAAAAGGAAATCAGAGTCTGGTGTGTTGCAGGTGCTGAGGGGACACACGCATCCGTTTCCATCCCTGGTAAGTGCCTGGCAAGTTTTTGCAGACCCGGGAATCCTACTTCTCAAATTGGCCCCCGACTCCTCAGCCACATTATCAATCCCTCCTGCCACCACCCGCGAACGAGGACGGGGAATGATTCCAGCTGTGGACTGGACTCCTGGCAGGTTTGAATTCTAGGAAGGTCTGGTTGCTGCTGACTCCAACTTTGGTAGAAGTCAAGAGACCATTTCTTGCTTCAGCCAAGAAACAGAGTTCAAATAAACTTGAAGCCCCATTCCTTATTTCCTGTTGAGACACTCCCTCTATCAGATGTGTGTGTGTGTGTGTGTGTGTGTGTGTGTGTGTGTTTTACAGGTCTGAGTCTGATGTTGAAGGTTGAAATCCACAGAACATCTGGCCACTGCAGAGGGGGAGGGCTAGAAGGTAAGGAAGGACAAGAACAAACTGGAACTCACAAATGTGAGCTGAAGACCACAGAAATGGACTGAAACCGACCTCAGTTCTCGTTTCTTCTGACCTCAGTGATACGGTGGCCTACAGACGCCCCCAGGCCTTTGTCATGGACTTCACACACACACCTGGCCCCTAAGTCAGAGCAGCTGCAGCAGGACCATGGAAGACGCCAGTTACTTTCTCACGAAAATGAGGAGAGTGAGCAGCTCAGTGACAATGTGTGTAAACCACAAAACAACTGCTGCCTCTCTTCCAGGCTTCGGATCTCACCCAAGAATTTCCCATGGCACATCCTCACCGGAAACATACAGCAAAGGGGATTCCGAAAGATGCAGTTGAACCTGGCCATGCTGACACAGTGAAAAACCCCACAGTGCAAAACCCCATCAGGCTACATTCCTGGGATACAAGAATGTTCTTTACAAGGCCAAAGCCAAGGCAGATTCGGAAAGAAAACACTAAGTGTGTGTGTGTGCAGGTGTGTGTGCGGGGATGTGAGTGAATAAGCAGGGCCATGGCAAGCAGGGTGCTTGGAACCAGGCATTCCCAGCTCTGTGACATTTCATAGCATCATCCATGCTCTTCACAAGAACCCCACATGGGTGAGGCGGGGCTACACCCATTCTTCTGATAAAGACTGTCTCAGAGCAGGCAAGTACCTGCTAACAAAACTACTGTTTGTTACTTTTTGAATTCACATCTCTCTGATTCCATACTCAAGATCATCTATAAATGATATAGGTAATCATCTATATATCATTTATTTCTTATTTATATATCATATATGATATATAAATCCAGATGTGAGGGTATTAGAGGTCTTGGCTTAAGACTCTTTAAGAGGCCAGGACATCCTATTTTATAAGCCTTTAGTCTATTCTGAAGTTGGCTGCCACCTGGAAGCTACAACTTAGCCAGTTGTCTAAGCTGCATCACCCAGGGTCCTGGCAAGACACAAGCACTCACAGTAGCCACAGAGAATTTTAATGAAAGGACTGTTTTTGGAGGTGGGGCCAGCTTGGAGGTTGAAGGGAGCCAGCCAGGGTCAGTGGAATTCCCCAGGCTTAGCATCAGTGAGAAGCCACTGGAGAGGCTGGGGTAAGAAAGAACATTGCCAGACACTGGGGAGAGCTACATCTGTGGGAGAGAGGCTGCTCTGCTGTGGCTGAAGTCATGGCTGGAGCTTCTCTCTATCCACCCAATGATCTCCTCCCAGTGCCTCCCTCTAGCGAACCCGGAAACTAGACAGTAAGAGTGTCCAGGATATGTTATCTGTCAAGATCAGCTTCCTAAGACAAAGGAAGGACAGGGAATGGATCTGAAGAGACAAATGGAGCTCACTGGGCTTCTTAAATTGGTTAATTCTTTTTAGGAATCATCAGATATAAATGACTGAAGGGTACATAGTGGCCAGAGCAGTAAAGCTACAGAAATATGTGAAGCTGTCACAGCAGCAAAGAGCAGGAGGTAAGGACACAGTCCTGTCTGACATAACCACCCCATATTCAGCAGTATTGCAAGATACCTTACAATGCAGAAAAAGGCTAGGGCCATATCTAGATTTTAGGTAGAAATTGATGATGGATGTTTCCTGCAAGCTGATATAAACGTTATTACTCTTTTGCTCTAACGCTTTAGAAGCCACAGGGAAATTGCAGAATAAAACAAGTTTTAGGCTCTTGAGTCATCTGCCAATCTCCTGGCAGATATCTTTACATCTCAGAGCTGCCCCAAGGCAGTAGAATTATTTTTATGTATGCACATATAAAGAGGCATAAAAATAACACAAACATAAAAATAGTGCTGTGGTCCATCAGCCATGTGGCTCATCTTTGGGGTTGCTCTAACCATGCTGTTCATCCTCATTGACTCACTGCTTCAGAGAGAATATCTGGAAAAGGAGTGGCAGAGCAGCCTGAGATCCTTAGGCTTTACAGAGTGGCTGGGACCTGCCCAGAAAATAAGCCATTTCCCTCGAATAAATTAAGTACTGTGAAAGAGAAAGAGAATAACCTTTCCAGACCCATGAAGGCAAATGGGGATGATAGGAGAGAAGAAAACAAAACAGAAAAGCACATCGGGGGTTAATGTGTGTGCGTGTGTGTGCGTGTGTGTGTATACATATATACATACACACATGCACCCACACATACATAGAGACAGTGAGAGAGAGAGGACAGAGAGAAAGAGATACAGTATGATAAATGCTAAGAAAAAAGAGGAAGTACAGAAGTGCTGGGGTATACCATAGGGACCACCAAATCTGCCTTGGAGAAATATATATATATATATATTACACGTTATTACTCTTGATATATATTCCTGAATATATATATATATATATATTCCTGATTTTATATATATATATATTCCTGAATATATATATATTCCTGAATATATATATTCCTGAATATATATATATTCCTGAAAATATATATATATATATTCCTGAAAAAAATATATATATATATATTCCTGAAATATAATAGGCTGAAACATATATACAAGCCTGGAACATAACAGGTTTTCAATAAATATTTGCTGAATTTTTCATTGTTGTGGCTATATACACTAAGTATAAAATAGAGTGCTATGTATACACCATGGAATACTATGCAGCCATAAAAAAGGATGAGTTCATGTCCTTTGTAGGGACATGGATGAAGCTGGAAACCATCATTCTCAGCAAACTATCGCAAGGACAGAAAACCAAACAACGCATGTTCTCACTCATAGGTGGGAATTGAACAATGAGAACCCTTGGACACAGGTAGGGGAACATCACACACCAGGGCCTGTTGTGGGGTGGGGGGAGGGGGAGGAATAGCATTAGGAGATATACCTAATGTAAATGACGAGTTAATGGGTGCAGCACACCAACATGGCACATGTATACCTATGTAACAAACTTGCACGTTGTGCACATGTACCCTAGAACTTAAAGTATAATAAAAAATTTAAAAATAAATAAATAAATAAAAGTAAAATAGAGTGCTAAACTGAAAATTCTCAGGTGTCAAACCCTCAGAGTGGAAAAAGCCTGTTGCCCGCAGTCCCTGGACAGGAATCCGTGTAGAGGTGGCCTGGTAAGGTTTATCCAGCACTTCCCTAGAGACAGCTGACAGAAATAAATGGTGACCTTTCCCCGACAACATTGCCATATGACATGACTAGATGGTGACCTTTCCCCAACAACATTGCCGTATAAGATGACTAGAAACGTGCTAGGCCCCTGCCACAGATCGGGGCCCATCCAGGCCAGAACTCTGTCCTGCTATGATGACAGTGCTTTGTTCCTGGAAGAATATGAAAGCCTCTGCCACCTTGATTTCACCCTGTGACACTGATCACTCAGAGCTGCAGGTTCTCAATGTTTGGTTGGAACATCATGTCACTTTTCTTATTTATTTCTCTTTCTATCTCCTGTGCAAACCCTTTTTTTCTATACAGAAATCAGGCCTGGACTGAGAGAATAAAGGAAGACTGACTTTTCATTCTACATCTATCCTTTTTTTTTTTAACTTGTTTTAAAACTTTTTCCTGTGAATTGTATAACATTTTCAATTAAAAAATGAGTTTAAAAGACCAAAAATCTACATGTTGCTTTCCACCAGTCTTCCTACCAATATTATTAGCAAGAATTATACCCAAGCACAACTTGTAGCTGGCTGGGAAGATTTGCTTTGATTCCAGCCTCTGACTCAATCCCATTTCTGCTACAAAGTAGGGCAATGAGGTACAGCAGCAGGACTGGCCTCCTTTGCTCCATTTATTCCAGTGCTGCATGACTGTGAGTTTCTTTAACTGCAGAAGGCCTAGTGCACAGGACACAGCTCTGTGTGGCCCCCCATGGAGTTATTCTCTGAACCCCTGTCCAAGGTTGGGTAAGAGGAATGGATATGAAAGGCTAAACTTATTTGGCTTGTGCTTTCAACACCTGTGTAGTAATCCTCTTACCCAATATATTGAGTAGACAGAAGCAAAAGGATAGTCAATTATAATACAACAGCCCATTCTTTCATCAGAGCCAGAATTCTCACAGCTTTCTATTTCAATTGACATTTGTTCCTCTTTAAATAAAGACCTTGTGCAAGCTTTATGAATATTTTTAATTAATAGATGCCTTCATCAAACACAAGAATAATTAACTATTAAACTCACCAGAGAGCCCCCTAAAATTAGACCGATTATCTGGACCATAATTTGCTTTTTCAACACCACAGGGCACCCCCAGGGCTCCAAATGCTTCTGTAACTCCCCCACATGCGTTTGCTCAGGTCCTCTGAATCCTGCTCTGCTCCTTCCCTTCTAGAAGTGCACCTTCCTTTCTCCTTGCTTGTGCCTTCTCTGCTTATTTGACCCCTCTCGCTCTCCAAAAATTGTAATGAACACAACTCTCTTCTCTGCTTTGGTGCTCAGCTGCGACCTCTGCGTGGAGAGCAATCATGGAGTAGAAGGAAGCAGGATGGATCATTCGGAGTTGGTCACAAGAAGCCAGAAGAGAAAGTGGAGAAAAAAAAAGTGAAGGAAAGTGAAGGCAAATGTTCTCTCCAGCTGGCAAAAATATTTTAGGAAAATTAGCCCTGATTTAGACTGTGTGAAGGCAGGTCTTGCCTTTCATGACAAAGTCAAGGCCATCTTCTGAGAGTCAAATCAATTGAAGTTGGTTCCTCTTGAAATAAAGACCTTATGCAGGCTCATTTTTATATAAATATTTTTAATTAATAGATGCCTTCATCAAACATGAGAAGAATTAAGCATTAACACTCACCAGAGACCCTGAAATCAGATTGATTATCTGCATCTTAATTTGCTTTTTTGACATTACTAATTTATTTTTAATAGGTCTGTAATTTAGCTTTATCTATTTCTTATTCTGCTTGGCAGACTCAAATGCCTGCAGCTCACCAGTCAGCCTCTGTAACCTTTAGGTGCTGCTGTCAGCACAGTATATTAATTTTTAAATTATCCAGCCAGTGTGAGGAAGAATATCAATTAATTTCCACATGGGAATCAAGCTAACATCTCTTTCCCCTCCCCAGTAATGGTGAAATTTAAATGAAGGAGAGGGCCAACTGCAAGGATAATCTAGATAAAGAAGGAAATTCTCACTCTTATATTACAGAATCTGCTGTCCTTGAAATGCCTTCCATTTGAATCAGTGCCTTAAAATCATTACTGTAGTGAAAATAAATGTTCCTTTGTTGGGACCCATTATCCATAGAGTAACTCATGGAACAGCAGGGAATGGAGGGCAGGGACTTTAACATTGTGTTCATGGAAATATCCTAGGCACCTAGAACGATGTCTAGATGCAGTAGGCGTCCAATAAATACTTGTTAAATACATTTACAAAAATACTAGATTGTGTATATAGCAAACACTGCTGATGCTCTCCGAAGCTGAAACAAACTTGATTCATAACATGTAAAATGGAGACAGTAGACAGAGGATAGTTTTCAGCAATAAGCAAGAACAAGCAAAACCAGACAAAAAAGAATCACCTAAATTGCCATGACAAATGAATGAAAAGCAGGGAATGTTTACTTCTTTGCAAGGGATCATTTAGAACCATCATTTGTTTTCAAGGATGATTGATAGATAGATAGATAGATAGATAGATAGATAGATAGATAGATAGATAGATAGATAACACATTGAATGAGGTAAGCAGAGATTTGATATGACTTATTTGGAGAGAGTAATTGTGAGAGTCTATAGTAGGCAAACCACATGTAAGCAATTGGCTTAATTCTGGCCCTGAAATTTAGACAGGGCATTGATAAACAGGGCCTCCAGAGGGGCGGATGAAAATGGGAGGGTATATGGAGAAAGGCTGCAGTATCTGGTAATGTATAGTGTAAAGGAAAGATCTAAAGGCCTAATGGCATCTGTATTGAACAAGAGGGAAGAACTGGATCAATGAAAACAGATATTTAGTCCAGCATAAAAATATTTAAAGCAAATGAAAGTGACTCAAGGCTGTCATTCCAGCATAGATTCTCAATGCTTCTCATCTGCACAGCTGGATTAGCCTCTTTCTTGGCTTTCCTACCTTCTGACTCCCCGATCCCAGCCCATGCCAGTCCATCCCTGCCACTAGTGTCAGCCTGGTATTTCTAAAGCACAACATTCACTGCATCCCATCTAAGCTCAAAATCTCTTCAGTGGTTTCCAACTTCTTGTGTTGAACCAGATTCAAATTTCTGAGTCAGGCATTGAAGGATACCTGCGGTAGGGCATCAATTTACCTTTCCAGGATCATCCACATACCCCACATTCACATCTTTCCCCCAGCTAAGCCAAAGAAACTCACTTTTCTTCAAACCAACATTATGACCCCTGCAAACAGCAGCCCTGTGTTTCATGTGTAACCTCTGTGTGACGCGCTCCCTGAGCATCTCAGGTTGTCAAAAATCTCTCCACTTTTCAAAGAACCTTTTCCATTTGTTTCCATTTCTGATTAGATGAACACTTTACTAGTCAAAAAAAAAATTACCAGAATTCCTCTCTAAAAGGAAGCTCCCTTTGTTTTCGGAAAAAATCCCTTAGAAATCTCATGGTGTCAGAAGCAAGAGCAGAAAAGCAGAATCCCAAATCAAAAAGTGGAATGATTTCGTGTCTGTGCATGACAAAAAAGGTAAACAACAGAGTTATTTATGCAGGGTAAATTAGAACTGTAAGATTTGCATGCTGAAATCATGGCTGCTATATGGCCCTTAGATTGGAGTATGAATAGAGAGGGCAGCAGCATTAATCCAGATGAATATCATGAAGGCACAGCCATGGGCATGCTAGTAGAGAGGGTGATAAATGGTCAGGTTGAAGGCATTTGTTAGACAGATCCACCAGGTTCACTGATGATCATATGTGGGGAGGGGATGAATTATGGCTAAACACCTCAACCTCTGTCTTGAGAAACATGGGGGTTGGTTGTTAGAGCCAAAATTGAGATCAGCAACAATGGGCTTGGGGGAGGTGGAAATCAAACATTCCATTTTGGATGGTTGTCTCAGATGTCTATGAAATGTCTACATGGAAATATGAATTAGGCAATTGCATAAGTAAGACAAGAGTCTAAAGGAAAGATCTAGCTTAGATAAACACAGGAGCTATTACTATAAGACTGTATGTAAAATCATAAAAATGGATTAGATGACATACGGAAGGGAAGAAAAGAAAGAAAAAAGATTCTGGCTCAGTTCTTAGTCTTTAGAAATCCTAGAATTGAGGTTCAGTGAAAGCCAGGGAATCTTTAATGGGGACACAGGAAATGCAGTCCAAAAGGAAGTAGGCATTCAGGAGGTGTAATGTACACAGTAAGGAAAATGGGAGACTCTCCCAGGAGAAGTGAGTGCTAACCATCTCAAGTATTACTAAGAAACCAAATAGCATATGAACATAAAGTCAGTCTTACCTCAATAAAACTTCTAATTTACATAAATACTTTTGAAAGCATGAGGAGATTGAATGCTGAATTTTGAGGGTAGGACTTAGCCTTTGATAGGAGTATGAACTCTTCTTCCATGATGATAAGAGAGAGAAGAAGATGGATACACTTAGAGATCCACAAGTCTCCACAGAGCCTGATGTCCCTGCAAGCAGCAGCTCTCTGCGATAGGAAGCAGTTAGTGATCTCATCTCCACATGAGTCCAACACCTGCAGTTCCCTTGACTCTGAACTCCAGCAACAGTACGTCGGCATGCCTTTCATAGCAGCAATTTTTGAATTTGTCTACAAGAATGTGCATTTCTTGAGGGAATAAACAGCGCTTCTCTGCATTTTGTGCAGCACCTAACATTGTGTCTGGCATGGAAGTCTTTAATTTGTGCTATCCACTTGAGATCCTGATTTTTCTTTTTTTGAAAAATTGCTAAAAAGTTCCTAGCATTATCAATATGCTATAAAAGATAGAAGAACCTGACCCGGAAATTAGTAAAATCACAAATGAGTTAGTTTATAAATATATTACTTTTCTAATTTAAGGTGAAAATCCTCACACAAGCTAAAGAAAAATTAAAGGGATTAGTTACACAAGGGATGGGGCTATTTGATAATGGAGCAGGGATTGGTTAAGAGAAAAGCTCAAAGCTGAGCTCAGTCTTTCCTCTGAACTGAAGATTATAAGAGGAGCATGCCAGAAACCAAAGCCATAGTGTTTGCAGAAAATGTACTTTAAAATAATTTACTCCAGGGCTTGAAATGGAAATGCTCATTTGCAATACAAGGATCTGGAGTTCCAGGAGTGATTTGTGTCAGATGATATTGCATTTACATCTCATGCAGAGTAACTCACCATGGCCTTTCATTCAGAGCATATTACCCAGTTTACAGTCTTAAGAGCGGCAAAGTAATCTTGGGATTTATAGGAGAGTCTTATCCAAAATAAATGAGGCTAGAGGTAAGAGGAAGACTTAGCAAGAAGTCTAGAAAGAACTAAAAAAAGGGAGAGATCAAGCAAGCAAGTCTAAGCTATTTTAACAAAGTCTTGAAAAATGTAGAAGGACGTGGCAGTCAGACCAAGTAGGAAGGGGTGCCAGAGACATCTGAGAAGTGATCAAGCAATTACTTCAGTTTCTGACCGCAAATCTCACACCTTGTGTTTTCCCTGCAAGGTAACTTGCAATTCCTTGACTCATCACTTTAAAAAAAAAAAAAATATGTCATCCGAGCCCTCACTTTCTCCAGCCAGACAAGTCTCTTTTGCCATGGTTCCCTCAGTTCTTAACAATGGAGGTTTCAGATAATGTTTTTGGTTTTCCAGTGCACTGGGGACCACTAACGCCTGCTCTGCCAGATGGGTTTGCAGGCTCTGTGGAACATGGGAGCCATCTAAATTATCCCTCTTGGAAGAGATCACAGAATTCACAGAAAAGACTTGGAATACTAGAATCCAGAACCTTCCTTCCAGAATACACAAAGCCCTAGTCCAACTCGCTCATTTCTCAAAGGAGAAAAATTGAGACATTATGTGAGTTGCACAGCTAGCTAGGTGCAAAACCAAGACAAGAATGAGTAATCCAGCATGATGCCATGGATCAATTTCTCACCCTGAGTCTCAACTTCTCCATTAGTGAGTAGAGATAATAATGATCATTTTGCTGGGTGGCAGGGAACAAAATAATGGATGTATGTAAAATACCTCCACAGTGATTGGCTGGATTGATGCATAGCAGAAGTTCATAAAATTGGTCTCTTCTCTCTCTCCCATTTTTTGTACCCACAACATGATGCATTACTTAATGCTATGAGAAACAACAAATTAAAGAAAACACAAACCTTTTGCCAGTTTCAAGAACACCTAGAGAAGGAAATTTTCAGGGTACACTGTATCTCAAATGAATATGTTTCTGCATGTTTTATCCACAGTTAGACTATTAAATAGCTTAGAAGTGATGGTAGGGCACGGTGGCTCAAGCCTATAATCCCAGCACTTTGGGAGGCTGAGGCAGGTGGATCAAG
Organism: Macaca nemestrina; assembly: GCF_043159975.1. Lineage (NCBI taxonomy): Eukaryota > Metazoa > Chordata > Mammalia > Primates > Cercopithecidae > Macaca > Macaca nemestrina. Next base: position 46,498,127 of record NC_092139.1, read on the forward strand.
AGGTCAGGAGATCAAGACCGTCCTGGCTAACACGGTGAAACCCCGTCTCTACTAAAAATACAAAAAATTAGCCAGGCGTGGTGGCAGGCACCTGTAGCCCCAGCTACTTGGGAGGCTGAGGAAGGAGCATGGTGTGAACCCGGGAGATGGAGCTTGGCCACTGCACTCCAGCCTGGGCGACAGAGCGAGACTCCATCTCAAAAAAAACAAAAACAAAAACAAAAAAACTTCGAAGTGCTTTATGTTGCTTCTTAAATATGCTTCACCTTTCCAAGCATCTTCTCTCACAGCTGTGATACCCTAGGTTAGAGATTGTGTCTCTCAGGCTTTCAGCAACACCCTCAATGTGACCCATTCTCTCTACGGCAAGAGAGGAAAGATTATTCCTCTTCAGATGAGAACTGACTTTGCTTCTCTCTGCAGCTCCCCAAGATTTAGAAGAATGAATGTTCAGTGACAATCAGTAGTCCATATGGGCCCACTAGAAGCTTAGATATTTCTATATGGTCAAATGAAATAGCAGCAAAGTGAGAAATGTTTTCTATCTATACATTTTGGCAGGAAATAAAAATGAAGAAAAGAGAGGTGGATGGGCAAGGACTAGGAAAATGGGGATCTTGAAATACACACAAGGTACAGAAAGTCAATTTTGTCTCTCTCCACCGAATCAGTCCTTTCACATCTTGAATAGATAGTTCCCAAAATGTTAGTCATCACATTAGCTTCCCTCTAAATCCTGGTTACTACCGTCCTATCTTTTTCAATTCTGAAAAATGTAAAAGTATTAATTTTCCAGAGAAAAAATATTAATAATTGTTTATATAGTTTAATTCAGGTTAAGCTTGTTTTCTATGAGGAATCACAAAAGTTCCATTGCAGGGATCCAAGCATACACACACACAAAAAAAAAAACTCTAAGAGACAAAGGTTAAAATCTCTCATTTCAGCTGAGTTGTAATTTAAAGAAAAAAAAAAGGAAGGAGAAGAAGAAAAGGTTTTACAAAGATTATTTGAGTTTCACGGAAGGCATTTTGGCATCAGGTATGTCTGGTTTTCATCTAACTTGAAAAAGCCTTCAATTTCAAAAATGAAACTATGCAAATGATTAGTCAGTCATTTTGTGTAAATGCTTTAGGCTTTAGATGTTACTGTGGAAAATAAAGTAAAATAAAGCAGCTTTAGTACAGCCCCAGTAAGCTTAGTCCATGGACAGCACATTAAATCCTGAATTAAACACTCCACCAAACTCTTCCTAATGAGCCATCCAAGTCTCTGATGTATATAATATACCTTTTTAAAAATGCATGAATACATATTCCACCCAGAGTTTTGGATGACTCCTTTGGGTTATTTAAGTTTCAAAGGAGTCCATCATTCTCCCAGGTACAACGTTCTGTGAATGCCTTAAAAATGAAAATTCAGAAATTAGAAGCTCAAAATACCTTGAAGGGGAGCAATGTATTAGGGAAAAAAATAGGCCATTCAAAGGCAAGGTTGATGAGGCAGCTGCCTCGCAGAATTTCCTATCTTTTGTCAGTTTGGGTCACAACCCTTAAAACAGCCGTAACTGTGTTCCTTCCAATCTAATTATACAACTCTTGGATTGCTTTGTTTATAATTAGAATCCAATAACCTCCCCTGACTCTTGTCTGTGCTGCTGTTACATGGCTACTCTTGGATGCTAGCACACAATTGTAGGGAGGAGGGATAGGCTGCTCAAAGCACTAGGATGGAGTCCCCACAGGCTATTCTTCAAAGAATGTGAAGGTTGGTGCATCCCAGCCTAAAGAAGTTGGTGAGTACAGAAAGGAAATACTTGTGGGTAGAGAAGAGCGAACAAATCACAAAAGGGACTTACAGACAAGAAGAAAGATCTCATCTTTCTTCCATGGAGGCACAAGAAATAAGCATTGGATGACTTAGCCAGCAAGATAAGTCAGGAGGGAGAAGAGAGGGCATGTGGGAGAAGGAAGGAACAAGTAGGGGTAGATCAGCATTAGTTGGGCACTTATTCGTGCCTATGAATTCATTTATCCTCATCGCAACTCTGACAGACAGACAGGATTAGTTTTATTCTACAGAGGAGGTAACTGCATTTCAGGGAGATTTGGAAATCTCCAGGAAATCACACAGCTAACAAGAGATAGAGACAGAACTCACACCCAGGAAGAGATGACTCCAAAGCCTGTAGGCTGTGGTCCTGCTGGCTAGTGAAGGACGTATACTCAAACTGATTCCAGGGACTGTGGAAATGGGAAGGGGTGTCTGGAGGAACCTAGAAGTACTATCCCAAAATCTGTCCAACAAAATCTGACTGCCCACCTGCAGTGTGTTTCCTCAACTGTAAAAATATAAATCCGACTTCCTAGGGTTGTGGAGAGGATTTAAAAAGTTAGCCTCTGCAACGCACATGGCACATATACCTGGCACATTGAAAGCATCCAATGAGTGGGAGCTGTTTATTTTTATATTGCTTGCCTAATGATTCATTTTACCACATCTGCTTGTAGAGAGATTTATGTTATGGTTCCATAGCCGTCTGTACATGAGAGCAAGTATTTGATAGTGTTTCAAGATTCTATAAATCCTACTCAGAATTTTTTCTAGTAGTAGAGAAATAAGTGATGATGAGCTAAGTGTGACTTGAACAGATCAAACTGGTGAGAAAATTGTGGATCGTGACCTAAGTTTTACAAAGTAAGACCTGGAAAGCTAGTGAATTCCAAAAGTTGAAGTCTAACATAGAAATGCATTTGTCATTGCTGTGTAATTTAGATCTTTAAAGAACTGATAAAAAGTGAATCTCAACTTTCATACAACAGCAAAGGAAGGAATAGCTCGTTGAATCTGACGATGCCGCCATTTAGCACAAATGGACTTGGTGGCTTGGAAGAGTCAGCTGACCTGTCCTATATGTCAGAATCAAGTCTGGACTTACCCTCTTGTATCTGGAGTCATTGTTCATTCAACTATGCCGGAGTCCTAGCAGTGTTGATGGTCATGCTAAAACACATTTAGACCTGACACATTCTCCTTGTAGTCAATGATGCAATAAGATGATGCAGATTTTTCATGGCATTAGTCAGTGGACCAGATGGTCAGTCAAAAACGACATGCCCAGCCTCCAGAATCATCATTTCCAAAATTAGGTGGATACAGATTGGCAAAGAAACTAAACACTTATCATATCCTCTTAGAATTCATGCTTTCACAAGTACGGAAGAAAAGTTGACAGGTGACTTCCTGCCACAGCACAATTCCTGGGTGGAGAGATGATGGGAGGAGTGGGGAGAGGGGTCACACATCTTTTGTCAATTGCAAGCCTGATCCCTGCTAGGATGCAAACCCCTACAGAATGAACCTCTGTGAACTCCACTCCTTCCCCCTTTTACTTCCCCTCAATTTTTCTCCATTCTTTTCCAAGACTCTTCCCCTCTCTCTAAAGATGTTTTATTTGCAACAACATGGATGGAACTAGAGATCATTGTGTTAAGTGAAATAAGCCAGGCACAGAAAGACAAAACATCCCATGGTCTCATTTATTTGTGAAATCTGAAAATTAAAACAATTATATTCATGGAGACAGTGAGTAAAAGAATGGTTACTAGAGGCTGGGAAGGGTAGCGGGGGTATGGGGTAAAGGTGAGGATGGTTAATGAGTATCAAAAACATAGAAAGAAGAAGTAAGACATACTATTTGATAGCACAACAGTGTGACTACAGTCAGTAATAACTTAATTATACATTTTAAAATAACTAAAAGAGTACAACTAGATTGTAATGTGAAGTATAAATGCTTGAGGGGATGGATACCCCATTCTCCATGGTGTGATTATTACACATTGCATGCCTGTATCTAAAACATCTCATGTACCCCCAAAATATATACACCTACTATGTACCCACAAAAATTAAAAATTAAAAAATGATTTTAGGTTAAGATTTCAAGATAAGAAGGAAAGTAAAAAAGGAGTCTTCTATTTTATGTTTATTTGTTTTTTCAAATCCTAAGCCTGGACACAGCTAGGTACCATTTCTTCAAGTTACACTCACTATCTCAGATACCCCCTTGTCCCAGCAGGAAGGGGTGGGCTTTTCATGCATCTCAGAGGTATGCAGTTATCCAACCATTGTATGCTGGCACTGCAATAGGTATTATGGGTAATAAGAGAAGGCCAAGACATAGTCACAGCCAGGTTGGAGAACAGGAAAAGTGACTATGAAGGTTTTTCTTGTATGGCTGATCTGATCTAATTATAAAATTCTGACACAAAGAAGCCCAGGCTACAAGTGCTATACTAAAAAAAAAATAGTGGGGAAGGGGTTAAGGGTTCTTTCCTTTAAATGCATTCCCTAATGTCAATGGAATTAGTTGAAATTCTTAATAACTGCAGATGTCAACCTCTTTCCCCAGAGACTGTGCTCTTCATTTGGGCTTGTGTCACTGTTGGCCCTGCCTTGCCCTTCTGGGTTGTAAGGTCCTCTATGAAGCTCTTGGTACTAGCCCACCCAGAATGGTTCCCTGTGTTCTGAGAAGTTCTGCCCCAAGTGTCCCCTGATGCTTGAAATCCTATCAGGGAGGATGGAGAAATTTTACACACAAATGTCCTCATGAGCAGCAGTCCAGTGACTTCAATCCATACAGTCCAAATGACAGAGAGAAAAGATACCACCAGATGCAGAGTTTTAAGGGAATCACAGAAAGTCAGATGTGGGAGAAAGATACAAAAGGAGAGGGCAGAGCCATTCAGAGAAACATCATCTCGTAGCTAAAGTGACCCTTGACTTTCCTCAGGATGCTGACTGGTTCTCCCACCTGCTTTGCCTATCCAAATTTTGTTCTGGGTGAAACTGACTTACCCATTTCCTCCAATTAGATCATCTCAGCCACAATCCCAGCACCAGCCACCACCACGAGAGTGGAAATGGGTAGGTCTTTAGAAAAAAGTGAACTCAGGCTGAGTTGTTTGTCAGTCTTCTTGGCTTTGTTGTTTGTGCGGTCTCAGCTTTAATTTTGATTGAGTTTTCTTTCTCTTTCTCTTTTGGGTATAAGGCTTTCTGCCCAAAATGAAGTGTTTTGAAGCACATCCCAGCCTGTTCTGAATTATAAAAGATTGAGTTAATTAACCTTCCCCCAGTTGATTACTTTCAACCTTTTTGTTGGCGCATTGGGAAAATGTATTACTGGTTACTAATTAAAGGTACTGAATATACCTTTATACTTCTTCAAATTCTTGAACTGCTGAGCTAAGTTGATTAAGAAGACAGGGGTAAAGTTTTGGTTGAATTTATCTTTGAAAATAGCTAGAAGAGACTACAAATAAACCAAGAAAAGGGAGGTTGTGATCTTATTTTTTAACCTATTTGTCCCTATAGTTCGGGGACTATTTTGTAAGAATAATAGCTAATGATTTTTAAGTGCTTATCACACGCAAGAACCATAATAAAAGCTTGCATGTAACATCTCATTTAAATTTCTCTATTCTCTGAGATAGATATGAATTCCAGTCCCATATTACAGATGAGTAAATTAGTTTAGAAGTCAAGCAAATTGCCCAAGATCACAAGGTTGGTACATGCCAGAGGCATCATGTAATGTTGGTGGTTTTTCTCCAAAGACAACGCATTTAATCTCAACAGTGTTGATCTAAATGATGATGTATTCATAATTTTTGGAGTTGGAAGCCTAAATGCCTGGTTGTAATTTCAAAGTTCATTATATTTTCTTACAATTCCTTTCTGCATTGGTTATTTATTGCTGCATAACAAATTATCCAAGATATTTATTATTCCACACAGCTACAGTGCTCAGGAATCCAGGAGCATTTCACCTGGGTGGGTCTGGTTCCGGGTCCCCATGAGGTTGAAGTCAAGCTGGTAGCCAGGGCTGCAGGCATCTTTAGGCTCCACTGTGGCTGCAGGATCTGCTTCCAAGCTCACTCATGCAGTTGTTGACAGGTGTCAGCTCCTCACTCACTTTTGACCAGAGACTCAAATTCTTCACCATGTGGGTCTCACCTTAGGCAGCTTGAATGTCCTCATGACATGATAGCTGCCTTCTCCCAGATCAAGTGACCCAAGAGGGATACAGGTCATGATGGAAGCTGAAGTTCTTTACAGCTTAATCTCAGCAAGAGTCAAGTCATCTATTCTGTCATATTCCATTGGCCACACAGATCAATCCTGGTACAATGTGGGAGGAAGAGGGGACTAAAGAAGGGTGTACCAGAGGTACCAGAGGTGGGACTCACTGGGGCCCATCTTGGAGGCTGCCTCCCATACTTGCTTTACTACACTGCTGTCTCAGCATAGAATGCTTTTATTAATCTTGTCCAAATGCCTTACTCTGATTACTTGTTTACAGATTGTCTTAGCTTGGGAACTTCCAAAAAGAAGATATGAAGCATACTCTCAGGGAATTTATTTTGAAAAGTGACTTCAGGTAACAGTAGTGGAGGACTGGGAATAATAAAATATGAAAGGAGGGAAAGCCATCCACGGGGTAATTACTAAGCTGGACAACTGGGCTTCATCAACTGGGGATGGAGTTCTCTGGGAGACTATGTAAAGCATGCCTAGAATTGTCCACCTAAAAACAGAAGAGTATGTATTTATCCAAAAGATCCTGTTCCCCAGTGATCAAGGGTGGGCTCAGAGAGTAGTGACAGTGAGGCAGACAGTCAGAGATGTGGTGTGTTGCAAGTGTACTTCGGATGTGTTTGAATGCAGCACGTGTCCACAGCAGTGACCAGAGCAAAAAGTTGGGATGGGACAATGTACATGTCTAATGTACATGCATGAATCCCAATTAAGTCTAGAGACAAAGTATCATTTATTTTTGTACCTTAGTGCATAAACCAGAACCGAGTAGCTGGCAAATCTGTGCCATCCCAAGTAATCAGTCTGGAGGCCCTTAATTTATTCAATACATATGTACTGCGCACATACTATGAGATAGACACCATGCAATGCACTGACAGTCCTGCTGGAGCAATTTACAAAAATATTTAATAACCAGTATTACACAGATCATAAAATGCACACCAGCCCTTCCCAGGCAGTAGGGTTACCCTGGAATATTTCAAATTCTTTTTTAATTCTTATTTCTTATTTCAAATCTGGAAACAGTTGAATAATGAGCTATAAAATTCATTTTTACTGTGTGCCAAAGAGATAGGTCTGTTTGGATTTGGGGATGGAGTATGAAGGAAGGAGATGTTTTAGGGTGACTTCAAGAGAGGGGAGTGAGAATGATCATTGAATAAAGAAGGAAAAGGCATTTCCAGGGTGGGAGGAAGGATGGGGAGAAAATGCACGTGAAAGCACAGATCAACCATGTAAAAATGAAAGGACCTCCCTTTATGTAGCTGAAAGTCAAGCAGAGAAACAAATATTAAATTAAAAAGTGTCAGAATCACAAGTATCAATGTAAAGAAGTGCAAAGTATTATTAAAAAGTGTATAAAAGTGGGGTATTGGAGGCTATATTTAAAACATAAACTTTAGCCTAAGGAGTCATAGAAAGAAAAACTTTATTCTTCGCTATAGTCTGGATGCTGAGCTTCTGGAAGAGCTGCTCAGAAATGTTTATTGATCAAATAAATAAATAGAATTTAAACTGCTCACCTTAAAAAGAGGAAACTGGCCAGGCGCAGTACCTCATGCCTGTAATCCCAGGACTTTGAGAGGCCGAGGCAGGTGGATCACCTGAGGTCAGGAGTTCAAGACCACCCTGGTCAACATGGTGAAACCTTATCTCTACTAAAATACAAAAATTAGCCAGGCATGATGGCGGGTGCCTCTAATCCCAGCTACTCAGGAAGCTGAGACGGGAGAATCGCTTGAACCCAGGAGATGGTGGTTGTGGTGAGCCAAGATCACGCCACTCCAGCCAGGGCTGCTGAGTGAGATTCTGTCTCAAAAAAACAAACAAAAACAAGGAGGAAACTAAATCTTGGACTTTCGTTCTGATTCAGGAAGTTGCCAGACACTGTCACTGCCACCCACCCTAGCCAAGAAAGCAAAAAGAGTAGGCTCTAAATCAGTTTACAACCCATCAGGGAGCTGACGACACTAAGAAACCTTAATGAAATAAAATCTAGAAATTAACAAACACTTCCAAGGAAAGAAGAGACTCAAGATTGTTGTGTCCCCAGCAGAGTGGTGGGAAGAAAAGGACTCCTGTGTAGACAGAAACCTGAACTACAAGAAACACCAAAAGACATGTTACAGGCTGAAGGAAAGTATTGGACAGAAACTCAGATTAATAGTAATGACCGAGGAGTACCAAAAAGGGTAACCATAAAATACTTTTAAATTATCTGTATTATAGCAAATTTATTTAAAAGGCTATTGACCTAAACAAAAAAATAATAAAAGTATACTGTAGGGTTTATAACACATAATGGTAAAATAAATGACAACAAGTGCACAAAGGCTAGGAAGAAGCAAATTTAGTGGTACTCTTACAAATCATTACAAGCATGGGAAGGCATATAGCTGTGACAACTAAAAGTTTTTATTATTACACAGAACAACTATTTTTAAATTATGTAAATATGTATAGCTAAGAAAAATAAAGAGATTAGATAAAATGGAATAGTAGGGAGGGGGACTTCATTTATCCAAAAGATGACAGGAAAGGGGATGCAAAGCAAAAAACAAAAAAGGTGAGAGAATAAAAATGAATATCAAGGTGATAGACATAAACTCAACAACAATAATAATTACATTAAATTTAAGTGGGAAGAAAAGACCATTTCAAGGCAGAGACTGACAAAACAAAAAGCAAGATCCACCTATTTAATATTTGTGGTCTAAGAGAATCCTCTAAATATAAAGACACAAACAGATTGAAAATATAAGGTGGGAAAAGGATCTAACAAGTAAACTGAAAGCAAAGGAAAGCTGGCTATAATATTAGTACCAGATAAAGTAAATTTTAAAACAGAAAGTATCACAAGAGATAAGAAGGGACATTTCACAATGATGAAAGAAGAAGTTCATCCATAAGACATAATCCTAAATTATGCATCAAATAACAGGTCTTCAAAATACATTAGTTTATTAAGCAAAAACTAACACAACTAAAGGAAGAAATAGTCAAATCTATAATCCTAATCAGAGATCTAGGCGAAAAGATTTACAAGGCATATATGTGATAAAGGACTTATATTAAAAAAATCAAAATCTCTTACAACTCAATAAGAAAACAGAAAAAATCCAATTTAAGATATGCACAAAAGACTTAAATAGACACATTATAAAGGAAGATACAGCAATGCCCAATAAACACATGAAAAGATTCTCACCACCATTACTCATCAGGGAAATGAAAATTAAAAACGCAATGAGATATCACTCTATACCAACTGGAAGAGTTAAAATCCAGAAGACAAGGATGTGAAGGAACTGAAACGCTAATAAATTGTTGATTGGAGGTAATATATCATAACCAGTTTGGAAAACAATTTGCCTTATAACCCGATAATACCATTTTCAGGTATTTACCAAGGAGAAAAGAAAACATCCAATGAAAACAAAGCAGCTTTATTCACAATAGCCAAAATCTGGAAACAACCCAAATGTCTATCACCAGGTAAACATGTAAACAAATTGTGGATATTCATGCAATGGAATGCTAGTCAGCAATAAAAAGAACAAACTACTGAGACACCCAACATGAATGAATCTCAAAAAACATCACATTGATCAAAAGAAGCCAAATGCAAAGAGATTGCACTGTGTGATTCCATTTATAGGAAACTCAAGAACTGGCAAGCTAAGCTAGTGATAGAAATTAAAAAACAGTTGCCTCTAGAGCGGGGGAGGTAGAATTGCTAGAAAGGGGCATGAGGGGATTTGTTGGAGTGGTAGAAAATGGTCAATAGCTTCTTGGGGATGGTGGTCACGAGTGTGGAACATTGTCAAAATTCATCAAACAGTAAGAACAGTAAAGTTTATTCATTCTACTTTGTGGTATGCAAATCATACCTCAGACCAAAGATAGAAAAATTCAAACAAAACTAAAGATCTTGAAAGTCTTTACATTAACCAAATATTGCTTCAATAATGTTGATATGGTTTGACTGTGTCCCTACCTAAATCTCAACTTGAACTGTATCTCCCAGAATTTCCACATGTTATAGGAGGGACCCAGGGGGAGGTAATTGAATCATGGGGGCTGGTCTCTCTCCCGTGCTATTCTCATGATAGTGAATAAATCTCACGAGATCTGGTGGGTTTATCAGGGGTTTCCACTTTTCCATCTCTCTCATTTTCTCTTGCCGCTACCATGTAAAAAGGGGAATTCTGGGAGATCCAATTAAACCTCTTTTTCTTCCCAGTCTCGGGTATGTCTTTATCAGCAACATGAAAATGAACTAATACAAATGTCAAGTACCAAACCCCAAAACTCAGTGGTTTACAACAGCAAACATTTGCTTCCTGCTCACAAGTGTGCAGGTTGACCAGTAGTACTTGGGGACTCATGTTATCTGGTGGCTACAGCAGCTACCCAGGGCAAGTTCTCCTCATGGCACTGGCAAAAGCAGAAGAGAAATAAGCAGTGAGAGCCCTTAGAGCCTCCGCTTGTAACTAGTGACCTGTCATATCCACCTTCCATTGGCCAAAGCAAGTCAACTGACCAAGGCCAAAGCCAATGAACCAGAAAAGATATTTTACCCCCAGTGAACAATGGCAAGAGTGGACAGGGAGGAAAAACTTAGGACATACAATACAATCTCATTAATCCAAATTTGTATAAGAGGTGAAACAGAAACCAGGTCTCCAGACAACAAGGCCAGTGCCTCTGCATCAGGCCACACTGTCTCCACATTGTCTGGAAGCCAACAAGCTGGACCCCAGCTGTGTCCCAGGGGAAAGTTCCAGCACATCTTCCCACTGCCTGACAGGGAAGGGTGATGAGCCCATAATACTACAGTGCTCCATACAGATATGAGATAGAAACCTCACTTTGGTTTTCCTAATGTTTGTTCCCCACACAGTCTAGAAGCTGACTCTGGGGAGCAACGGAGCTCACCCCTTGCATTGGGAGAAGAAACATTTGTTAATGGAAAGAAATGCAATACAGCCATCTAATGGATCCCAGATATCATAGGCCTACCTACTGCTTCCCTGGGAACATTTGAAGTAAATCACAACACAAAGGGATGTTGTGTTTTCACCTGGGTAGTTTCAGTTTGAGCACAGATGGGCACCCTCAAGGGTGGGGAGCAGCAGGTGCATGAGCTCTGTCACTGGGTGTGGTTAATGGCTTGCAGCAGGTGCTTTTCACCTCTTGGGGGATAAATATTATCTAACTTGAGCCCACCCCCAGCTTAAACAGCCAAGGAGATTAGACATAATTCTGTTCCAAGAAATGGGTAGAAACTAAGGCCAAGTTTTGCCCACCTATAGGGGGTAAGACTGTGGTGGTCATTTCTGCTGCACATACTTATATAAATCAACCAGAAACTCCAGCCTCTATGCTCCTTTTGTGCATGTCAAACCATTTTCTCCTTGTGGACACAAAGTAAGCATAACAAAGTCCTCCAGGGTCAAAGTCCCTTCCCTCAAAATTATGGTCTGACCCTGGCAAGTGACCTGAGCTTCCTCAAGTTCTCCTGACTAGACATTTGTCCACTTTCCAGTCAACTTAGAAGTAATTTGATCTCATTCACTCTTCCAGCAATCAACAATTGCTCACCTGCCTGCTGTCAGGAACTCTGCTGAGCTCTGGGGACAAAGATGTAAATGAGAAAACCATGGTCCCTTCCTTCCCAGAGCTTGGACACAAGGAGACAAGACCGAGATTAAACAGCTCCGGTGTGGTAGGAGTTAAGAAGCTGAACTGCACAGGTGTCTTCTGAGCCTCCTGAGCCACCTTAAGGACTCACACATTATCCCTAAGGCAGAGGGGAGCCATTTAAGAAGCAGCACTGTGTGGCCACCGGCTTAGGCTGCAGTATTTCTTCCAAGAACTGCTGTGTATCAGAATGACACTGCAGCTTCCACAGCCCTCAGGGAGCTTCATCCTCCTCTGCAGGGTTTCAAGCTGGAGAGGCTTCGGATGCACTTAAATTTTTACAAATGCAGTAAGTGGTGAAGTTGAGGGTGGATGCATTCTGTCTGGCCACACCCCCCAGAGATTGGAAACAGCCTTTAGGGGTCTCTGGAGCATCTGACTGAGGGGGGCAGGGGTCCCAGAGACCGCACCCAGGCCCCTTTGCACTCTCACACCTCTCAAAGACTGAGAAGAAGACAACCACCCTCACATTGTGAGCAACGTCTTCCTTGCCAGGCCAGGTGTTTCTCGAAAAATCACCGGAGGGATTCTTGGTTAACACACAGGCTCTGCACCCAGCCCGCTTTGTGGCATTGGGAAAATGACTTAAATCTTCATCTCCTTTTCAGTTTTCCATTAAACAAGTAAAGCAAACTTGAAAGTCTAGGGCCTCTCTGACATTCATGAACTATCATGGGAACTCTGGTAATACAAAATAAAACAAAATAAAATAAAAATGAACTTCCCTTGGAAAATGTAGCTGGAAAAATATCTTATAGTTTCAATCGGTTATTCCTCAGAAGACTTTTCTACGTAATAGCTTAGGACCAGGACCACACAAAAAAAAGTCAGCAACAGCAGTGTGTTTTTTGGGGGGTTGGAGGGAGTTAGAAGAGTTAGGGTTTGTCCCTTGCCTAGAACGTTATATTTAGAAGAAACTATTATTAGCCAAAATTTGGTATTTGGAATTCTGTTTATAAACCAACACACACAGTTCAGGCAAGTATCATTTAGCTCCCTAAGTACGAACAGGATTGCCCGGGTCAGGTTTGGAGAGTGATTTATGGTAATGTGTGCAGAGAATGAGGAGGCGGGTGGTATGGGAGCCTCAGAGGGGCTTAGGAGCTTGACACCGAACCAGTGGAATTGATTAAGGGAGATTTCATTTCCTCTGACTTTGTGGGAACTCTATCAGAGAGGGCATTTGGGGAAATGATTCTTATAATTTGTTCCCAGAGTAACCCAGAATAACAGGGTTATTTTTTGCCTTCAGTTTGCCTTGCAGCTGAAACAGCCCTTCAGGGAAAGGCCCATCATGCTAAGACAGTGTCAGCATTTTCCTCCAAGCCAGCTCTGCTCATACCTCAGGCTGGGAGCTAGGTCTACCCCAAAGTGTAGGATGGGTCAGGGGTTCGGGGTCCTTGGCCTCCATTTCCCACCCTCAGCACTCTGCATATCAGCAACATGGGAAAAGCACCAGAGGTGATTCATTACATCTGCCAAGAGTTGACCCAAAATAAAGGACCGTGCCCCTCACTTCTGTTTAAAGGCTCCAGGCCAGCCTCTAGGTTTATGCACAGGGTTTTACTCTGATGTCAGAGGACCTGAATGTGAGTACACACACGTGCGCATGTGAACACACACTCTCCATTAATATCTGAATTCTCCTCTTCCCTTTCTTCTTCTACCAAATATTAGTCAGCTTCTGTTATGTTCTGGCACTTGATCTGGTAGTCAAGGTATCCGTTTGGAGATGGTGTTTGAAATGGGTGTAAACAAGCTCTCAGTGGGAAGTGACCTGGATAAGAAGAAGAGGGTGTGAGTATTTTGAAGTTCTCAGCTGAGTGGGAATCAGTGGGAATCTTGTGGAATCATTAGTGGAAATCCCAAAGGTGCTCAGGACTGGGTCACTAATCATTTCATATCTGGGATCAAAGATTCTGAGCCTTTTATTTTTCTTCATCTGCCTTTGTTTTTAAACCAAGTAGAGAGAATAGGGAGGACGACTTACTCTATGACAAAAGGAGAAAATGCTTTTCTGTAAAAGAAATGTGTTATTTCTTGAATGGTCAGCAAGATTAGTCATAGAAGCCTCCTGTCCAGGAGAAAAGCCAACCAGCCTCAGGTCTTACCATGTGTGGAAGGTGGAACAGCAGTCCTTCAAAGTTGACCACATCCTAATCCCTGGAACCTGTGACTATGTCGCTTTACACAGGTAGAGATTTTGAAGATGTGATCAAGTCAAGCATCTCGAGAACAGAAGATTCCTCTGGGTTATCTGGGTGGACCCAATATCACCACAAGAGTCTTCATAAGGAGGCATGTATAGGGCTTGATCCTTGGTATCAAAAAATAATAATAATAATAGGGGAGAGAAGCACAGCTGTTATCATCAAGAAACCTGTTCAAGACTCATTCCTTAGTTTATGGACAACAATGAAATACATTTAAATAATGCAAATGACACTTAGATTCTAGAGACCTGATTTCTAGTTCAACTAGTAACTGTAACCTTTGGCAAGCAACTTCACCTCTCTGTAGTCTCCATTTTCTTCAATTGTCAAGTGATTGGACAATGTGATTACTCCATGGCCTTATGACTATAGAAGATCATCATTTTGGGGTGATCCAGTGCCAGTTAACCTATCATGGCCAACTGTTACGGTCATGAAATTAAGTAAGCACATTTCCCCTACTGGCCTGCATGGTGACTTCCTCATAACACCCAGCCTCCAGCAACCTGGGAGTTTAAAACTAGGAATCTAATTATTTTCTTTCAACATGAAATAGAGGCTGAAGAAATAGAGGTACAGCTCTAAGCTTAATTTCAATTCCAAATAACATAGACCAGTGTTGTAGGTGAATGTATCAGCTTTGAAAGAGAAAAAAAGTTTTAAAAAAAACTTAGTCTTCATTAGGTATAAAATGAAAATATCTCTATTCCCTCCAGAATGCAAGGGCATTTGGCTTCTAAAGCTGCTTTTAAAGAAATATATTCATTCTGGAGATACATAAGCTTACTACTTTCCATAAAATTGCTACTTCTTAGGACTCTAGCTAAAACCTGTGATCTGCTGAACCAATTCATTTAGCAAATATTTTGAGTACTTGCTATACCCCAGACACAGTCAAGTAGTGGAATACAAAGCTATATAATATTTAAAGTTCTTTCCTTATCTTGGGAGGATACATTCCAAGATCCCCAATGGATGTCAGAAACCGTGAAAAATATCGGACCCTATATATCATGTAATTTTTTCCTACACATACATACCTATAATAAAATTTAATTCATAAATTAGGCAGAGCAAGAGATTAACGATAATAACTAATAACAAAATAAAACAATTATAACAATATACTGTAATAAAAGTTATGCGAATGTGGTCACTCTTCACAATCTCTTTCAAAATATCTTATTGTACTGTACTGCACATAACTAAAATCATGGAAAATAAAACCACGAAGAAGGAGGTACTACTGTACTCTCTTTTATCTGAAAACTCACATCTATTTATTTAGTCCACAACTACATTCTGGGAACTTATTACGTCCTAGAAACAAAGAAAACGGAATGAACGAGACACAGTCTCTGCATTCAGGTGGCTCCCATACCAGTGGCCAAAAGGAAGAATAATGGTCTGTTCTTATATTTTAGAGAGACAGATGTATATGCACAAGATTCTGGTCTAAATTCCTGAATAATTTTACTTTTATTTTCATTTAAATTTCACCAAAATGAAGAACATTGATATCAATTTCTCCTTCCCAAATGACAGTACTTCTTGTGTTCAAATTCCATTTAAGTCCCAGCAAGGTTCAAAAAATAATTCTGTGATCTGTGTAATTTTAGATTTCATGGAACAATACCTGTATGTGATTTGTTAACTCCTCATCTGCCATTTACTAGCTGTGCAACATCAAGCAGGTTACCTCACTTCTCTGTGCTTCCTTTTTACACCTATTTCACATCGAGGTGAGGAGTCGCTACAACAATTAAATGAGTCAATTTATGCAAAGCACTTAAAACAAAGCCTGCTGGATACATCCCAAGTTTACAACAAAAGTTAAATATTATTTTTGAATGTTTGAATATCAGAAATTCAACCAAAATGGGCTACAAACTAATTTCTAAGGACCACATGTCTACTGACTATGAAACTTTCTGTATTAGTTGTCAATTGCTATGTAAAAAGCCACCCCAAAATTTGTAGCTTAAAACAATAATCATTGATTGATTACTTCATGATTTCTGTGAGACAGAAATTTAGGAGCAGCTCAGCTGGGCAGTTCTGCCTCAGGGTCTCTCATGACATTGCAGTCAGGTGGTGACTGAGACTGGGGTTCATCTCAAACAGGTGTAGGCTGGAGCAACTCGCCCTGTCTCCATGTAGTTCCCCCAACAAGGCCTGGCAAGCATGGGAGTGGCAAGTTGTAGGTAGCCAGAGTTCTTACATAGTGGTTCAGAGCTCCC
The DNA here is from genome assembly GCF_043159975.1 of Macaca nemestrina. Lineage (NCBI taxonomy): Eukaryota > Metazoa > Chordata > Mammalia > Primates > Cercopithecidae > Macaca > Macaca nemestrina. The sequence goes on from NC_092139.1 coordinate 46,514,385, forward strand.
AAGTCTCATGGAGAGAGAGAGAGAGAGAGAGAGAGAGAGAGAGAGAGAGAGAGAGAGAGAGAAGTAAAAGCTATAGCGCTTTTGAGAATCAAGCCTCAGAAGTCACATAGCATCACTTCCATCATAATCTGTTGTGGTAACAAGCCCTCCCCCGACCCCTACGCAGATTCAAGGGGAGGGGAGGGAATGTAGCTCCACCTTTCAATGGGAGGAGTGGTTGTCACATTATAAGAAGAGCATGTAAGATGGGAGAGAGATGATAGGTAGCTAGGTGATAGATATAGATACATAGACAGATAGATAGATAGAAAGATAGATAGATAGATAGATAGATAGATAGATAGATAGATAGATAGATAGATAGATAGATGATAGATAGATAGATGATAGATAGATAGATAGATAGATAGATAGATAGATAGATAGAACTTTGTCAGCTTTATTGATGTATAATTGACAAATAAAAATATACCCTTAAAATATACAACTTGATGTTTTGAAAAGTGGATACGTTGTGGAATGATAACCACATCACATCTATCACCTGATATGGTTAACACATTCTTTTCTTTTTCTCCTTTTTGTGGTGAAAACACTTAAGACTTGCAGTCTTTGCAAATTTCAAGTACACAATACAGTATTGCTATCGTCACTCTGCTGCACATTTGATCTTCAGAACGTATTCATCTTGCATAACTGAAATGTTGTGCCCTTTGACCAACATCATCCTATTTACCCCTCCCTCCCAGCTCCTGGCAACCATTATTCTACTCTCTACTTCTATAAATTTGACTATTTTAGATTCCACATATAAATGAGGTCATGTGGTATTTGTCTTTCTGGGCCTGGCCCTCTTTACCTGGTATAATGTCCTACAGTTTCACCCATATTTTTGCAAATAGCACAATTTCCTTCTTCATAAGGCTGAATAATATTTCATTGTGCATGTATACATATACAATATTTTCTTTATAAATTCATCCATCAATGGACACTTAGGCTGATTCCTTTGTTTAGCTATTGTGAATAATCCTGCAATGACATAGGAGTGTATGTCAGTATGCTTTGACATACTGATTTTCTTTCCTATGGATGTATACCCAGAATTGCTGGATCTTATGGCAGTTTGTCTTTAATTTTTTAAGAAATTGCCATATTGTTTTCCATAACAGCTATAGCAGTTGACATTCCCACCAATAGTGTACAAGGGTTGCCTTTTCGGCATATCCTCACCAACACCTGTTATCATCCTAACAGGTATGAAGTGGCATCTCATTGTGGTTTTGATTTGCATTTTCCTGATGATTTGTGATGTTGAGCACTTTTTTTATATTGCTGTTGACCATTAATATAGCTTCTTTTGAGAAATGTCTGCTCAGGGTCTTAGTCTTTTTTTTTTTTTTTTTTTTTTTTTTTTTTTGAAATGGTGTCTTGCTCTGTCACCCAGGCTGGAGTTCAGTGGCACAATCTTGGCTCACTGTAACCTCCACCTCCTGGGTTCAAGCAATTCTCCTACCTCAGCCTCCTGAGTAGCTGGGATTACAGGCACCTGCCACCATGCCCAGCTAATTTTTGTATTTTAATAGAGATGGGGTTTCACCATTTTAGCCAGACTGGTCTCGAACTCCAGACATCAGGTGATCCACCTGCCTCAGCCTCCCAAAGTGCAGGGATTACAGGAGTGAGCCACCGTGCCCGGCCTCTTGGTCCATTTTTTTAAATCAGGTTTTTTGTTTTTAGACAGACATCAATCCCAATGATGAAAAATTAACAGTAGAACTATGAGAACTATGAAACTCGGCACCAAGCTGTCCTTCACAACCTACCAAAGCCGGGGGGTGGGAGAAGGGACAAATGTCAACTACAGTAGGTGTCCTGGTGAAGTCCCTGATACGTGGGCATGGGGCACCTTCATCTGCGCTGCCTTGAGGAACTATGAGCTGTTGGAGATGCCAGCAAGCTTGGTTGTGTGCTGTGGTGAACATGAATGTGTGCTGGACCCTGAGCAAGGCAGGCATGGCCCTGATTTCACAGTAGTAGGGAATCGGTCTGTGGCAATGGTCACTGTTTCCTTCTGGTTGAGTCTTAATACATCTAATGGCCAGAATGCAGGTGCCAGGAGCAAGGGAGCTTTGTTTTGTTTGCTGATGAATACCTGATGGGCCTAGATAAGTTACTGGCCCATAGTGTGCCCTCAATAAATACTTGAATGAATGAATACTTCAAAGTCCCAATATAAACCACTGGTCCTTACAAGGGGCTTCCCTATTCTCCTCCCCACATGTGAAGAAAGATCTACCTTCACAGCTTACAATAATGATAAGAGTCATTTAAAGACTTCTTTAAAAATAACTCATTTGGAAAAAAAAAAAAATCAAGACTCAAATGGCAGCTTGTCCCTCAGCAGAGCAATCAAGCTCAGGCTGCCCTCTGTGGCTGCAGAGGGACTCCCTTCAATCCAGAGCCACCAGAGCAATGGAAAAGAAACAGGATAATTGAATTCCTGGCCCAGGCTTAATTGCAGTGTTTGGTCTCTCTTGAGTCACTGAGGAGAACTCTGAAGGCCAATTTGCAGGTTGATGCTTGGAGTCAGGTGTGGGGCTTTTCTGCCAGGAGCAAAACTCAGCAATAATTCAGAGCCTGACTCAGGACCTGACTCTGATCCTATCTTGCTTCTCTGCCTCCTAAGAAGTCTGCCCTGTGCAGGAGACCTGAGGAGAAGAGCTGCTAATGAGTCCAGTGTCATTTTGGGAGCTTTGGGTCCTTTACTGCCAGGTCACCCAGTGGTACTCTATATTCCAGAGCCCATCCACAGCACCATGAAAAGAAGCCAGAGAAGAAGGCCATTGGTTGTCGTGTATTTGTGCAGGGTGAACCGCAAGAGCACCAAGCATCCAAATACGGAAGAGGAATGAAATGAATCCTGCCATTGGTGGCACATATCGCCAGGCCTGATGTTGTCAGGTTAAAGTCAGGCCATCTGCCACATAATGTTAACCAAACATTTCCAGCACCTGGTTGACCTCAAATTCATAGCCAGGCACACAAAAACACATCTAGACACGGAGAGGGGAACATTGTGCTCACTCAAAGCTGGGACGTTTGTGTCAGCCCTGAGCAAGTGAGCTGAGGGTAGCTATAATCAGACCACTGGGACTTATCTCAGGAGTTTTCAGGCAATGCCTTAACCTTTTTAAAAATTTCTTTTCTTCTTCTTCTTCTTTTTTTTTAATAGAGACAAGGTCTCTCTATGTTGCCAAGGCTGGTCTCAAACTGTTGGGCTCAAACCCTTCTCCTGCCTCGACCTCCCAAAATCCTGAGATCACAGGTGTGGGTCACCACACCTGGCCTACCTTCACCTTTTAAAAAAAGCAGAAGACATTTTGCTAAATGCAAATAAATAAATAAAAGCAGAGTAACAACTGGGAAGCCAGCTAGATGGCCTAAGCCATGGGAAAATTCTATTTTCATACAGTGAATTCAAGTTTTTCAGAGAAGTAGAACATTACAGAAAGATCTCTACAACTCATGATACCTCCTCAGCTTTTTTTTTTTTTTTTTTTTTTTTTTTTTTTTGAGACGGAGTCTCGCTCTGTGGCCCAGGCTGGAGTGCAGTGGCCGAATCTCAGCTCACTGCAAGCTCCGCCTCCCGGGTTCACGCCATTCTCCTGCCTCAGCCTCCCGAGTAGCTGGGACTACAGGCGCCCGCCATCTCGCCCGGCTAGTTTTTTTGTATTTTTTTAGTAGAGACGAGGTTTCACCGGGTTAGCCAGGATGGTCTCGATCTCCTGACCTCGTGATCCACCCGTCTCGGCCTCCCAAAGTGCTGGGATTACAGGCTTGAGCCACCGCGCCCGGCCACCTCCTCAGCTTTAATAAAGTACCTAAGGAATGTACTAGATGGTGCTGATTTCTTCTTAACTTATTGCAAAAACTCCACATTCAAATTATTTGAGAATGAACTTTTTTAGTGTTTGTCTTAAGGGACAAAACCACTTGAGGGAAATCCGAAATGTCAGATTTGTTCAAGCAACATATACTTGAGGCTGGGCTCAGTGGCTCACACCCATTATATCAACATTTTGGGGGGCCAAGGTGGGCAGATCCCTTGAGCCCAGTCATTGAAGCCCAGTCTGGGCAACAATATAGTGAGACCCTGACTCTACAAAGTAATACAAAAATTAGCTGGGCGTGGTGGTGCACACCTATAGTCCCAGCTGCTTGGGATGCTGAGGTGAGAAGATCACTTGAGTCCAGAAGGAAGAGGTTGAGCCTAGATCATGCCACTGCACTCCAGTCTGGGTGACAGAGTGAGACCCTGTCTCAGATAAAAAAGATATATATATTTGATTTGGGCATATTTTTGAATTGAGGGATGAATATAGATATTTTGAATGCTAAGAATTCATACCTTAAAGGAAAAAAAGAAAGCAATTAACTGAAACCCAGTGGTGAAAGGGCAGCCTACCCTGCTCCCTCCAACTTCCAGTGACTAGGTACAAATCTTTCTCTCACTTTCTCTCTCTCTCTCTCCTCTCTCTCTCAAAAAAAAAAAAAAAAAAAAAAAAAAACCTTATGGAGTTAGGAGTACAAGGGCATTTTTATTACATGGATACCTTGCATAGTGGTAAAGTCTGAGTTTTAGTGTACCCATTACCCAAATAATGTACATTGTATTGTGCTCAATAGGTAATTTACTATCCCTCACCTCTCTCCCACTCTCCCACTTTTCAAGTCTCCAGTGTCTAGCATTCTACTCTCTACATCCATTTGTATATGTTATTTAGCTCCCACTTATAAGTGAGAACATGTGATATTTGACGCTCTGTTTCTGAGTTATTTCAGAAAATTAGGGCCTCCAGTTTCATCTGTGTTGCTGGAAAAGACATGATTTCATTCTTTTTTATGGCCACATAATATGCCGTGGTATATAGGTACCACACTCTCTTTATCTAATCATCCATTGATGGACATTTGATTCCATGATTTTTGCTATTGTAAACAGTGCTGTGATAATCGTATGAGTGCAGGTGTCTTTATATAAAGCTTTCTTTTCCTTTGGGTCGATGCCCAGCAGTGAGATTGCTGAATCCAATGGCAAGTCTATTTTTAGCTCTTTGCAAATCTCTTTCTCTTAACGCTTTCATCCCTCAGTGCCTTCCAAACTCTGTGAATAGTGGAATCCTTTTTTCAAATGAAAGTTTACATAGAGCCCCAAAAACAAAGAAGTTCAAGGAGAGTGGCCGTGGGAAGCAGATGAGGACTTATGAGGCTGCATGTACCCCAGCTCCTTCCTGCTGTCACCCCAGAACCCCTCACACATGTCCTGGATACTCCATGGAACATAGTTTGAGTGTCTCTGCACAAATACACAAAAGTAATCTCGGTGGAGGGAAAAAATATTTTTTAAGTTAGTTTCACACTTCTTTTTTCAAACTTATTTTTAAAAAACAGCAATATGTCTTTCCCAAGTTTAGTGTCCATTAGGAAATAAAGAGTCTAAATTTTAAGGTATATGTGAATTTCACAGGGAGTCAGACTTAATATTCTCAAAACCAACATCTCTGCGGAAAGCATAAGCCATGATAAGAGGTACATTTGAGGATCCATAGATAGCTCATGATAGATAGTGATAATCATTTGTTCTATTTTGGACACTAAGTTGTGTTAACCTTTATCCATGAGGTAAATGGGTGGATGGAAAAATCTATAGAGTCATTTAAGTTTGAAAGAGGAAAGAAACTTCAAGTTGCAGCTTCCCTTTTTGGTATTAGTAGGCAGGATAGGTAATTTTTTGAGTGTCAACTTGACTGGGCCATGGGATACCCAGATAACAGGTTAAGAATTATTTTCCATTGTGCCTGTGAAGTTATTTACAGAAGAGATTGTCATTTAAATTGGTGGACTGAGTAAAGCAGATTACCCTCTCCAGTGTGGGTAGGCTTTATCTATTCCATTAAGAGTCTGAATGGAACAAAAAGGCAGAGGAAGACTGAACTCACTCTCTCTCAGCCTGATTGCTTGAGATGGGACTCGGTCTTTCCCTGCCCTTAGCTCTCCTGGTTCCTAGGCCTTCGGAATGGAACTGGAACCTAAATCATTGGCTCTCTGGTTCTTGGGTCTATAAATGACCACCAGCTTTTCTGAGCCTCCAGCTATCAGACAGCAGATGTGAAACTTTCCAGTTTCATAATTGCATAAGTCAATATTTTATATATATATATATATAGTCATGTGCCACTTGATGTTTCAGTCAATGACAAACCGCATTTACAACAGTGGTCCCATAAGATTATAATGGAACTGAAAAATTTCTATGACCTAATAACGCCAGAGCCATTATAACATCATAGCATAATGCGTTACTCATTTGTGATGATGCTGATATAAACAAACATACTCTGCTGCCAGTCATACAAAAATCTAGCACACACAATCATTTACAGTACATGATACTTGATTGTGATGATAAATGACTGTTATTAGTTTAGGTATTTATTAAACTATACTTGTACTGTCATTTTAGAGTGTACTCCTTCTATTTATTTTTTTGAAAGTTAACTATAAAATAGCCTCAGGCATGTCCTTTAGGAGGTATCCGAGAAGAAGGCATTATCATCATAAGAAATGACATCTCCATGAGTATTATTGCCCCTGAAGACCTTCCAACAGGACAAAATAAGGAGGTAAAAGATAGTTATATTGGTGATTCTGATCCTCTGTAGGCCTAGGCTAATGTACAGATGTGCGCTGTAAGTTTTAATAAAGAGTTTAATAAATAATTAATTAATCAATTAAAGCTCACTTTGGGAGGTTGAGATGGGTGGATCACTTGAGGTCAGGAGTTCGAGACCAGCCTCGTCAACATGGTGAAAGCCTGTCTCTACTAAAAATACAAAATTAGCTGAGCGTGGTGGCATGTGCCTATAGTCCCAGATACTCGGAAGGCTGAGGCATGAGAATCATTTGAACCCAGGAGGCAGAAGATGTAGTGAGCTGAGATGGCACCACTGTACTCCAGCCTGGGTGACAGAGCAAGACTCTGTCTCAGAAAAAGTAAATAAATAAGTAAATAAATAAAGTTTATTGAATAAGGATATAAAGAAAGAAGATATTTGTGTATAGTTGTACAATATTTTTGTGTTTTAAGCTAATGTTACTGTAAAATATTAAAAAAGTGAAAAAAATTAAAAGTTGGAAAAGTAAAAAGTTACAGTAAGTTAAAGTTAATTTATTATTGAGGAAAAATGTAATACGTTTCATGTGTCCTAAAGTTTATAGCATATAGTAATGTCTTAGGACTTTTCATTCACTCACCACTTATTTACTAACTGATCCGGAGCAATGCATAGTCCTGCAAGCTCCATTCGTGCTAAGAGCCCTACACAGGTGCGCCACTTTTGTTTCGTTTTGTTTTGTTTTTTGTTTTTTGGTTTTTTTTTTTTTTGAGATGGAGTTTCACTCTTGTTGTCCAGGTTGGAGTGCAATGGTGCAATCTCAGTTCGCCGCAACCTCCACCTCTCAGGTTTAAGCGATTCTCCTGCCTCAGCCTCCTGAGGAGCTGGGATTACAGGCATGTGCCACCACGCCTGGCTAATTTTGTATTTTTAGTAGAGACGAGGTTTCTCCATGTTGGTCAGACTGGTCTCGAACTCCCAACCTCAGGTGATCTGCCTGCCTCAGCCCCCCAAAGTGCTAGGATTACAGGCGTGAGTCACCGCACGCGGCCAGGTGCATCATTTTTTATCTTTTGTAGTATATCTTTTTATCTTTTCCTGAACTCTCTCGATGATTAGATATGTTTCGATACACAAATACTTAGCATTGTGTTACAGTTGCCTACAGTATTCAGTACAGTAACATGACATACAGGTTTGCAACAAACTATGCCATATAGCCTAAGTGTGTAGTAGGCTGCACCACGTAGGTTTGTGTAAGGGCACTCTATGGTGTTCACACAACAACAAAACTGCCTAATGATGCCTTTATCAGAATGTATCAACATCGTTAAATGACACATGACTGCATAGACATCCTATTTGTTCTGTTTCCCTATAGAACCCTAATACAGTAGATAAAATGAGGAAGGTCGGGAAAATTGGGGGATAAATCAAAGTACAGGAACAAGTTAGAGACACTAGAGGAGACTGAGCAAATCAGACCCACAGCGTTATCAGTTAAGACCCCTTCTGACTATGAGCCCCCGAATGTGGAGATGGAGTCTTATGCATTCTTGAATCCCCAGGAATCAGTGCAGGGGGGCTGCATTTCTTGAAAGATCAGTATTCCTAACTTGATTAATGCAGAACTCACATAAGATTAACTCTGACACAGTGCAGCTGTTGTGTTTTGTTTTTCTCTCTCAAAGGGGTGCACGGTGTGGCAATCACTTTGTTCATATTTTTGAATTTCTTGGAAGTAAAATGAATTCAGGGCACTTCATTAACTTTCTTAGCAGAGGAAGTCAATATGGTTACCTGTAAGTAATTGGTCAACCTGGAGAACAGTTCATGGTTGATTGACCAGCAAGTGAAAGATTTAACATAATGGGCAAAAAGAGTACTAGGGCTGCAGTCCTGGGGGCCTGGGCTCAGATTTCACCTCTGTCACTCACTCCGTCTCAGTACAGATCCCAACCACATACCTCCACTGCTCTGAGCTTCAGTTTCCTCACCTACAAAATTCAAGGCTAGGAGATAATATTTATGTCATGAGCTTATAAAGGTTTTTTGAGAAATAAATCTAAAATATATATAAAACTGGCCCTGCACAGTGGCTCATGCCTGTAATCCCAGCACTCTGGGAGGCCGAGGCGGGCAGATCACAAGGTCAGGAGTTCATGACCAGCCTGACCAACATGATGAAACCCTGTCTCCCCCAAAAAATAAAAAAAAAATTAGCTGGGTAGGGAGGCGCGTGCCTGTAGTCCCAGCTACCCGTGAGGCTGAGACAGAAGAATCGGTTGAACCTGGGAGGCAGAGGTTGCAGTGAGCCAAGATCATGCCATTGCACTCCAGCCTGGGCGACAGGGCAAGACTCCGTCTCAAAAAAATAAAATGAAATAAAATAAAATAAATATATAAATATATATATATACACACACACACACACACATATATACGTAAAACTTTCTTACATCGAGCCTAGAACATACTAGGAGCTTAACACATTATATCTATCGTAACTAATTAAAAATAAAGAGTATTTTTTCCCCATTAACCCATAGTGGGAATAAATGACAACTAAGTAAAGAAGAGACAAGACCAAGAAAGACCAAGTAAAATGAAGCAACAAGCTTAGATCCTTTAAAGGAGAGCCCTCCTTGTTGAAAAGACACCTCAGCATATACTCCCACATGACACCATGGCTGTAGTGGGCATGTGCCATGTGTGTGATTACCCAGCTTGTTTGAAGTGGCCTTTCTATTTTTGGATAATTTCTCCTCTTATAAGTCTGCTGCCCTTAGGTAGGAGCTAGAATCACTTATTTGCTTTTTCAGACTTCCTTGTAATTATGGCAGGGAGATGGGACCTCAACCCCACTCCATCACATATTCTCAACTTGGACTTGGAAGAGGAAGCAATTGCCATGGGGAACCCATTCTCTGCTGAGGGTGGCTAATTGTGGCAGAGAGAATGCCTGATTTCGAGGAAGCAGTAGCTGAGATAGCACCCCACAGAGAGTAAAACCTGTAGGGTTGGTGCCTGATGGTGGCTGCACTTTGATCTCTTTTCTGCAGTCATTGGTGTCGTTTGGCCATCATTTCGGACTGCATAGGCTCTGTGCCTAATTCTCTTACCTTCTATAATGCTACAAGCTATTCAGTATCTTGGAATAAGTGTATTTTATTATTTAACTGGTACAGTGGATTCTGCTATTTGAAACCAAGAATGCCGCCAATTACTTGCACTGAAGACCACCATTGCATCACAGCCCAGAAAGGTGTGCTCAGTAAATATCTGGGCAGTAAATGAGAGTTCATAAAAATGAATTACCAAAAACAAAGAGTTTAATGTGTTCAGAAAACTGGGACTTAAAGGCTATGATGCATTATAAAAAGTTTTCCATTTTGGAAAATTGTTAATGCAAATATTTAGAAGTCATGAAAGACTTTGTGCTTTCCATTTTACGTGCATTATGTCATCAGATCAACTTCAGTTATATAGAACTTGATGACTCAAGTACCACCAATTTGTTGCTTTTAGTCACAACACATGCTCCAGGTGCTATTGTCATAGACAGAAGGGCACTAGCAACCATCTGTAGTCTATACTCTAACCCAGAAGGTAAAGATGTAAATAGTGTGGGGACGGGAAAGAGTTTTCTGATTGCCTATAAGCACATCAGAATGAAATAATTAATTTATTTCTGTCCATTAGTCATTGTGGTTTAAAAACAACTGGTCATTAAAGTCTTCATCATTTTTATTCAACAAATATTTATTTATTCAAGGACTACCAAGTACCTGATACTATGCTAGGGGGCCAGAAATAATTAACAGTTAATGATATATCACCTGCTACTGGTCTGATTAAATTCAACTCAGAGTGTTCTCTCTGAAATTGCTTAACGGAAATGCAACTTGGATGTTAACTGAAGTCTTCTAGCTCCTTAAGGCTTTGGTAAGACTGACTCAAATCTCTGTGCATGTTCTGGAAAGTTACAAATCCTCACCCAACCAAAAACATTGTAAATTCTATTTCCCTCTGGCTTCCACTTTCAAGCTTGTGTGAATTATACACTTTCCATTATATACCTTGGGACTTTTTTCACCAAAAGTGAAACTCGTAGTTTTCCCCTGACTACCACCTCCACTACCAAAGAATCTCATTTACATAAGACCTTTATATGTATAGTGATTTGGGGAGAGACGGATGTTTATATTACAGCAATGCAAATAACTTTGAAATGAATATTTGCTATCTGAGCTTCAAAATCCTTCTATTCTCTTGCAGTAAGACTAAGCCACCCATCACCTCTATTTCTCTTTCCCTTCTTTTGGTCCCTGTATCCCCTAATTCTCATATATTTCTATATAGCAAAATAGCTAAGAAATCAGGCTTTGGAACCAGGCCTCATGGATTCCAGCTCTACCCATTATAATTCATGTGCCCTCGGACAAGTTATTTTAGACCTGTGGGCCACATTTTGCATGTCTGTGAAATAGGAATCGCCGTAGTTTACAAGTGATTTGTAAAGTGAGTTAACGTATATAATGTTTTTTTAAAGTGAGTTAATACACATATGTAGCTTCTAGCACATATGAGTGCATGCAAGCATTAGGGCTTTCATTATTGTTAGTATGGAGGGTTCAATTATCTTCTTTATTGGTGCCATCACATGGACTAACCCATCTCACATTCTGGCCTGAAAAATGTTTGTAACTAATTTTTCTTCCCTAAGAGGAATTTTATTCCTTGTGCTAGAGTACTATCTGTTATTGGCCTGCATATAAGGGCTCAATTAGCAGTACAACCAAGTACTTAGTTTTGAAGGCAGATGGCCTGAGTTAAAGCCTGGAACCACTCCTTACGACCTCCCCTTCTGCCCTTTAAGCAACTCATCACTCCTGATGCTTCAGTTTCTTCATCTATTAAAGGGGGAATGATAATATCACCTATTCCAAAGCATCGTTTTGAAGATTAAATAAGTTAATACTTTGAGAAAGTAAAAATTAGCTTGGACTGAGCAAGTAAAACTGTCTGGCATTCATCAGGCTTGGATAACAGACAAAAGATAAAAACAGCTGCAAGGTTAACAGCTAATGATATTTCTTGCAAGGACACACTGCTGTTGTAAAGTGTCATAAAACCCTCTTCACTGGGTGACAACTGCTTTCTTATTTACTGAGAAACTTTGTTCTTCAAAATCACAGACTATCAGAAATTTGATATTGAAGTCATATCAGTATGCATGAAGCATCTCACTCTGATTGTTTGGTTGCTTGGTCTGGGCTTCGGTTTTTTTAAACACACATTTATTATCTCACAGTTTCTGTAGGCCAGAAGTCTGGGTGGGCTCATTTGGCTCTTCTGCTAAGGGTCTCACAATGTTAAAATCAGAGTGTTGGCCAGGCTGCACTCTTTTCTGGAGGCTCTGGGGAAGAATGTTTCCAAGATCATTCAGGTTGTTGCCCAAATTCAGTTCCTTGCAGTTGTAGCAGTAGGGTCCCATTTCCTTGCTGGCTGTGAGCCTGCGGGTCTCTGCTCTTGGAGGTTTCCCACAAAAACGTCCCCCTCTTACCTAGAAGATTTCAGCCACTTTAACATTTTTTTAAAAAAGCAGCCTGGAGTTACAACTCATGTGCAGACCTTCAAATAAGAGATTTCTGGCTGCAATATTTTACATCTACCTTAACTTTGGTATTTCAAAGTAATTAACACAACCTTAACAGGACCAACCCTGGGTCTACTTTGTGTCCAGACCTAATGTTGGTCCATCAAATATGGCCCTGCTTTGCTTTGAGTCTATCAGAATACTACTTCAGTTAAATCTTGCCCAAAAATCCACCTTTCTCCAAAATCCTTTATTTGGTAAGATGTCCCACACTTCCTCCAATGTGTGCTCTCCCTCATTGCAATGAATCAGCAACCCAACTTAGTGGGACTAGGGGCTTGTCCCTGGTGGTCTTAGACTGATTGAGCTGGAAGAACTTAAATTGCTTTGAACAGAGACTGCCAAGTGGCAATACTCAATTTAATCTTATGTATAACAAGAAATAAAATGATAATAACTATTACTAGTAGTATAAACTCTGTGGGTGAATGCAAATAAAAGGACAATGATGCTGTGCCAAGGATAGAAGCTACAGATAAGGCAGTTGGATAAAACAAACAAACCACCATGTACTGTGTCTACAGAAATCCCTCAAACTGCAAAGATTTTCCCAAGGCAAATTTCCACTTCAGAAACGTCGCTCGGTGTGACAATACCCTCGGTGCTGGTGGAAGAGGTTCGGTCCTTTGAAATGCTTTTTCAATATGCAACGTGGTTTTATGTTAACACTTCTGGACTATGAGTTGGAACAATTAAGCCACAGTAAGACTTTAAAATGGATTTAAAATCAGCCCCAAGATTAAGTAGAAAGATAAATTAATCTTAGAACTGTCTCTCACCCTTTCTTACTGAAAATGTGATTTTAAAAATATTTTTGGTAATAATTATTGATAATCCTAGCATAATGTAAAAGGCCCTGGGCTTTGGGGGATATTTTTAAAACATGCCAGAGGTTGCCCAAAGCATCCTCCCTCCCCATCTTTCTGGCCCATTTAGGTCGTATCTCTCTCATCTGGACAGTTAATCTTCAGTGTTTTCCAAATACTCAGTTTACAAGGATTGAGTCATTGTCTCACAATGTTTGGCATCTTAATAGACTCTTGATAAATATCTGTTTGAATAAATGAGTGGGCTCTGATTTGTGCTTCAAACAGAATATCACCCTCTAGAAATGTAAGTATGAGAGAAAATGCTGACCTGGAAATTATAAAAAGCAACCAGACAGCAGTGTAAAAGTAGTTCAGACATAAGAGGACAAGACTTGCCCTAGGGCCACAGAACAATAAAATGTTTCTTATTGTTTGTCTGGTTTTTATTTTGTTTTGTTTTGTTTTGTTTTTGCTGCTGTTGTTGTTTGTTAACTCAGTGCAAACAGAGCAGTTAAGCTCACTTTAATTGGCTAAGTCCATCACTCCTTTAGTTTTCAGGTCAGTTATCCCACCTTCCTTAACTTTATGGGTATCTACCAGTAAATGCTTGATGGATGAGTTTCTACAGTGTGTTCGGTTTGTTTTCAACCAAGCTCTATTCAGACTTACGTGTAAGTACATTTCTGATACTCAATTTTTAATCTTCTTAAGCTAACAAATAACTATTATTCACAGCAAATACTTAAACAAATGTCTGATTCACCAGTATGCTATTTAATGTTTTCTGTTGCTGTTTGGTCATTTATTTAAGTGGGAAACATTTAGGATGTAACAAAATACACAAAGAACGGCACAGTGAACACCCAACTTAAGTAATAAAACAATGATCCAATTGAAATCTCTGATTACAGACCCATCTATCCCAAGAGGTATCAATAATATTTAATTTGGGGATTACTGTTTCCATATATTTTTCTAAAACATTTGTAATTATCCATTTAAAAGTTTATACAGTGTGTTTGCATATTTTAGTCTAACTGGTATGATAATTTATTTCCTCCCCCAAAAAATGTTTAATCAATAATATCGTTTTGAGGTTTATCCCTCATGATATGTGTAACTCCTATACACTATTCTATGACATTATATGAATATACCTACAGTTTATTCCCTCTTATATGAGTAAGTTGTTTTCTTTTTCCTTTTTCCTTTTTTCTTTTTCCTTTTTTTTTTTTTCTTTTTTTGCTATTATAAAGAGTAATGTTATAAGAATTCTTATACAGGCCTTTTGGGGGCTATGTGCAAGCTTTCTATGGTACACAGTTAACAAGGATAATAAAGATACTATTACAGTTACTACAACAACTACTACTAGTGATAACAAGGCTAACATTTATTAGCCTATTTGTTTTAAAGTTACTATCTCATTTAATCCAAGACTTATATGAAGTAGATACAATTATTAACTCCATCTTACCAATAAGGAGAACATTTTGGGGAATTATTAGCTGTAGAATGAACATTTTCTTTCTTTCTTTCTTTTTTTTTTTTTTCTTTCTTTTTTGAAATAGAGTTTTGCTCTTGTTGCCCAGGCTGAAGTGCAATGGTGCGATCTCGGCTCGCTGCAACCTCCATCTCCCAGGTTCAAGCGATTCTCCTGTCTCAGCCTCCCAAGTAGCTGGGATTGAATGAACATTTTCTATCATATAGAAATATTACCAAATTATTTTCCTGGCTTCTTACAAAAATGTATAATTCCATCAGGAATATATACAAGTTCCCGTTGCTCTACATTCTCACAAAAACTTAGTATTGGCAGACTTAAAACCTGTCTTCAAATGTGTACATAGAGATAGATGTAAAGAGATACAGTCACTGTCTGAAACATAGATCAAGAAAGACTAAGGAGGTAGATTGAGATTGACATAGGAACAAATCAAAAGAAAGGCAAGCCTATGGAAGGAAACTGGAACATTTCACCCCCAAGTATACTTTTTTAGCATATTTCAAGATGGATACTCAGAGGGGCTGCAAACCACAGGAATATCTTGAAATACTGTCTTTTTGAGGCAGAGTTTTGCATCTGGAAAGGAAATCTGCACTAACAAAGTGAACAGCAGATACAAACAGGTTTTCTCTGAGGCCCTCCTTGTCTCCTTATCCCAACCTAAGAATGATTAGCTCACAGAAAAAAGAGACTAAAAGTCTGAAACATTTAAGGGTCTGCCAGAGAAACTTCTATCACAGGCTCCCATCTATTCTTTCTGAGGGCAGCTCTGAGATTTGTCATCTCCATAGCAAAGCAGCCATGGCTTCCTCCCTTACTCTCATCCCACCTCCCTTCCAAGAAACAAGTCTCTATTCTTTCTGTAACCTCCCAATGTAACCTCCAAACTCAGCCATCTGGCTCTTGTTTGAATCTCATACTTGGTCATACTGGCCCCTGTGTCAATATGCTCTTTAATATATTTGTGTCCCACTTTTTCCTATTAATCTGTCTATTGTTAATCTGTCAGTTTGTTTTGTAGACTCAATTTATCAAGCCTGAAGAAGGGAAAGGAAAAAATTTCTTCTCACCCTACATTATTTCAGGAATTAGGAAAGGTGGTCAAAGTAGTTAGGAGTTGAAAACTCAACAAAAACACCTTATCTGAAGCTTGACACCTAATTGATAGTCTTATACATGCCTGTCCAAGCAATAGAGTCATATACATGCTAATTCTTCATTTTCCCAGCACTCATTCAGCTGTCAAAGACTACAGGGGGATATCTGAATTAAAGATCAGAGAATAGAAAATTCCTTTATCTCTAACTCTCAATTCTTCCCTACTTTTAACATTATGACTTTTCAATAGATGCTGTGTCCCTAAGCACCTCTACTCTCTCCTTTTTGTTATGAATAATTCAAATAGCACAGAGCCAATCAATAACACTCTTTTTAACCTAAAGTTATCACTTTTCACCAGCATTCTTTCATTTTCTTTGTTTCCTCTAGGAGAAAGAAACGTTTGTTATGTATGCTTGATCGATGGGCAAACATTCACAAACTATGAACACAAAGAGATTAAAGGCCTTAGGACAAATCAGACAACTGCACCCCCAGCAAAAAAAAAAAAAAAAAAAAAAAAAGTATATAACTTACTAGGCCATTAGAGACACTAATTTTCACTAGTTCATTAGCATTAACTCTCTAAGACCAAAGGAACATTAAGGTAGCACCAACTGGAAAATCTCCAGAGTGTGAGAAGTAAGCTTCTCACTGTAGCTGCTATAGATTCCTTCCTCATCAAAGGGCCTTCTGTATTCAGCAGATTGTAGAAATGCGGGTACTTTTGTAGGAAAGGTATGAAAACATGCTGGACCTGATCAAAGAGTAAGACTTGTTTTACTAAAAAATGAATTCAGGCCGTAAAATGCTAAGATAGGCTCTAACAATAAAATAAACTATGTTTTATTTATGCATCCAATGTTTTTGTGGCAAACTCCTTTACACACTGAAGGACTTGAAGATACTATCACCTCCATAAAACATGATGCCTTAATTCTCAAGGAGAGAATTTTAGAGCTCTGGAAATTCTGGGTTCCTATTAGAGTTGATTTAAAAATTGTAACTGTCTATGAATCACGTCCTCTGATCTTGCAACCCCAGAAAAAAGCATTGCAGTAATAACAACAACAACAACAGTCTCCCTTCTTTCATTTCTCAGTCCCATGCCATTTTATTATCGCCTGAATTTCTAAAATACCAACCACGATTACCAGTGGAAAATACTGAGAATATTCAACATCTCTTTCTGGCACTCCAATTTCAAAGACAAGCCCTCGTTTGGTGCCACCGTTACTGATAAAACCACTTCAGCTCAGGGATGGGAGAATGTCTTGTTACTTCCTCTTCCTGAAGCAAGGTAAACATGTTTCATTTTAGATCCTTGGTTATTGAAAAGGTTTGCAAGCTATTTAATGATCACAAACCGGCTCTTATTCTTTCATAAGGTAGACAGAATCTTCCACTGTAATTTTCAAACAAAAATGAAGACTTGTAATTTTAAAAGATATTTCTCTCCATTTGATTCTTGATCAAACCATGATGTAACTATTCTCCATTAGAAAATTGATTCTGAAGCCTTTTAAATTACCCCATGACTTACTCACCGCTATAATTTGTGATTCCAAGAATACTCAACAACTTCTAAAGAATATTCCAACTAGTAGTTGAATTTTTTCTCAGAAGACAACGTCTTTTAAAATAATTTAGTGTGAAGGTTAAGATATCAGGAGGTATGTTGTTATGCAAAATGTGTGTATCCTGAGACAGATGTCTGGAAGAGCCATCTAGAGCTTGTCGGTTTTTGTTTTTGTTCTGTTTAAAGACGGAGTCTCACTCTTGTCGCCCAGACTGGAGTGCAACGACACCATCTCAGCTCACTGCCACCTCCGCCTTCCGGGTTCAAACTATTCTCCTGCCTCAGCCTCCTAAGTATCTGAGATTACAGGCATGCACCACCATGCTGGACTAATTTTTGTACTTTTTTAGTAGAGACAGGGTTTCACCATGTTGGCCAGGCTGGTCTCAAACTCCTGACCTCAAGTGATCCACCCGCCTCGGCCTCCCAAAGTGCTGGGATTACAGGCATGAGCCACTGCGCCCGGCCTTGTCTTGTTTTTAAGGTGTTTGTGAGGAGTGGGAGAGGTCCAGAGAAAGACCAAGGTTTGGCGGGTGGGAAGGAATGCAGAGTGACAAAAAAAGGGAGAGGAAGCATGGAGGAGAAAGAACAATGTAGAGAACAGAAAAAAAGTAGACTGCATTTCATCACAGCTCCCTCTGATTAATGAATATGATAAGAAACTGATAATTCTCCATAAGGAAGCATACAATTTTCCTTTCTTTAGCACATTTGAGATCTATTTCTTTGGAACTACACTAAACTCCAGAATATCAGTATGGATATATCAGTATTCAAAATATCAGTAAGGGAAAAGTTGCAGCACTAAATAATGATTTAATTTTAGAAAAAGAACTGGCTATGTGCACACACATACACACACACACACACACACACACACACACACACACACACACACGTCTACCAAAATAAACCAATACTTCTCCTGATCTCAGCTCTCTTCTGTGCGGTCCATTGGCTGTAGGACATAGTCATTGTAAGAACAAGCGACTGGATTTCAGATACAACTGTTAAGTGAGATAATACATCCACAATTATCAGGAGCTGACAATGGGAAATTGACATTATTGGCCATTGGTGGATTACTCCAGAAACAGACCCCGAGATAAGAATCTAAAAGGGGTATTTAGCTTACTGGGGTGATAAAGGAAACACCAGGAAGAGGAGTGGGGAAGAAGGACAGGGAGAAACATCATCAATAAAGAATGCCTTGTCAAACCAGCTGTCATAGAGCATGCCTGGGGAAAGTCTGGGGACAAGTACAAAACACAGTGCCTCAGAATTAGATTATCTAAGCGGGGATGGAGCTAGGGAATGTATACACCAAGTTCTATAAGTCACTGGTTAAGGGCTGCTTGGATGAGAGGAGGAGGTGCATTATTTCCCAGTCATCTCCAACTGGCAAAAGAAAAGCCTCAGGCAAAACAACTCAGATACTGGCAGGTGAATGTGGGCCCTGGGCCCTGTGAACTGTGGCTGCAATGGCAAAGGGGTACAGGAGCATGACACCATCTGCTTACACTCATGCAGGGACTCAACACTGCTGAGTATAAGGAAAGAATTGCCCCACATTTCACAGAGCACCTGATTGAAACCTTGTGGGGGTCATCTCTTTCAAAGGCAGGCTATTAAGCCCCAGGAGTCAGAGGACAATGGAATTTGATGTGACCAACTCAATTTGCTTTCCACTCTCTAGCAAGATGCCCAAAGAGAACATGATGAAGCTTCACTCAAGTTACAGAGCTTGGACATGCTTTGTCTTTTCATTTCTCAAGATGGATCTCAAGTCATGAAAAGGTGTCCTGTGTTCTATAATCCTCATCTTGCAGAATCCTCACATCACACTATGTGAGCAAACATCCAAGCATAGGGTACAACATTTGACTGGTCTTTCTCACTGGTTCCTGTGAGGAAACCTCTAAACCCCTGGGATTTCTTGAGTAATAGGCATGTCTATGTTATTCATGAGGGGTGTATTGGACCACACTGAGTTTGCACTAAAGAGGTGATTCATGGAGGACCCTCAATATCATTTCAGGATGGGGTATCATGCTGCAAAAACCAACCACATTATTAGAAGACTGGGGTTTTGAGCCACATGATATCAGTCCAACTTCTTGAGAGAGAATTGGAGCTGAAGATTGAGTGCAACTATGTAGACAATGATTCAATCACACATGCCTACGAAATGAAACCCTAATAAAAGAAATCTGGACACCCAAGGCTCAAGTGAGCTTCCCTGGTTGATAATTAAACATTGATGTGCTAGCGGAGGACAATGAGTCCTGAGGACTTGTAAGTTTCCCACTTGGGACCTTACCAGACATCACTGTGTGCATCTCTTCATTTGACTATTACTCATTTGTTTCCTTTATAATAAAACTCTGGTAGTAAGCATAGTGATGTTCTTAGTTCTTAGTTCTAGCAAATTATCAGAAATGGCCTAGGAATTCCCAAGCTTGCAGCTGGTGTCTGAAGTGAATTTTGTCTTGTACAAAACTTTGTTCTTCACTTGAAAATTTGACCTAACTTCAGATAGTTACAGTCAGAATTACACTGCATAGCCCAAAATGTTATGCAATTCATCTAAGATCTTTGAGTGCTAAAGGGAGCAGAAGTTAACACAGGTCTTCCTTGCTATAATTATAACTTCACCTGGCTGAATTTTGGGCTATTTCAGGAAAGGTTCAGGCGAGGTTCAGGGAAAACTCTAGTAAAAGCTGGCTTAAGATATTCAAGAATAGTATGAAGTACGTAATGTTTCCAAAAAAATAAACAAAACTTGTTTCAATAAATAATTATCTATAAAGACAGCATGCAGATACAATTATGCTTGAATCTGTTCTTAAACTCCTGTAGGCTAAAAGTTAATCTAGAGAACTTTGCTGATTCTTTTTTAAAATTAAATATTGACGAGCTTGAGTTTTTCCTTAGAGCATCACTAGCATTATGTTTCGAGATTTTCACAGATTCACTGATTTTTGTTTCACTTACTTTAGCAAAAGAACATGAAGTACGTCCTCTTGCTCACATTAATCTCAAATGTGCAGAAAAAATAATATATTTTTATTTATCTATAATTGACTTCATGTTTCTCACAACTACCTGCCTTCTGGGGGGTGTGTGGGGTACGTGGTGTGTGTGTGTGTGTGTGTGTGTGTGTGTGTGTGTGTGTGTGTGTACCTTTTTATTTTGTTGGTGAGAGTATAGATGATTTGAATAGATTTTTTAAGTCATCTTTTTTTAAAGTATAATATATATACAGAAATATGGGTCTAGCTGGGTGATCTGTCCCAAAGTAAACACACCTGCATAATCGGCACCCAGATCAAGAAACAGGGCATGACCAGCCCCCCAGGAGCTCCTGTGGCACCCTATCTTTGTCAAGATGGTAGGGGGTGATACAAACTTTCATATCTGCCTTCAGAGTCCTTGGTGGTGGTCTCTGAGGCAGAGGTCATTCTTCTGCCATCAGCTGCTGACATCTGTGGCCAGCGTAACTGAGCAGCACCCATCAGTGGTCTCTGCTGACTGGGCCCCACGTCAGCTCTGGTTGGTGCTGTGAACCTCTCCCTCCCCAGGAATACTATGGTGATCTCCTGTAATTCTGGCTCGTGTGGTCACTTGGCAGCCCTGCAGGACAGAAGCTACACTCCATCACACTGACACCCTCTGGAAGGATCCTCCACTATTTTCCCAACTATTTCTCCTTTCCCTCTTTGAGAAGGGGAGTTAGGTGGGGTTGACACACTTTGTTTCCGCCATGCCATGCCCAAACTCAAGCCCTCTCTCCTTCTGCCTATCAATGCAGTACCATGAAAACTGCTTATATGGGACCACCCTAGATTGGGGGCAGGGCATTCTTGGAAGCAGCTGCTTGTCTTGAGACAGGAGACTATCAGGACTCATTTTGTCTCCCAGTCCAAATTGGAAACCTGCCAAAACTGAAACTGCAAGTGGCAGGAAAGCAACCTTTCACTACCGCCAAGACACTACCCTACTGCCGTGCCATGACAGTTTATAAATGCCATGGCAATGCCCAGAAGTTACCACCCATTTCTATGGCAACACCCGGAAGTTACTCCCCATTTTCTAGTGATTTCTGAATAACCTGTCCCTTAATGTGCATGTCATTAAAAGTGAGTATAAATACCACTGCCAGCATCCCATGCAGCTACTCTCTGTGCACTGCCTATGTGCTAACCCTGAAATCGCAGAACTATAATACAACTGCTTCAGTATAGTTCCTTTCTTCCACCACCAGCTCTCTCTTGGATTCTTTTGTGAATGAAACCTGTTCTACATCAGTCTTAGAGCAACAATTAGATACTGCTGTCTACTTCCCTCTGTTCTTGCCTAACACCAAGTTGACAATGACCATATGCAGAGACAGAGGCTTGCAGAGACAGAGGCTTTCAGAGTCCATCCAGTATAATGTAGAAGCATGCTGCATACCCAGCTGGATGAGCTTAGGAAAACCTGACCCCGCCACAAGATCCAACCTCAGCTCAGAACAGATCTCAGGCACCTGACGTATTACTCTCTCCATTTCCTTTCCTTCTTTTGACCTTGTTCTTATGGGCCTAGAAGCATGAGTCTTCAAACTTTCCTTTATTCCATATCATATCCTTCTACTCCAGGACATTAACTCTCCTACCTGAGCTTCTTTTTCCTTCACTTGGTTTATCTGTCTTCCATCCCAGTGGCCATAAACAAAAACAGTATCCTCACTACCTTGAAAAAAATATTGATAAGAGTTCTCCAAAGTTAGGAAATACTTTCTGACCCAATAAAACCTGATTTTCAAGATTCTGGCCTTATAGGAGGGATAAGAGAGATGTTATATTTCATGTCAAGAACTGAATATTACTTTTTTCTCTTTAAATATCTTCTGTAAAATCCTAATCCTAATATCATCACTCCATTTTTCTCCTCTGAAACCAAAGAAATAAAAAATAAAACTGCTTTAGAAAGAAGAGGGGAAAGCCATATACACAGAAATATACAATTGAAAAGCATATCCACGTAGTTTAAAATATCAATCACACAAGAGAAAAAAAATGCATTAATGTAAAATATACAATGAGTGATTTCAGCCAATATGCCTGCATGTACATAGTACCACACTTGGTAGTTAATGAATTCTGATTCATCAACTCTAGAAGCACTGGGTTAAGGAACTCTGAAAACAAAAGGGAGATAATAATGTCTTGCATTTATGTTGTTATACATAGTTTATAAACTGTAGTGTTTTATAGTTTATGAGATACTTTTGAACACTTGCCTTATTTTAACTTCACACGACCCCTGTGGGATATGTTTTACCATCTTCATTTGGAGGCCTAGAGTAGTTCAACTATTTGTGACCCACGTACAGCTATAATGTGAGAACAAAAAAACAGTGTATGCTAAACATGTCTTGCTTGTGGTTCTAAAGGTAGAAATGAAATAGGTGTTTGGGGCAAGCTGTCTTGTTTTTCCAAAGAGATATTTTTATCAAGTTGTTTCAGTTGTTCAGGTGATAACAAGCACAAGCCCACTCCATGTGCCCTAGAAGCATTCAACAGGGGAAGTAAGCTACATGCCAACTGTGCATGCCTGAAAGAAGTGCCCTACTTAGGAAAACGTAAAAGGCCACCATCTTCCCAGCTTCTTAGTAGAGTGCTCCCCTTGAAACTATTGTGATGTGCATTGACACTATGTTTTCTAGACAGGGATCAGAGGCTGGGGTTGTAGATTTCCCACTCTGAAGGCCATTAAAAGCTTCAACTATCAGAATGGGAAGCAGAGAGGTTCCCAGAGAAGAAGAAGTTCTAGGAAATTCTAGGATAAGGGTATCCTGGTATTTTATCTTAAGTTTCCCTTTTCGGCATTGCAATTCCCTTGTGTTATCAAGAGTCAAAGAGGTACATTGAGTTCAAAAGCTACGTACTATTTGTTCTTGGGAAATCATCTTTTGTTTAAGTCTTTGGGAAAACAGACCAGAGATGATAATTATGAAGTAGAAAAGGGATCACAGACTTCAGGAAGGGATAGAGGGAGGGGATTGAGCTTCAGCCTGGAGCAGGAGATACTGAAGGCACAAGTGGACCCATGGAATCTTCCAGTATTCCTCAGGGTTCCCAGAAACCTGCCAGCACCCATAAGGGGCTCAGACTGTGCCTCATATATTACATTTTTAATGATTAGGAAAGCACCTTTTTCCCATTTTACACAGGTGGAAGCCAAGTGACTGCCAGGGTCACAGTGAGCAAATGGCAGATGGGATCTTGCATCCTAGTCCCTCAGAACCTACAGCCTGGAGGTGGAGTTAATGGTCACCACTTCCTTTGAATGCCTAGGACAACAAGCAGTCTGCATGTTGTCTCACATAATCTTTAAAACCACCTTAGTAAGGTAAGTTTTGTTTTTCCTGCTTTACGAATGAGGAAACAGAGGTTGGCTCCCTGGGAATCTGAAGCTGGCTTATCTACTTCTAAAATCCATCCTTCTCATCTACCTCCACTTTTAGAGACAACTCACTCTTCCCCCAACCCCTTCTTCCTTATCTTACACATACCTCTCCCACCGCTGAGACTTTGGGCTTTGAAGTTTTGATTTAATGCTGGAATGAGTTAAGACTTTGGGGGACTGTTGAGAAGGGCTGATTTTATTTTGCAATGTGAGAAGGACATGAGATTTGGGTGGGGCAGGAGGTAGAATTCAATGGTTTGGATCTGTGTCCCCACCAGATCTCATGTCAAATTGTAAACCCTGATGTTGGAGGTGGGGCCTGGTGGGAGGCAATTGGAACATGGAGGCAGAGTTCTCATGAATACGTTGACACTATCCCCTCAGTGTTGTTCTCATGAGAGTGGGTGAGTTTTCAAGAGATCTGGTTGTTTAAAAGTGTATGGCACCTCCAACCTCTCTCTCGGTCCTGCTCCTGCCAGGTAAGACACTTCCTCCCATTTTGCCTTCAACCACAAGTAAAAGCTCCCTGAGACCTCCCTAGAAGAAGCTGCTGTGCGTCCTGTACAGTCTGTGGAACTGTGAGCCAATTAAACCTCTTTTCTTCATAAATTATCCAGTCTCGGGTATTTCTGTATCTCGGGTATTTCTATGTGCCAAAGAGGCAGGAGGGTGATTCTGACAATAAAAAGCTCATGGCCAATATTTTATTTTAGTACAAGAAAAGAGATTAATACTATGGATGTAGAGAAAGTAAGAGTTTGGAATCTAGAAACTACTTAGATCCCAGCCATGCCCTTACCAGCTATGCAATCTCAGGTAGGCCACTCAATCCCGCTGACAGTCAACTCTCTCATCTGTGAAATGAGTATACCAATGCTACTTTATAGGCAGCTTTGTCAGGATTAAATGAGATAATTTAGAAAAAGTACTTAGCAGGGTGACTGGTTGCCTGGCCCTTAATAAGTATTTCATGAGTTCAATTCTGTGCCAAGGATAAAGTATTGCTCACCAGCTAATTGGCCATTGTTCAAATTCATTTTAAGAAAAATGAAAACTTCAAGCTTAGTAAAATTAAAATGCTCTGACCCCTTGTATTTTGGAATTATAAAAGTTATTGTTTCTCAAAATAATGGTGGTGGGAGGGGTTGGGGGGGAAACCCTCTGTTTGCCTTAGGGCCATCTTCCAGCTCTTATCAGGTGGCATTTGCGTTAGTTTTGTGGTAAATCCGTCCAGGATGCTGAATAAACAACTCCTTGCCTTTAGTTGGATCTTCAGTTATATCAGATATGTGACCTGATGTCTGAAAGCCCTGGGCTGCCAAGGACAGAACAATCTCTGTGAGGTTATTTAAAGGAGATCTTTGTTCACTGGCCCCCAAATGTCTTTGTCCCATTATTTCTTGCAGTCTGGCATGCTCCCTTTAAATCCCAAAGGCTTTCTGTGTTCAAGAGCTCCTTATCTATTGTTATGCAAATGTCCCTGGGAAAAATTAATAATTCTTCATCAGCTAATACTTCAAGGAGAACCATAGCAACAAATGCTAACAATTTCTTGGAAGCTCAGCGGTGGGAGAGGTATGTGTAAGATAAGGAAGAAGGGGTTGGGGGAAGAGTGAGTTGTCTCTAAAAGTGGAGGTAGATGAGAAGGATGGATTTTAGAAGTAGATAAGCCAGCTTCAGATTCCCAGGGAGCCAACCTCTGTTTCCTCATTCGTAAAGCAGGAAAAACAAAACTTACCTTACTAGGGTGGTTTTAAAGATTATGTGAGACAACATGCAGACTGCTTGTTGTCCTAGGCATTCAAAGGAAGTGGTGACCATTAACTCCACCTCCAGGCTGTAGGTTCTGAGGGACTAGGATGCAAGATCCCATCTGCCATTTGCTCACTGTGACCCTGGCAGTCACTTGGCTTCCACCTGTGTAAAATGGGAAAAAGGTGCTTTCCTAATCATTAAAAATGTAATATATGAGGCACAGATTATTAATTTCTAGGTAGAAAACCATACAATTACACAAGTCAATTGCATCTCATTGCTAATTTAAAGAAAAGGATAATCAATTGATATTGGGTGAACAGTTTTAATTTGAAGCAGGATTAGTCAGGATAACAGTGTATTTTAGCCAGAAATAAATTTAAGTCTGTAGTCATTAGAGTTAAAATAGTCTTTCTAACAGTTAAACAGTACTAAAAAAGACTGCTGAAGAAATTTGACATGTAATAAAAAGGAGAATGAAGAAAAAGTAAGAGTGGATTTAAAAGGCTACTGTTCCCACTTTTCAGACTGCAGGCTGCCCCCTGCTGAGCTGCCCAGATGCTCAGTTCATTTCTTAGTGATGTGCCTTTTTTGGGCTCAGCCACAAGATGTCAGCCTACGCTTAGCCATTTGTGAGTTTTTCCGTGCCTCCAACCCATTTCTTCCCTTCCATTTCATTTCCTCTTTCGGCTCTGAGCAAATGAATACTCTTTTGGATTGTGGGCACTAAATAAATAACAATGGAGTAACTTGGGCATTCAAAGGGCCTCTGCTGATAGCAGTTTCCACAGAGTCCCAGGAAGAGCCCCCTTTCCTTCCCATTGGAGTCCCCAAGCCTGGGAGGCCATTGTCCTCTCTCAAGCCAAGTGTATCTATGTGTTAGCACTTCCTACACATGGACAAAAAATCCAGGATCCATAACCCCTAGGAGAGAAGGCTGTTAACCTGTCTCCCAGGAAGGTGGATGAAGGCGATTTCAGGTTGGCTCAGCAGCCCTGGGAACCCAAGGGTTAATACTGCTTTCTCACTTGCAACCTGTCTTCCCCAATGCATCGGTATTTGAGGGCAAGATATACCACTCAGGTATAAGATGCCTGTAGTAGCTCTAAGAATCATGTTCTCACCACATTGGTGAAGGCAAAAAAGGGGCAGATTTTCTTTCCCTGTGGATTTTTGTAAGGGTTTGAAAATTTTCCAAAAACCCCCCTACACACACCAGCAAATATACACTTACAACTGACTGGTCAGAAATCAGTCACCTGCCTGTCCCTGAAACAGTCAGCAGCAAGAGGAGTAGGGATGTCATAACTGGTTTAGATTAGTGAGATCCATCTCCTGGGCCTAGGGAGGGTCCACCTTCCTCAAGCACATAGCTCTTGCCAGAGATCAATACTCCTGGAGCTGAATTCCAGGGCCTGCACTGATGAACCAGAACTCAGAACACAGCTCTGTCTCCCAGGGGCTGAGTGAACACAGGTCCAGTCACGACTGCCCAGGGAGATTTGCAGTGGGCTAGAGTTTTGCTAAAGAGAGGCCAGGTAACCACAAACTAAACTACATGTCCTTTGCTGGAAGAAGAGGAGGAGGAGGAAAAAGAAATAAACGCGACTGTGACTGACAGAGCAGGAGCACCGTCATCTCGGACAAACACCGCTGCTTTAACTTTCAGCTCCCTTTCTAGCCTCATGCATTTCAAGGACATCACTTCTCTTCTAACTACAAGCAGACAGAAAAAGCAGACAGTAAAACACAGATAAGACAGCTTGGGCACAGAGGAAAGAAGGGGGAAAGTCTCTTGGGTAACTGCCAAAGTCCACCCTCATACAATGGGCCCCAGTGAAACAGTGGGCTTTAATAAGCACATTCCTTTCCCTTCAGGTGCACTAAGATAGGGAAGCTAAAAGCAGACTCCGGGGCTATGCCTACAGCTGCAGAAAGATATATGAAAACAGACACACAACTCTCCCTCCCAAATAATCACAACAAAGAGACACAGAAGCAGTCCAAGCCTCTGATAAACTCTCCCACCCTGAATCCTTAAAAACTCTTAGTCTGTAAGAGAGTGTGGCTCTGACCTAGCTTGGCCAGCTGCCCCACTCAGGTTTATTTAAAATAAACCTGTCCCTATTGACTGTAAAGCCACCCTTCAAGTTTCTCTCCTGGTTCTTTAATTCTTGCAGTGACTATATTGCCTCTGGCATCAAGAGGACTGGGGTCAGTGTAGTAACTCTGGGTTCTGGGACCTGCTCTGCTCAGACTGTCTGAGAACTTAAGAGCACGGTGCCTCTGTTCTCTGGGTCTGTTTCCTTCAGAGAAGTGCAGCCTGTTCCAGGATGTGCAGCATCAGAACCAGCCTGGGCTACATGCCTTCCATGGAAACAGGCAGGCTCACGCCCATGTTTATTTGTCTCTCACTGTGCCATTGAGCCACCAGAGTCATGGGAGCCAGTAATTTCCAACCAAAGGGACTTCTATGCCCACTTTCTAGAACCTCTCCTGGAGCCGACTTCTGGGGATAAAACACACACACATGAAAGCAGGACATACTGAGGAAGGGGGCCTGGGAGGAACAGTGAGACCACTCCTGTTCATCCCTATAAAATGGGAGACAAGTTGATTTATCATTCGTTAGACGGAACTATATAATAAAGGTATTTATGTGTGCAAGGCTGTGGTATGCAACAACTCTGGGGGAAGGAGGAAGAGAAAGAAATGAGATGTGGCTTTGGGTTGTATGTGCAATGCTTTTTCTCAGAGAAAGTAGTTTTTTGCAGAAAGAAGCATGCTGTCTGCTGGGATGTTGCTGTCCCATGAACAGTCACTATACTTTGATGCATCCCCTGCAGGGGACTCAGGGCCTCAGGAATACTAAACACCACGGGACCAGGCTTCGTCTTGACACACACTGGGAATCAACCCAGCTGTTATTTCCACGGGTGTGGAAGAAAACTAATGACTCAAGGCTTGAATCATAAGTGGTCCAGCTTCCACTGGCAGAGGTAGATAAGTGGGTGAGAAACTCAGATACATTCACAGCAACTGCAGCCTCTGACCGGAATGGGTTGAACCTACGAGCCACCCTTGGCTTCAGCCTTGCTCTTAGTTCACAACTTTGTGCGAAAGAGAACTTGGCAGCAATGCGAAATGTCACAATTTGAAGGAGTCTCTGCCAGGGCTGGACAGTTCAATTTCCTTTTCCACTCACTGCCCCAACATTGTCCTGCTACTTTCAAAGAGGGAAATCCAAGCATAAGGGCTTCGTGAGCCAGGCTGAGAGCTCTGGACATGGAAGGAGAGGGAAGGGCCAGGTTCTCACTGGGACACATATGGTGGTGTGTAAAAGCATGGACCCTGCACCAGAATAGCCCAGTCCAATGCACTGCATCATTTCTCCTATTTCTAGGACCTCTGGCAAGCTCCCTGGAGACTTCTGTAGCTCAGTCTTATCCTTAGCAAATAAGGCCAACAGTAGTACCTGCCCCTGAATTTTAACAAGGTTAAAATCACAAAAAATTCAGAAGAATGCATGGTACAGT
This sequence comes from Macaca nemestrina, assembly GCF_043159975.1. Taxonomy (NCBI): domain Eukaryota; kingdom Metazoa; phylum Chordata; class Mammalia; order Primates; family Cercopithecidae; genus Macaca; species Macaca nemestrina. The sequence goes on from NC_092139.1 coordinate 46,543,458, forward strand.
GAGGGCTCAGTAAATGTTTGTTTTTATTATTATTTTTACTATGATTTACCAGTTATTCTAATTTTGAGCAAGAGGGTTTCTCTGAGCCCTAATTAGGAGTCTTGCCCTACCTCAAAGCAATGCAGGACAGAAGAGCCCCCAAATTGGGGCTTAGCCTTGTTCTTGGCTTCACCCAGGAAAGAATGTAAGGGTAAGCTGGTGGTGTTAGACAGCAACTTTATTGAAGCAGTAGCCTATAGCAACAGAGGCACTGCTCCTTGCAGAGGAGGGTTAACCCATAGACAGTGTGCCCAGAGTGGCAACTTACGGCAACATCACCAGAAACAGACCTGTGGCTGAACAAGTTGAGTTTGTTACTCATTGAAATAAGGGAAAACACTATGGAAAACTGTGGTGTCTCTCAGTAAGAGCACGTTAAGGAAGACAGTATAGGATGTGGGACTTAAGTTAGATTCCTGTCTTCATCAGTTCTGGCTGCTATATAACAAAGTACTATTGACTGGGTGGCTTATAAAAAACAGCAATTTATTTCTCACAGTTCTGAAGTCTGGAAAGTCTAAGATCACAATGCCACTGTGGTTGGGGTCCAGGGAGGATCCTTTTCTGAGTTGCAGAATGCCAATTTCTTGCTGTTTCCTCACATGGCAGAAAGAGGGTGAGAGAGCTCTCTGGAGTCCCTATTATAGAAACACTGATCCTATCTGTGAGAGTTTTACCTTCATTCCTTAAACACCTCCCTAGGCCCCATCTCCTACAACAGTCACCTTGGGGGTTAGAATTTCAGTGCTTGGGGAAACGTAAACATTCAGTGCTTAGCAATGCTTTAGGGAATGTTTGACGGAATCAGACTTTTGCTCTGAAGTGGAGGCCATCAGGAAGTGATGTTAACACTATGATTGAATATCTTTAAAAATGTTATCTACAATTTGGAAGGAAGTAAGGTTAAAGCTGTGATTGGCGAATAAGCCACTGTTACACATATTAGATGGGAATGAGGGGTGTTTGGTCATTTGTGTAGTTTAGATAAGGTTCACGTTTCTGTCTGCATTCAGACATGATTGTGGAGTGGTCTCCTTTTTGTCTTGATTCATCACCATCACAGAGTGGCCTTTTCTGATGCTGGTACTCGGTGAAATTGTTTATACTCAGTCGGAGAATATTATGACCTAGCTGTGAGTGCCTGTTCCACTCCTAGCAACACCAAGGCCTACCAGTGCTGGACCAGTTCGCCAATATGAAGGTTGCTTCTCTCTTTCTTTATACCCTCTTTTGGCCAAAGCAAACTAGTCAGGCATCAGGATGTATATCATTGATATCCACCATTGCTGAGATGTTGCTAATCTGATGTTTATCCAGAGCTCACTGCCTGCAGGCAAATTAGGGTTTTAATTCACCATCTTGTAGTAGTCAGGATATCTCTCTTCTTCTAAAGCATTTCAAAGTCATGAACTAACCTAAAAATCATAGCTGCTATAACACCTTCTTTATCTTTGGGCAGCTGACATATCTGAGTGAGCTTATATAAGAAGCTTATATTTCAAGCCCAAATTTAAGTTTCTGATCACATATACAGCTTCATAATTTTCAGTTTTTCTTTTTCAGTATGAACTGCATAAAATCAAAATAAAATCACATTTATCTTGGCTAGAAGGTTTGCATGATTGTGAATAGTTCCCCAAAGGCTGGTAATTATTGGGTCCTCTTCATCAGATAAAAAATAAATCTATCAATAAAATAAAATACAAGTTAAAATAAAAAAGATAGTGCCTGGGTTCAGAGTGAAGCAGCAATGGATGTAGACCTTTGAAGGGTAAGGCAGTACTATTTCATACATGCCACACGACTGTCAATGAAAGAATCTGTGTAGGATGAGAAACTGTTAAGTGTAGTAGAGATCCTAGAACTAAATCAATGGAAGTTTTCATACATTTTGCTGTTGCTGTTACAGATCTTAAACAAGGTCGATAGAGCTTGGCTACTAGAGCTAACAAAAGACTGAAATAAGCAGTAGGTCCCTAATGATTCCCACATAATTGGGTCAACACTTACTGAGAATTTTTATAAACAAAAAGTAAAAAGGGATTTGTGAATCTAGAATCTTGGAGAAAAATCTTTTAATAGTTATTGTTTCTGTGTTTATGCTTAAAAAGGAACATACTTCTTCTAACTTGAAAAGTATACAATTACTAAAAGCTAATTCTAGTAAAACTTTTTACTAATATAAAAGTAGCATCAGCTCTCTTCTGGATTTGACAGGTTTGAAAAATTTTTGTATGTTTTTAAATCCCAAAGTTGAAGGAGTCTCATAACAGTTTTGAATTGTTTAAAACCTGAAGAGTTTCAACAAACCTAATTATTCCTATTTTCCTTTATTTTATAGGGTGAAAGAGCAAAATTATTCTGAATTTTGGAAGGGTAAAAAAAATCATTATAAAAGACAAGATATAAATCATAACTAAAGTCAAATAATTTCAGGCAACGTTATAAATGCATTGTAAATAACTATTCTAATTAAGAATAAATTAAGAAAAGTAAACATGAAGTTTCTTAAAAACTGATTTAAGTGCGTACAAAAGGCACCAAAATTTAACAGAATAATTAAATCACAAAAAGAAACTTCTACAGTCTAAGCATAAAATAGGCCAGTCATTTTACATGAAAATGACACTCATTTTTTTTCTGTTTTACATCATTTTTATAATAATTTGGAGTAAAAAACATGTATTTAGGTATGCAGAGACAAATATAAAAATAAGTAATAGTTAAAACTTCTACCTATGGCTTTAAAAAACAACTAACTTACCAGTATATTAAATAATACACACATATCATATTAACTTTGTCCTATGAATAAGCTATTAAAAATTTCTTAAGCATAAAATTATATTCATATTCATATTTCTCTAATTATCATATCTTGTGTAATTAGAGATTTATATTAATTATCCTTATATTAAATTAAATAAATACATATTATAAAATATATAGTACTTCATATTATAAATACATAAAAAACAATTATATTATAAATATATAAAATACATAATTTATATTATCAATATGTAATATATGAATTATATTTAAAATGTGTAATATTTATATTACTTATCATCTTTAATCAAAATAACCAACTTCTTTTTCCAGACACACAAAATATTAGAGAATTAAAAAATTGTTTTATTATTTTTTCTCTATGAACACACATTATTTTAACAATTCAAAGGGATGGATGCACACACACACATATATACCCATATACATATTTATTTCTATTTGTATAATTTTGAATATACTAAATATATATTCTCCAAAGAAAACTGCATATTTTGTTGTTAATCTATTGCCATTCTAAAACAATCAAAATAGAAACCTTTGTTATTTGTATTTTGAGTCCATTTTTTATTTAGAAACTTTCCAGGATTTAAAAACTTATTAATTAACTGAATTATTTGTATAAGGTATTATAGGTAGATAAGGACAGAGAAATTGTAATTTAGTTAATAAATTAAATAATTATAATTTGTAGCTTGTAAAAGTATCATAAAATGAAAATCTCTAAAAAGATATTCATTATTGTCATTTCATTTAATTGAATACAATTTAGACTTATAATTTTGTATTTTAAGCAAATTATGAAATTAGTGGTAACTTATTTACAAGCTTTTTTATGAAATGACTTATTTAGAAGTTTATTTATAAACTTACATATTTGTAAGTATATAAATCCAATATCAGAAACTTATAAAATTTAAGTCATGAGAAATTTTATCCTCTTACAGAACAAACAAAAATACTGTCTTAGCATTATGTTTATATGGTAAACTGATTTTTTAAAACTAATTAGGCCAAAAACTTCTTTTATATTGAACCCAAAGTCATTACTTTTTAATTCATAATTATAGTAACAGAAGCCTACTATTTAAATATGCTTTTAAATGTCCACCAAAAGAAACACCACTTAATGACTTCTGTTCAAAGACAAGGTCTCACGCTGTCACCCAGGCTGGAGAATAACCTTTTGCTTCTTTCTTTTCACATTTAACAGCTTAATTAAAATATGATTTGCATACTATAAAATGTGCCCACTCTAAGTGTACAATTCAATTTGACTAAATTTATAGTTGCACGAGCACCACCACAATCCCATTTTAGTACATTTTCAAACCCCCCACAAAAGGTCTTTCACATCTGTTTGTAGTCAGTTCTGTCTTTCGTCCCCAGCTTTGGTTAGGCACAATCATGTGCTCGCCTTTTCTAGACATTGCATATAAATGGAATTACACAATACCTAGGCTATTTTCGTCTGGATTCTTTCACTTAGCACAGCGTTTTTAAGGTTCATTCATGTTCTAGCACATATATTAGTTGTGTGCTTTTAATTATGGAACAGTTTTCCATGGTATGGATATACCACATTTATTTAACCATTGGCCAATCAATGGGCATTTCAATTGCATCCAGTTAGACCTATTAGGAATAACACTAGTAGAAACATTGACAGACACGTCTTTGTGTCAACATGGTGTCATTTTTCTTAAACAGGTTCCAAGAAGTGGAATTTCTGGGTTGCATGGTAAGTTTAACTTTTTAAGAAACTGCCAAACTTATTTCCAGTGCAGCTGCACCATTTTAAACTCGTACCAGCAACGTGTGGGGATTCCAGTTTCTCTTCCTCCTCGCCAACGCTTGCTACTGTCTTACTGTAGCCATTGTAGTGGGTATTTAGTAGTATATCATTGTGGTTTTTGTCTATGATATCTGGACCTATGATCCACTTCAGTTAAATTTTTGTGCAGTATGAGGTAAGACTCTTAGAGTTTTCGTTGCTCTATATACCTGACCTTGTGGCAATACTAAGATGCCTTGATAACTGGAGCTACATGGCAAATTTTGATAACAAGTACGTAAGTCCTCCAACTTCATTCTTCTTTTCAAATATTCTTGTGAATATTTAAAGTCTTTACATTTCCATATAAATTTTAGGATCAACTTGTTAATTCTGACAAAAATGCCTCCTAAGATAATTACAAGGATTAGTTTGAATTTGTAGATTAATTCGGGGAGAATTGTGATCTTGACTAGAATTAGTCTCTAATCAACGAATATGAAATGTCTTTCCACTTATGTATACCTTTTACATTTCTCTCAGCAATGTTTTATAAATTTCCATGTATAGGTTTTGCAAATGTTTTCCTGTATTTATCGCTTTTATTCTTTTTCATGCTATTATAAATGAAATTTTTATTTCATGTTTGATTTATTTATTGCTAGTATATAGAAACATAATTTTGGAGTTTGATTTACTATCCTACAAAGTTGTTAAGCTAATCTATAACTTATAACATTTTCTACGTACAGAATCTTGACGTCTGTGAATAAAAACAGTCTATTTCTTCCTTGACAAACTGGATGCTTTTATTTTCCTATTTATAATTTATATTTTCTTTATTTCACTGAGTAAAAAAACTTTACTATAATTTTGAATAGAAATGGCAAAAGTGGATATCTTGGCCTTGTTCACAAACATAGGGGAAAAGCATCCAGTTCTGTATCATTATGTGTGATGCTATCCGTGAGTTTTGTATAGGTGTTCTTTATTAGAATGATGAAGACGTGCTTTTTTTCACTAGTTTGTTGAAGTTTTATCATTTATGGGTTAGATTTTTTTTCAAATACTTTTCCTCCATTTATTAAGATAATCGTGTGGTTTATGTTCCTTATTCTAATGTGGCATATTGTTTTGATTTTTGAATGTTAAACCTACTTTGTAATCCTGAATCAAATCCTATTTGGCCATGCCATTGTGTATAATCCTTTTTGTATGTTGTTGCATTCTGTTTGCTAATATTTTCTTAAGGATATTTGAGTTTTTGTCCTGAGGATATACTCAGGATATACTTATCCTCAGTTTTATCTTTGATATATCTTTGCATTTGTATCAAGGTTGACACTAGCCTCATAGAATGAGTTAAAAAGTATTCCTTATTCTTCTATTTGTAAAAGAACTTGTGAAGGGTTTATATTACTACTTTAATTATTTGATAGAATTCACCAGACAAGTTGTGTCCAGACTTTTCTCTGTTGGAAAAATTTGATTGCTACCTCAATTTCCTTGTTTTTTATAAGTTTATTCAGATTTTCCAGTTATTCTGCAGTCAGCTTTGGTACCTTGTGTCTCTGAAGGAATTTGCCAATTTTATCAAAGTTGCCTATTTTTTTGGCATAAAGTCATACATAATCTTTTCTTATATTCCTTTCTAAACTTTGTAATGTTTATAGTATTAACAGTGATATCCCCTCTATCATTCCTGATTTTACAAATTTGTGTTTTGTTTTGGTTTAGATTTTTTGGTCAGTTTAGTAAAGCTTTGTCAATTTTGTTGATCTTTTCGAAGAATCAATTCTAGTTTCATTAATTTTCCTCATTTTTTTGTTCCAAGCCCATTAACTTCCACTCTAATCTATTAATTCCATTCTTATGCTTGCTTTTGGTTTTAGTTTGCTGTCTGCTTCTAAAATCTTAAGGAGAAAACTTAGGTTATTAATGTAAGACCTTGATTCTTTCCTGACATAGGCATTTAAAACTATTTCTTTAATCTCTTCTTTCACTGCATTGCATAAATTTTGATATTAGGTTTTTATTTTTATTGAATTTGAAATATTTTCTTATCCTCTGTTGATTTCTTCTTGAACCCATTAGTTATTTAGGAATGTGTTGATAATTTCAAAATGTTTGTAAATATCCTGGAATTGTTTCTGTTGTTGGATTCTAATTTAATTTTGTAGTTGAAGTACATTGTATGATTTAGATCATTTAAAATTTAGCATGATTATTTTATGGCTTAGCATGTGCTGCATCTAGGAGACATATGTTACCTATGCACATGTACACTTGAAAAAAAATTGTACTCTGCAGTCATTGAGTGGACTGTTCCATATACCTTCGTAAAGTCGACTGGGTTGTTAGTGTTGTTCAAGTCTTCTGTATCTTTGCTAATTTTCAGTCTGGATATTCTAGCAATTACTGAAAATCGTGTATTGAATTCTCCAGCTATATTTAATGTTCTAATGGCACATTTTATTTTAATTCTATCAGTGTTTGTCTTATGAACTATCTGACTATTATTGGAGATACATACACATTTATAATTGTTTTATCATCTTGATATGTTAAGCTTTCATCATTGAGATGTCCCTGTTCATATTTAATGATATTTTTTATCTTAAAATCTATTCTGATATCTGTAGCCATTGTACCTCTCTTATGGTTACTATTTGCATGATATCTTTCTATTTTGTCTTCTATCTCTTTATGTCTTTAAGCTGTGTCTCTTGTAGAAACCATGTAGTCTGAGCATGCTTTTATATACCATCTGGTGTCTTTGCTTTATGATTGGGGTGTTCAGTTTATATTCATGTGATATGATTGCATGTATGTCTGTCATTTTACCATTTGTTTCCTACATGCCTCCTGTGGTTTTTATTCTTGGTATTTACTGAGGGGCTTCTTTGTTGTTAAATATTTCTTAAGTAATTTTTAAATTCTGTGTTAATTTTCTTTTTACTATTTTTGTGTTATTTTTTAATGGCTGCTGTACAGATTAAAATACAACTGTCATTACAGTCTACTGCAGATTAATGCTATCTTAATTACAGTAAAATATAAACATTTTATTCTAATATATTTCTTCCCTCCTTTGTGCTATTATTGTCATTGAAATATGTTTTAATTACAATAATACAATGTATCGTTTTTGAGACATGAAGAGAAGGAATTAGAAGCATACCTTTTTTAAAATCTATGAATCCACATCCACATATTAACCATTTTTGATACTCTTCATTTCTTCCTTTGGTTTTGGGTTATTGTTTAACATAATTTGCTTTCAGCCTGAAATAATTCCTTTTGCATTTCTTATAAGGCAAGTATGGTTTCAATCAATTCTCTCAGTCTTTCTCTAAGAATGTTTGAATTGTAACTTCATTTTGGAGTAATAGTTTTGCTGGGTATACAGCCAATGTTGGGCAAAGTTTCATTTCTTTCAGTACTTAAAATATGCCATCCCGTTGCCTTTTGGCCATCATTGTTTCTGATGAGAACTTAGCCATTAAGGTACAGTTTCTCCCCTGTACATGATGAGGTTTGTTGTGTGGCTTTTCCCCTTGCTGCTTTAAATATGTTTTTCTTTATTTTTAGCTTGCAAAAGTGTGTCTACAAAACATCTAGATGTAAACTATTTGTATTTATTCTCTTCTTATTTATTGAAATTCTTGGATATTCAAGTTAATGATTTTGATAAAAATTTGAAAGTTTCTAGTCATTATTCAAATAGTTTTTCTTCTTTCTCTCTTCTTTTCTCTCCCACTTCACATATATAGGTTCACTCAATGTTATCCCACAGATTTCTAAAGCTCTGTTCATTTTTTAAATAAAGGCTATGTAAATTTGTTCCCAAATAAATTTCTTCTAATAGACAAACAACACACAATATCTTAAAGAAGCAGAAGAACCACAGAGGCTGGTATCAGGACAAAACAAATTCACTCAGGAACAATACAAAACTGATCAGACAAACAAAAGTACCAGAAGACCCCGTATTTAGAAAAACCAAACACAGATGTGCTTCAATAAAATATTAGAGCTCAATTGTACGTTAAATTACCACCCAAAGACAATTTGATATCTCAACAGGCAAAATACATATAGGATTTTAGCTTGTGTGAGGTTTTTTGGAGAGAATTCAGGAAGCAGAGCTTTGCTTTGTTTTGGATACTATTAGGTAGTGGAGGCACTCCATGATTGGTTATCTTGATAAATCTTATACAAAAAAGTAACAGGAGAGTGATCTTAAAGCTGTGATTGTTAAACAAATGTCAGTTACTCATATTATGACCAGGAGAGGAAAATGTTTGGCCATTTTTGTGGTTTGAGCAATTTTTATGTTTTTTCTGCATTCAGAAATATTACAGATTGGTCTTATTTTCTCTTGATCCATTATGGTCAGAGAGTGGCCTTGTCTAATGCTCGTATCTTTTTTATGTTCAACAGGAGAACTTTACTACCTAGCTGTTGAGTACCAGGCCAGATCCTGGCAACACCACATCTAACAGTAACAGTCCAGTTCTCACATGCTGGGGGCTACTTTCTCTTTTTCAATGTGGTGAATCCAGGAATGCCACTCTTAAGGATGTGGGCTAGCAGGGCTGTGAGGTGGGCTGGAAGGCTCTCAGGTTCCCACAGACAAGAGAGGGTCTCAAAGAACTATGCAGGGGTGGGCATCCTGCAGTTGGTGGGATCACACTGGACATTTGTAAGGAAAACCCAATGTCAGGGGCATCAATGTGAAAAGAATCTCTCTTCAGTCTAGAAGAATCCAGACTGCTTAAGGCGATAGCTGTGGTCAAAAGAGGGCACAGCTCTGAGATCATTAATTTACTGAGTATTTTGATGATTCACTGGTACTAAATGGAGTCTCTTCCTCAGGTTTGAGCTTATACCTGAGGTATATACCTTCCATTTCCAGAAGAGAAAGAAATCACAAGTTGAATCATTGTGGAGAGATGGTAGGAAATTCCTCCATGTCCATGTAAGGACCAAAGAGGCCCCCCAGCTGGAATGATGTCTTTTTGAAAGTGTTTAGTGAATGTTTCTGGAGATGGCCATCAAAGCTGAGCTGATGGTTTACTTTCTAAGGACCTTACTCAGGTGGCCACTTTCATTCTCTCTGCATAAATTATTTCTGTCCGCCTCCCCCAGGCGACAATAGAACTGCATGGGCTTTCTTATTAAGAGCACTATCATGGAATTTCTAATGTGGAATTTATAAGACCACTCCGTTTTGTGTAATTTCCCTTCTAATTACTGATTTTTTTCTGTGTATTTTTTATCTTTTCTGTAATTTTGATTATTGCATTTTTCTTTCTTTTTTTCTGTAGTTTTTTTTTTTTAAGTACATGCAGGATTTAAATAAAATATAATCTGGTAGTTTGTTTAAAATTATCTAGATTTCTCTTGCGATGTTGTTTATATTCTTCTTAGCCTGCTTTTGAGACACTTCATATCCTTTCTTTATAAAGAGTAGATATGTCAGGAATAAAAGAGCAATAATAATGTGCCCAGAATTTTTTCACTGTAAGACATGTCTGTGATGCTTCAAGGCCTTCTGTTGAAACAATGTCCCAAAGAGTTCATAATGACTAACAGAAATTCTTGCTTCGAAGAATCGCAGATGAAAAAAAGAAAAGAAAAAAAAAACCCACTGAAACTCTCTCTGCTTATTTGATAAAAGAACTGGTTGATACCAAAATTAGCCAGGCATGGTGGTGGGTGCCTGTAGTCCCAGCTACTCGGGAGGCTGAGGCAGGAGAATGGCGTGAACCCAGGAGGCAGAGCTTGCAGTGAGCCAAGATAGCATCACTGCACTCCAGCCTGCTTCTTTCACTCTCACTCCTCCCAAATTTGCACATATGACTCATGAGGTAACACAAGAGGTAACTGCACATGCCTGAGGACTTTTCAGACTCTGCTTCCCTTCTACAATCACCTGCTAATCCCAGTATCTACCCCATAAATCTTTCTAAATACTGCCTTAGAACCAACACAGGGACAAGATGAGATTGACTCCTGTCTCTTTAGGGGTTAAATCTCAGTGTAAAGTTTTTATTTTCTCAAAAACCCGTTGTCATAGTGTTGGCTTCCAGCGCACAGGGCAGCGACCCCCTTTAGGTTGATACCACTATTTCCTTCCTATGAGTGATGTCATTTATCTTCACTGGGCTCTGCTATCTTCAGAGATTCTTCTTTTGTGGATTTGCTTTCTGATTTTTCAAAGTTTCATGGCATCAGTTTCTTCTAGTGGTTAAGAGGCAAGATACCTTGTTGTGAAGGCTGTTTGCACACCCTCCTGGGGGCCAGAGCAAACCCTGCCAAGACACCAGCCATGTTTTTGAGGCTTCTCTCCCAAGCAGACTGCAACCTCTCTGCAAGAATGTGCAAACTACAGCATGTTTGTGGCAGCCTCACATACTGATCCTAGAGCACCTATATCTTCCTCAGTGTCAACTTCAAAACGACCTTTCTGTGAAGCTTAGTTAGCTCTAATACGATGCATGTCTCATCGACAAAGTGATTCAGAAAATGCAAGCAGTCATCTTCATCACAGTCCTATGGATTTCCAGGCTAAGGGGCCATACAGGGCAGGATTGACAGGTAGGCCAAAGCTCTGGGTAGGGAAGGTGGTGCCAGGCAAAAGGTTTGGAAATTGAGTGGAGGGCCTAGGACCATTGCAGCCAGGAACTGAGAAAGCTGGAGTTGGGACTTGGGGAGAGGGAAGCTGTAGACCATAGACTGTGGTCGGAGCCTCAGACTCAGGGGAGGATGCGGTTGAGAACGTGGAGAGGGGTGTCCTTGGGGGAGGACCTGGGAAATAAGCCTCCATGAAAAGGTCCTGGAGCAGAAGCTGGAGCCCAATTGACATACCATCACCCCATCCCTTCATGTCCAGCCTCTCTCTGCTGGGATCACCCCCTGGCAACCGGCCTTTTATGAAACCCCTCGGCCTGGCTGACAAATCCCCAGCTTCACTCCAGGTGGTCACAATCTGACCCTTGTGACCTCATGCTTCCCCACCCCCACTTGTGATTTCATCACGGGAAGTTCTTCTCCAGTGGCCCCTGATCCATGGAGACCCACCCAGCGACAGCCCTTATCTCCCTCCACCCTTGCTTCCTTCTCACCCATCTCACCACCAACTGCCCTGGAGAGCCAGATGTCCCAAATTTTGGAGTGAAACTAATTGAGGCTCATTTCCAGGACAGAGGGGTGAGCTGGATCTGAAGAGCCAAGCAGAAAGGCTTCCCAATATTACTAGGTTGGGAGGGGTCAGAAATGTGTGGCTGCCGCAGCTGTTCTGACTCTGCCCCCAGCTTTCGGCTCCACCTGCTTAAAGCACCTTCAGAGGTTCCCATGGTGACAGTAAACAGGTCTCCACTGCCTTGGCCATCTGCTGTGTTCACCCCACTTCTGATCTTGTTGGCCGCTCAGGGACTGACAGCCCAGATGTGCAACTATGATGAGCAGAAACAGGGAGGACTGGAGCCCCCAGGTGAGTGGAGTGGCCCGGCTTTAGGGAAGAGCAGCCTGGGGATGTGGTTATGGATGAAAGAGGCTCTGAGATTTGGGATTTGAACTTGGGGATCAAGACAGCTGTTCTTTCTTTATAGGAACTTCCTATTAAAAAACATTTTTTCAATTTTTTAATAAAAATAAGAAGGAGCCTTATAAGAAAATGTTCAGTACTGTAGCCCAGGCTCTCAAATTGATCAGTATAACTTAAGGTTTCTATGTCTGGTTACTTTTCCTATTTTAGTATAATAAAATAAAATATCTGACTCACTAGAGGAAATACAGAAAATGTGTACTCGAAGCAGAAAAAGAATTAATTAAAGAATCCCAGCATAGCCATCACTCGTCTTAAGAAACAGAGTAGTATTTACCTTAGCCTTCTTCTGTGGGCCCTCACACCCTGTATCAAAAAACCACCTCCTCGGTAGCCATTATGCTGAATTTTATGTTTATTAATCAATTGCTATTCTTTGTAGCTTGACTTCAACTTTCTGTACTCTTAAACAATATATTGAGTAGTTTTGCATGTCTGTAAATTGTAAATATGGCTTTATATTATTCTCTGGGTCTTTTTTTGTGGCGCCGTATCTTATTCCCGCTGATGCACCTCCTGAATGTCTGTCATTCTCACCTATGTCTCTCCCTTTCTACCCTTCTTCTAGCCATTCTCATCACTTCCCTGATCTGTCTAAATTCTGCCCAGCAGTCCATGAAAATGGTGTGCTGATGACATATGTAAGGACTCTAACTCCCCTCAAGCAATCTGCTCACCTCAAAAGGTAAAACATTGGCTCACTCCTGATGAAATAAATGACACATAAGGTCACAATTCAATCATACTCTCCTTGGATACTACTTCTTATGTGAACATCAAACTTATACTCACTTCCTACACACTAAACATATCTTGTATATTTGGAGTAAAAATTAGAGAAGCAAATACAGAGATCTGAAATATAAAACATTTTTTAATTACCATTTCAATCTCGCTGCTTGTTATTGTTCTGTTCAGGGTATCTAATTCTTCCTGTTGTAAGATAGGAGGGTTATATGATTCCAAGGAGTTATCCGCATCCTCTAGGTTTTCTAGTTAATGCGCATGAAGATGTTCATTGTAGCCTTGAATGATCTTTTGTATTTCTGTGATGTCAGTTGTAATATGTCCCATTTCATTTCTGATTGAGTTTATTTGAATTTTCTCTCTTCTTGGTTAATTTTGCTAGTGTTCAATCAATTTTATTTATCTATTTTATTAAGCTGGTTTCAAGAACAAGCTTTTTGTTTCATTTATCTTTTGTATTGTTTTTTGTTGTCGTTTCAATTTCATTTAGCGCTGCTAAATGTTTATTTTGTATATTTCCTTCCTCTTGCTGGGTTTGGGTTTGCTTTGTTCTTGTTTCTCCAGTTCCTTGAGGTGTGAACTTAGGATGTCTGTTTATGCTCTTTCAGACTTTTTGATGTTGGCATTTAGAGCTATGAACTTTCCTCTTAGCACTGACTTTGCTGTATCCCAGAGGTTTTGATACATTGTGTCACTATTTGCATTCAGTTTGAAGAATTTTTTAATTCCCATCTTGATTTCATAGTTGGCCCAATGATCATTTAGGAGCAGGTTATTTAATTTCCATGTATTTGCATGGTTTCGAAGGTTGCTTTTGGAGTGGATTTCCAGTTTTATTCCACTGTGGTCTGATAGAGTGCTTGATATAATTTCAATTCCCTCAAATGTATTGAGGCTCATTTTGTGGCCTATCATATGGTCTATCTTAGAGAAAGTTCCATATGCTGATGAATAGAATGTATATTCTGCAGTTGTTGGGTAGAATGTTCTATAAATACCTGTTAATTCCATTTGTTCTAGGGTATAGTTCAAATTCATTGATTCTTTGTTGACTTTCTGTCTTAATAACCTGTCTAGTGTCATCAGTGGAGTATTGAAGTCCCCCACTGTTATTGTTTTGCTGTCTATTTCATTTGTTAAATCTAGTAGTAATTGTTTTATAAATTTGGGAGCTGCAGTTATAGGCATATATATTTAGGATTGTGATATTTTCCTGTTGAGCAAGGCCTTTTATCATTATGTAACGCCCCCCTTTGCCTTTCTTAACTTCTGTTGCTTTAAAGTTTCTTTTGTCTGATATAAGAATAGTTACTCTGGCTCACTTTGCACAGAATATTTTTCTTATCCCTTTACCTTAAGTTAATGTGAGTCTTTATGTGTTAGGTGAGTCTCTTGAAGGCAGCAGATAGCTGGTGAATCCTAATCCATTCTGCAATTCTGTATCTTTTAAGTGGAGCATTTAGGCCATCTGAATTAAATATTAGTATTGAGATGTAAGATACTATTCCATTCATAGTGCTATTTGTTGTACATGTATGCAATTCTCATCAAAATACCACCATAATTTTTCATAAAACTACAAAATCAATTCTAAAATTTATGATAAGCAACTGCAGCAAAGTCTCAGGATACAAAATCAATGTGCAAAAATCACAAGCATTCTTATGCACCAATAACTGATAAACAGAGAGTCAAATCATGAGTGAACTCCCATTCACAATTTCCTCAAAGAAAATAAAATACCTAGGAATCCAACTTACAAGGGATGTGAAGGAACTCTTCAAGAAGAACTACAAACCACTGCTCAACAAAATAAAAGAGGACACAAACAAATGGAAGAACATTCCATGCTCGTGGATAGGAAGAATCAATATTGTGAAAATCACTGTACTGCCCAAGGTAATTTATAGATTCAATGCCATCCCCATCAAGCTACCAATGACTTTCTTCACAGAACTGCAAAAAGCGACTTTAAAGTTCATATGGAACCAAAAAAGAGCCTGCATTGCCAAGTCAATCCTAAGCCAAAAAGCAAAGCTGGAGGCATCACGCTACCTGACTTCAAACTATACTACAAGGTTACAGTAACCAAAACAGCATGGTACTGGTACCAAAACAGAGATATAGACCAATGGAACAAAACAGAACCCTCAGAAATAATACCACACATCTAAAACCATCTGATTTTTGACAAACCTGACAAAAACAAGAAATGGGGAAAGGATTCCCTATTTAATAAATGGTGCTAGGAAAACTGGCTAGCCATATGTAGAAAGATGAAACTGGATACCTTCCTTACACCTTATACAAAAATTAACTCAAGATGGATTAAAGACTTAAATGTTAGACCTAAAACTATAAAACCCCTAGAAGAAAACCTAGGCAATACCATTCAGGACATAGGCATGGGCAAGGTCTTCATTTCTAAAACACCAAAAGCAATGGCAACAAAAGCCAAAACTGACAAATGAGATCTAATTAAACTAAAGAGTTTCTGCACAGCAAAAGAAACTACCATCAGAGTGAACAGGCAGCCTACAGAATGGGAGAAAATTTTTGCAATCTACTCATCTGACAAAGGGCTAATATCCAGAATCTACAAAGTACTCAAAAAAATTTACAAGAAAAAAACAACCCCATCAAAAATTGGGCAAAGGATATGAACAGATACTTCTCAAAAGAAAACATTTATGCAGCCAACAGACACATGAAAAATGCTCATCATCATTGGCCATCAGAGAAATGTAAATCAAAACCACAATGAGATACTGTCTCACACCAGTTAGAATGGCAATCATTAAAAAGTCAGGAAACAACAGGTGCTGGAGAGGATGTGGAGAAATAGGAACACTTTTACACCATTGGTGGGACTGTAAACTAGTTCAACCATTGTGGAAGACAGTGTGGCGAATTCCTCAAGGATCTAGAACTAGAAATACCATTTGACCCAGCCATCCCATTACTGGGTATATATCCAAAGGATTATAAATCATGCTGCTATAAAGACACATGCACATGTATGTTTGCTGCGGCACTATTCACAATAGCAAAGACTTGGAACCAACCCAAATGTCCATCAACGATAGACTGGATTAAGAAAATGTGGCACATATACACCATGGAATACTATGCAGCCATAAAAAGGATGAGTTCATGTCCTTTGTAGGGACATGAATGAAGCTGGAAACCATCATTCTCAGCAAACTATCTCAAAGACAAA
The DNA here is from genome assembly GCF_043159975.1 of Macaca nemestrina. Lineage (NCBI taxonomy): Eukaryota > Metazoa > Chordata > Mammalia > Primates > Cercopithecidae > Macaca > Macaca nemestrina. The sequence goes on from NC_092139.1 coordinate 46,559,643, forward strand.
AAACCAAACACTGCATGTTCTCATTTATAGGTGGGAATTGAACAATGAGAACATCTGGACACAGGAAGGAGAACATCACACACTGGGGCCTGTTGTGGGGTGAGGGGAGGGGGGAGGGTTAGCATTAGGAGATATACCTAATGTAAATGACGAGTTAATGGGTGCAGCACACCAACATGGCACATGTATACCTATGTAACAAACCTGCATGTTGTGCACATGTACCCTAGAACTTAAAGTATAATAATAATTAATTAATTAATTAATTAAAATTTATATGGGAGCGAAAAAGAGCCCGCATAACCAAAGCAAGATTAAGCAAAAAGAACAAATCTGGAGACATCACATTACCTGATTTCAAACTATACTATAAGGCCATAGTCACCAAAATATCATGGTACTGATATAAAGCTAGGCACATAGACCAATGGAAGAGAATAGAGAACCCAGAAATAAACCGAAATACTTACAGCCAACTGATCTTTGACAAGGCAAACAAAGACAAAAAGTGGGGAAAGGACACCCTATTCCACAAATCGTGCTGGGATAATTGGCAAGCCACATGTAGAAGAATGAAACTGGATCATCAGCTCTTACCTTATACAAAAATGAACTCAAGATGGATCAAGGACTTAAATCTAAGACCTGAAACTATAAAAATTCCAGCAGACCACATCAGAAAACCTCTTGTAGACATTGGCTTAGGCAAGGATTTCATGACCGAGAACCAAAAAGTAAATGCAATATAAACAAAGATAAGTAACTGGGACTTGATTAAACTAAAGAGCTTTTGCATAGCAAAAGAACAGTCAGCAGAGTAAACAGAAAACTGACAGAGTGAGAGAAAATCTTCACAATCACTACATCTGACAAAGGACTAATATCCAGAATCTAAAATGAACTCAAACAAATTAGCAAGAAATAAACAAACAATCCCATCAAAAAGTGGGCTAAGGACTTGAATAGACAATTCTCAAAAGAAGACATACAAATGAGCAACAAACATATAAAAAATGCTCAACATCACTAATGATCAGGGAAATGCAAATCAAAACCACAATGTGATACTATTTCACTCCTCCAAGAATGACCATCACCAAAAAATAATTTAAAAAAATAGTTGTTGGCATGGATGCGATGAAAAGGGAACACTTCTATACTGCTTGTGGGAATGTAAACTAGTACAACCACTATGAAAAACAGTGTGGAGATTACTTAAGGAACTAAAAGTAGAACTACTATTTGATATATCTATCACACTACTGAGTACCTGGAAGAAAAGAAGTCACTATACAAAAAAAAAAAAAAAAAAAATACTTGCTCATGCATGTTTATACCAGCACAATTAGCAATTGTAAAAACGTGGGACCAACCCAAATGCCCATCAATCAATGAATGAATAAAGAAATGCTACGGTTTCTGTGGCATATAAACACCAACAATGGAATACTACTCAGCCATAAAAAGAAATGAATTAATGGTATCTGAAGCAACCTGAAAGAGATTGGAGACTATTATTCTCAGTGAAGTAACTCAGAATGGAAAACCAAACATTGTATGTTCTCACTCAAAAGTGGGAGCTAAGCTATGAGGATACAAAGGCATAAGAATGACACAATGGACTCTAGGAACTCAAGGGAAAAGAGTGGGAAGGGGGTGAGGGATAAAAGACTACTAATTGGCTGCATTGTATACTGCTCTCATGTGATAGGTGCACCAAAATCTCAGAAACCACCAATAAAAACTTACCCATGTAACCAAACATCACCTGTCCCCCATTAACCTACGGAAATAAAAAATTTTTTAAATAATAAATAAAACTGCTCTTCAGTAAGACATGTTTCCATTAAAAGAATGTCTAGAAACCTCCTAAGGGAAGCAAGCATAGGCCACTTGGAAGAAGTTTCAAGAAGGAGAGCTGACACCAACTTCGTACACTGGCAGTACAAGGGGCCCTCAGTAAGTGTTACCCTTCCTTATCATGTGTGCTAAATATTTAAAACTTTGAGTCAGACAGCTTCAAGCTTGGTGATCTCTGTCGACCTCAACCTCAAGGCTTTGTCTAGAGGGTCAAATGAGAAAAACAACAACCAGTTGGTGCATTTTTCAGGAGTCATGCAAGTGCTGTTGTCTTCCCTCTCTTTAGGCTTTGATGATTTAGTCGTTACATTTACTGTAACACTTATCATGATCTGTTGTTTTTTCAAGTTATTTAGGCTGATGCTTCTAAAGCTAACTGTATTAAGGACCATTTAAAAAATTTCCAGTGCTTTTCAAGTAAATACTTTTGTAAAAGAAAAATTTTTTTAAATTACTGGAAAGAGAAAATACAAAAATTATACACGTTAGAAGTCAAAAGTGTTTACTGATAAATTTAGAAAATGTAAAACTAAATTTAAATACATATATCAGAACAGATACATAGAAGAAAAATAATTTCAGAAACTATACTCAGTGTTTGCTGAATATGTGCATTGGGGAATGAGTGTGGAAAAGAGCAACTCAAGTTGTATTTTTCCTCTCTTCTCTCAACAACAAAAATCAACACAGAAGACTTCTACTACCAAACATGTGCAGGTTTCTCTTCATACCCCAAGCTAGCAATTGATTCTGTAGTGAAAACCACCTGAGTGTCTTCCAATTTCATTTAGTTCTGACACTGTCTACCTGGGAATGACCTCAGAAATCACAGGTTGAGGGCTCAGTCGCACAAGAACACCCCCTTCTTCTAGCCAGTAGAAACCCCACACCTCCAGAACTTCTGACTGACTGGCTTCAATTTGTGGTTCCCACAAACCCCTGTTTGAGTTTGACTAATTTGCTAGAGCAGTTCACAGAACACAAGGAAATACTTATGTTAATCCATTTCTAACAAAGGATGTTTTAAAGGATCCAAATGAAAAGTCAGATGAAGAGATATATACTGTGAGGCCTGGAAGAGCACAGGAGCTCCTGTCCCCGTGGAGTTGGGGTGTGCCACCCTCCTGGCACATGGACAAGCTCTCCTTCACCTGCCTGTCAGCCTCCACATGTTCAGCTCTCCAGAAACTCAACACATTCTGTCCTCTTAGGCATTTTATGAGGACTCCATTAGATAGGCATGATTGACAAATGTGTAGAAATGTGATTGGATCAGAGGGTATGATCTATAATATATATTACAATGCTGATAGACTGAGTGGGGAAACCCAGCAAGGCCTGTCTATTCAGATTCTTTTTGGCATCTCCGGGCAGCATTCCTTTGTGCAGCATTCCTTCCTCCAGAGTAGAGCAGGACCCTTTCTTAAAGGAGGATCTTATGGCCCACAATCAGAGAGGTGAAGGAAGATTAGAGAGGACAGGGAAGGTCAGAAGGAGAGATTATATTGTCTGAGGTTTCCTCCTGAAACTTAAAACACTCCAACATTACAAAAGAAGACTATGAAAGTTATAAGCCAACCACCATGGATAAAAAAGTATGTATATGTATATGTATATGTATATGTATATGTATATGTATGTATATGTATATCTCACAAGTGGTTAATAGAGAAAATTGCTACTGTTGTTGTCACTTTTGTCCTTCAATAACTACATTTAAAGTAAAATTTTGACTGAAATAACAATTGAGTTTTTGAGCCACTTCAGCAATCTCATGACAATAACTATTTTAGCCTTAATCCAAAATGAAACAAGTGATGTGTTTTCAAAATGTATCTTCAATTCTTCAGCAATAATCAGTTACATAATTTTCCTGTACAATTATAATTAAAAATAAATATTTTTAAATTTTTAATTGGTAATTAATATTTATACATGTTTATGGAACAAGTGTGATATTTCTTACATACATAGAATATGTAATGGTCCAGTCAGGGTCTTTAGGGTAACCTTACCTCAAGTATTTGTGATATTCCATGTTTATCATTTCAAGTCTTCATGCTATTTTTGAAATAAGCAATACATTGTTAACTATAATCACTCTACTCTGCTATTGAACATTAGAACCTATTCCTTTTATCTAACTGTATGTTTGTGCTCATTAACTAACCTCTGTTCATCTCCCTGCACCCTTGCCACACACACTCTTCTCAGCCTCTGGTATCAATCAATCTATTCGCTACTTCCATGAGATTAATTTTTTTAGCTTCCACGTATATGCAATGACATGCAATATTTGTCTTTCTGTGCCTGCCCTATTTCACTTAACATAATGACCTCCAGTTCCATTCATGCTGCTGCAAATCACATGATTTATGTTTTTTGTGGCTGAATTATATTCCTTTGTGTATAGACATTACATTTTCTTTATCCATTGGTTTATTGATGAACACTTAGGTTGATTCCATGTCTTTGTTATTGTGAATAATGCTGCAATAAACATGGGGGTGCAGATATCTTATTGAAATATGATTTTATTTCCTTTAGATAAGTACCCAGTAGTGCAATATCTGCATGATATGGGTAGTTGTATTTTTAGTTTTTACTAATTTATATTCTCAACAATAGTGTATACAAGTTTTCTTTTCTCTACATCCTCAACAGCATCTGATATTTTTTGTCTTTTTAATAATACTCATTCTAACTGAGGTTAAGATGATATCTAAATTATCTTTCAATGAAAGGAATGAGATCTGGATACATGAATGTTAGTCATGGACCTTCTTTTGACACAAAACATCAAAATGTTACATAAATTTGTAAGGCTTTTGGTGATAAATTTTGGCAGATGTGCAATATCAAGACCACCAACTACTCTACTAATATTTGTCATTGAGTCATGGAACTTTTCTGCAGAAACAGTATTCTTCCGAGCTTCTAACTTGGGATTTTGCTCTTCAACCTTATCAGTCACGGAAAAACATGTTGAATTTTTTCTTTGCAAAGCAATATTAAGATAATTGAAATGACTAAAGTATTAGACAAATGAGAAAGACTGGTTGTCCTATTCCGTATTAGGTGAGTATCAAATTGGTTGCTTAACTTGGAAACACTGAGCTCATTCTCTAGTTCAAATATTCTCCACCAAACCTTTCCCCTCAATGAAAATGTACCTCCACATACATTGACAGTTGTTTTTAACCAGTTTCCCCATTATTGCCTACAAAAAATTTTGAATTAAAATTATTACCATTTATGTGATGCATATGTTTTACTATTTCTGTAGTCACAATGTTTAGTTCAACTAGATTTTTTGCTTTTTACAAATAACAAGAATTTCTCAATGAAGAAAACATTACATTGATTTATAACCTATCAAAAGTTTCTAAGTCTGGCTAATTGTTCCAGAACATGGCCCTACTGTGCTCAACAATTAATTACATAGCTCCTTCCATTTATAACTCACCACATGAATTTGACAACATTTCTCCTGCTCTGTATCCCATTCAATAAAGCAATTCCATTTGCTGTGACACAGTCAAATTGCACTAAAAGTTTTGAAACACTTGCTCTCAACCATTGTATTAATCATATCCCAGGTCAGTAGTTAAATATTTGCCGTGTATCAGTGGTCCACAGACCACATCAGAGTTCATGCTGGTCCTAGGACAAGAGTCAAGCACACCCTGCTTTCACCAGCTGCTGGCAGGTGTCACTCAGGTAATACACAGCTGAACAGAACCCAGTTCTCTCTCTTGACTGGGCCCCCCATCAATACATTAGCTCTGAATGATGCTGTGAATCTCTCTCAGTACAAGGTCATAATCCTAACCCAGATGATTCCAAGATGGTGCTCTTTCCCCACCATGATAACCTTTCTGCAACATCCTTGACCATTCTCACCATTATTTCTATTTCCCCTCTTTAAGAACATATGGGTACATCTGGATCCCATCATGTCACATGCGAATTGAGGACAGCTTGAGGACATTCAGTGTCAAGCCCTCTCTTCTTATGCCTTTATCACCGTGACATTTTCTCCTCCCAGGATCCCAAATGGGAAATAGGTCTTGAAAGGGATATCAGACACACATCTAACCATGCGTCTCACCATTACATCAGTCTTTGGTCACTGTAGGAGTACCATTGCCCATCACCATATTAAAAGTGGCCACATGCAGAGCCTTCCTTCCTTAGAGTCCATGCATACAAGAAAAGATACTTGCTCACAAATGTGTATAGCAGCACAATTGCAATTTCAAAAATGTGGAACCAACCAAATGCCTATCAATCAACAAGCAGATAAAGATACTGTTTTATACATATACATATATGTATAATATATGTATAGTGATGGAATACTACTAAGCCACAAAAAGGAATGAATTAATGGCATTCACAGCAAACTGGATGAGATTTGAGACTATTATTCCAAATGAAGTAACTCAGAAATGGAAAGCCAAACATCAGTTATGAGCTCCCACTCATAAATGGGATCTAAGCTATGAGGATGCAAAGACACAAGAATGATACAATGGACTTTGGGGACACAAGGGGAAAGGATGCGACAGGTATGAGGGATAGAAGACTGCGAATTGGAAGATGCATGCACTAAAATCTCACAAATGACCACTAAAGAACTTACTTGGGTAATCAAATACCACCTCTTCCCCAAAAACCTGTGGAAATAAAAAAATTTAAAAAGACATCCATTATTGTCATTTCATTCAATTGAATACGGTTTATACATATAATTTTGTATTTTAAGCAAGTTATGGAATCAATGGTAACTTATTTATGTTTAGTTGTAAACTTGTTTATAAGTATATAAATCCAATACTGGAAACCTATAAGTATATTTACTATCTGACCCTTCACAGAAAGCCTTGGAGCCTTGCACTGGATGGTCCATTATAACTTCCATATTCTAGTTTTTCAAAATCCTTTTCTGCTGCCATTCTTAATAAGGGAAATTTGAGTCAATGGCAGGAAAAAAAAAAAGTGAATTTTTACCATGATTGCAGAGATTTTCCTAAGGCAACTTTCCATTCCAGAAACTCCACTTGTGGTCATGGGAAAGGGCCTTTGCTCTGGCAGACTCCAGTCGCTCATTGGAAATGCTCCTTCAACAGGCTCCGCATTAGCTCCCCTGGATTTTACAAGCTCAAACAATTAAATCATGGTGTCTCCGACAGTAAGCCAGCTTTTAAAATCAGTCTCGTAACTAATGCTGAGTGGAAAAAGAAGCTGAGCTCAGTAAACAGTATTTCTCACTCTTTGTTACCAACCATGTGTCCTTTCATTTTTTAGTATTAATTATGTCTGGCAATTGTTTTCTATATTATAGATTATCATGAAAGGCTCCAGGCTTTTAAGAAATACATTTGAACATATAGCTGCCAAAAGCACTTTGAGATTAAAGTAGGGCCGGTGGAGATAGAGGTCCCTAAGCTCTCATTAAATGACAGCCTTTCAGAGCATTATCATTCTTCATCTTACGTCCTGGTTTAAGCAGCAGAGTCTCATCACGGGGAAGTTTATAAAAGATTAAATTTACAACAGTTACGTCAGTGCCTATTATGGTGTTAGGCATATAGTAGACACTCATTAAATGTCTGTTGGATGAATGAGTGGTCTGTGATGGGTGCTTTCCATTGAATCTCAGTCGTCTGGAAATTTTAAATGTAAGAAATACTGCCATGGGCATTTGGTGATGAGCATCTGGACAACAGCATGAAAAAGTCCAGACACAAATGAACAACGAGTTACCGCACCTAAAGACCTGCACAGGGGCCACGGGGTGTGGGTCCGGAGGGCTGCAGGGGTGCACAACAAATAATGAATGACTAGCTTCACTGGAGTCTTATTTATGCTCAATTGGTGACATTAGCTTCAGGTAAATGATCTTGTCTTCTTTAACCCTGTGAGGAGCCCAAGTAAGTACTTGCTATATGAATTTTCTCATGGCTTTTGGTTTTTACTTGTCTTCAATTCCCTAACAAGGATTTAAATAGAATCAAGACATCATTATATAAAACTTCTTGTATTGTAGTCAAAGGCACTTTTCAAGTTAACCAATAACTATTTTTTCCAAAAAATGTTTAAGTAAAAGCTTATTCATGAATTTGCTATTTATTCTTCATTCTTGCTATTTGTTGCTTTTTATTTTATTGTGAATATTTAATATTTACTGAAATATATTATGAATGATACAATGAAAATGTACTTACACATTATGCATCTTGAGAAATAAAACATTTTCAATCCATTCGAAGTCCCAAGTGGTCTTATCCTTGATTATATAGCTCTTTCTCCCAGCTAGAGATAAAAACTGCCTTGACTCTGGAGATTATAATTCCTATGTGTCTCTTTATACTTTTCTTCATATATATTCATCCCTTAAAATATATATTATTGTTTACAAACTTATGGTCTTTATGTAACTGGTATCATAATTTATACATTCTTTTGCAGATTATTTCATTAATATTACATTTTTGAAGTTTAGCTTTACTGATACATGTGGCTGTTGTATAGTATCTCATTGTATGAATATAACATATTTTCATCCGTTTCACTTTTGATTAATATTTAGGTTCTTTGCACATTTTTATTCCTATTACAAACAATATTTTTATGAACATTCACATAGCAGTCTCCTTGTGGACATTGTGAGAGTTTCTCTAAAGTGGGAAATTAATAATAACATTTATACTACTATTACTGATACAATCTGCAACTTATTAAAAGCTAAAAATATTACTTCTAAGTATTTTACATATATTAAATCACTTTATCCTCACATCAAATGCTATAAGACAGATAAAATTATTGCCACCATTTTACAGATACAGAAAACATAAGTGGGCAATGGCGGGACGATATGCAAATTTTAAATTTTACCAAATATAGCAAATCATTCTTCAGATGTTTCAAACAGTTTCCACTCTCATTAGTGGTATATAAATATTAATATGTATTCTTGTAGCATTTGATCAGGTCAGGTTTTCAAAATCGGGTTTAAAAACATTTATAAAGACAAATAATATATATTCATGTATCATTTGTGCAAATGCTCAGAAAAGAGAGAAAGACAGAGATATCAAAATAAATTCTTTCTTAGGCATGGTGGAAAAGGAAGGTTGGGAGATGAGAACACAGTAAAATGCCCTTAAGAGAGTCCAAAACATTGTTAATCACCTGGCGCATGCCTGTTCAAGGAGTGAAGGCATACAACTACAAAGTCTTCGTTTTCTCAATGCTTAAGGGGTTACTGAACACCAACGGGGAAAGTCTGAATGAAAAATCTGAGGACAGAAAATCCCATCACCTCACTCAATGCTTTCCCAGCTTGAACATTATGATTTCTCAGTGAATGATGTGCTCTGAATACTTTCACCTTTTCCTTTTAGTTGTGGGCCATAAAGGAGGAGTTTTTACCTCCTTTAGTTGGGAAATAGCACGGAGAAAGCTCAGTACTTTTTTAAAAGCTAAAATGTTCACTTTTCTCCAGCACTTATTAACTTTCTTGCATGTCACATAAAAGGAAAGAATGTTTATTATGCACGCCTGATTGAGGGAGAGATACACTGAAATTATGGACACAGGAGATTAAGGATCTTTACAACTATGGTCATCTCAAATGAAAATAAAACTTTCCAGCCCATGGAGGCTGTGGGAAATGCCATTTTCCACTAACCAATATTAACACTTGAAGCACATAGGGACCTTAAAGTCCCACCAAATGAAAATTCCCACAATGCGGGAAGTGGGCTTTATACCACAGGGACGGCTGATTCCCTCCTCATCAAAGAGACTCTCTGTGTTCAGCAGATTTCAGAAACTCTGGCATTTCTGTAAGGGAGTTATGCAAACACGCTTGACTAAGTAAAAGGGTAAGACCGGTTTTGCAAAGAAATAAAAAATCAGGCCATAAAATTTTAAGATATGCTCACAGCAACAAAACTCTATTTGAGTCACACACCCTATGTTTTTATGGGAAATGCCTTTCCCCACTGAAAACTTAGAGATACTATCACCTCTATAAACTACTACCTCCTAATCCTCAAAGGGAGAATTTAAGAACTCTGAACGTTCTGATCCTCTACTGAATTTTATAGAAGAAGCTTTACGAGACCATGAACCACCCTTTCTGATTCTCTAATTCTGGAGAAAATATCAACAGCGGCAACAAAAGATTCCTTCTTTTGTTTCTCAGTCCCACCGAGTTTGTAAAGGTCTCTGAGTTCTTCAAACATCATACTGGATTACTTAGTGGACAAAATTTAAAAGATAAATAAATAAATAACTCTTCCTGGCGTTTCAGTTATAAAGAGACACCCAGGTTTGGTGTCACTGTGATTGGTTAAATCCTCTCAGCTCAGGGTGGGAATGTATTCTCTTCCTCTTTCCTAAAACAAAGAGAACATATTTCATGATGGATGCTTGGTTATGGAAGGATCAGTTTCCAAGTGATTTAGTGATTATAAGCCAGTCCTTATTCCCCCATGAAACTACTCAAAAGTTGAAGTTTGCCATGATATTCAAATGAAAGAGAAGAAAAAAAAAGAGTAGCTCATTTAGAAAACGCACTTCCCTTTGTCTATGTCTTAATTAAGACAGTGTGTCTATTCTCCATTAGGAGATCTGTGTCTGAGCTCTCCTAAATTACCTGAGATCTTAGACTGTAACATGTGACTCGAGAAGAGCCAATTCCGTTAAAGACTGTGCCGGCTAACAGAACCTCAGCTCGTGATGTATTCAGAAGTCAGTGTCTGAAGTCATTATATATTTTAGTACCAAAAAAATGATTTTGAGAAGCATACTATTATTCAAGAGTGTGTTTATCCTGTGATAAGTTTCTGGAAGCACTATTTGATACTTGTCTTATTTTTACATGGAGTAGGAGGTTGGGGTCCAGAGATAGACAAAAGAATAGGGAAGGAATGTGAAGTGCTAAAAACAAGGGAGAGAAAAAACAGAGAATCAATGAGAAAAACAACAATTGAACGGGTCTTAAAATGTCTCATTCCTCCCTAATAAATTAGCATATATAGGAAATCTCAATTGTTTTAAGGAGCAGGAAGGGTAGGGCATGAAGGGTGGATGGCTTAGCTTAGTCCATTTTCTGCTGTTGTACAAGAGTACCAGACTGGGTAATTTATAATGAACAGGAGCTTATTTGGCTCATGGTTCCGGAGGTTGGGAAATCCAACATCAAGGGGCTACATAGTGAGGGTCTTCTCGCTGTGGCACAGCATGGCGGGAGGCAACACATGGTAAGGGACAGAGAGAGAAAAAGGAGGCCAGACTGAGATAACTAACCCACTCCTAAAATAATAGCATTAACCCATTTACAGGGCCAAAGTTTTCATGATCTAATCACCTCCTAATGGTCCCACCTGTTAATTCCGTCACAATGTCAGTTAAATTTCAACATGAGTTTTGGAGGGGATATTCAAACCATAGCAGTGGAAAGGAAGGTTTCTGAACCTAAGGAAGCCCACAAGTGAGGCAACAAATCCAACTTCAAGAGTCAAAGATTAAAGCTGATATTGCTGGTTGTTGTCTTAGTTTAGGATCCCCCAGAGGCAGACCCTGATGCAGGGATTTGAGGAAATTAGCATGTCTCAGAGGTAAAGGAAACACAAGTAGGACAGTGAGGAAGCAAGACACAGAAAGGAACTCAACTGTAATGATAATAAAATCCACGGTGGCTCAAGCCTGTAATCCCAGCACTTTGGGAGGCTGAGACGGGCGGATCACAAGGTCAGGAGATCGAGACCATCCTGGCTAACACGGTGAAACCCCGTCTCTACTAAAAAACACAAAAGACTAGCCGGGCGAGGTGGCGGGCGCCTGTAGTCCCAGCTACTCGGGAGGCTGAGGCAGGAGAATGGCGTAAACCCGGGAGGCGGAGCTTGCAGTGAGCTGAGATCCGGCCACTGCACTCCAGCCTGGGCGACAGAGCGAGACTCCGTCTCAAAAAAATAAATAAATAAATAAATAAATAAATAAATAAATAAATAAAATAAGACAAAATCCAGCCAGCACTGGAGTGATTGGGACTCAGTCCCATCAGAGAATTCTGGGAATTCGTGTAGAACAGATGCCTCAAAGGTCTTCCCTCTCTGGGAGTAAGAGAGCTGGGATACTCATTGACTGCTGCCTCTAAGGGTATTCATTTCGACACTTTCAGCACTGTCCATGAGCAGGCTGAGACAGGCTTGCTCACCAGAGAAAGCCCCCAGGCACAGTGATACAGGTGTTGGCAGTTGGAGTCCATGAGTATATACTGAAGTGAGGGGAGGGAGGGTGGATGGGCACCAGCATTGTCAGCTACAGTTGTGTATGGGCTAATTATAAAGAAAGGGTTCTCCGCCTCCCACTTTGTATCATAACCCACAAAGCAACTGACTTCCGTGTTGCACAAGCTATTTTATAGATACATCACTTCATGTGACAGATTATTAAGCACAATTAATTAGGGGCCAACTGAATTTTAATACTGCCTCCTTTAATGACCTTACATGGCACAAAAGCTCTAGAAATACAAAGCTGCAGAGGATGGCCGTGTTCTGCCTTTCATTTCTCAAGACAGATTTGCAATGATCAAGAGGCGTCCTATGAATGCAGTTTGCAAAGGACTTAGGCACGCAGCATCTCCTTTGTTCTCACCACAAGGCTGCAGGGTGTGCAGATGTGAGCATTATTTCACTGGTGAAGAAGCATCCTGAGAGGTTACATAGTTCAACTAACGTCACACCAAGAGGTATGGACTTGACCCACTTTCTTCTTTCTCTTTTCTTCTTCCCACCATACCTTGCTGCATTATAAGACTACTGCCAGTTCAGGGAAGATTTTAACTAAAGTTAATTTAAGGCCTCCAAGAATATTTGAAAGTATGTGCTGTATCTAAAAATATATAAAAATGATGACAAAATATAAAAGACGTGTTTCAATTTCTGACACACTGATAGTTATAATATACAGATACAATAATGACTACATCTCTAATTTCTGTCATCTGAAGTTGATTCTAGAGCACTTACTACTTGGAGAGTATTAAATATAAAACGAGCCTGAACTTTTCCTTATGGCATCACTGCCACTGCACTTGGAGAGTCTTCTAGGTTCACAGATTTTTGACTTATTTTCTTTAGCAAAAGCTCAGGAAGTAAAGTCACACATTTACTCACATTGCACTCAAATGTGTGGAGAAAAGAGAGCATCTTTATTTCTCTAAAATGGACTTTTGGCTTCTCATAAGTGCCATCTGCTGGGTTGTATGTGTATGTCCTTGTGAATGTACAAGTAGGTTCAGAGGCATTAGAATTCTCAAACCTTTTTGGTTGAAGCCTCATGTATTTAAAGGACTGTGCAAATGTCTTAAATACACATCTCCATGATTTTTCACAAAATAAAGATAGGGATTCAGTGCTCAGAGCAAGAAACAGAACATCATCAGCCTGGCAAAACCACCACCCCCCTGCCATCTCTCTGTTACTAGATCTTAGAGTGAGAGTAATTGACATAATCCAGTCTAGTAATCTAGGTCTGATTTAATATCTTAATCATGCATGAACTATTCATTATGTAAAACACCCAGTCTGTAAGACTGTGCCACTCTCTCCCTTCTCTGCCCTCAGCAGGATAGCATCTGGGCATTTGGACATGGAGGGTGTGGGGCACAAGCATCTCATGGTCAGGGAATGGGGAAGGAGCATCTCAGATCTGCATCAGAGTTCATGCTGGTCCTAGGACAAGAGTCAAGCACACCCTGCTTTCACCAGCTGCTGGCAGGTGTCACTCAGGTAATGCACAGCTAAACAGAACCCAGTTCTCTCTCTTGACTGGGCCCCCATCAATACATTAGCTCCGAATCGTGCTGTGAATCTCTCTCAGTACAAGGTCATAATCCTAACCCAGATGATTCCAAGATGGTGCTCTTTCCCCACCATGATAACCTTTCTGCAACATCCTTGACCATTCTCACCATTATTTCTATTTCCCCTCTTTAAGAACATGTGGGTACATCTGGATCCCATTCATGTCATATGCGAACTGAGGACAGCTTGAGGACATTCAGTGTCAGCCCTCTCATGCCTTTATCACCGTGACATTTTCTCCTCCCAGGATCCCAAATGGGAAATAGGTCTTGAAAGGGATATCAGATACACATCTAACCATGCGTCTCACCATTATATCAGTCTTTGGCCACTGTAGGAGCACCATTGCCCATCACCATATTAAAAGTGGCCACATGCAGAGTCTTCCTTCCTTATAGTCCATGCAGAAGCCCAAAGAAACAGGCTGCAGTCCCAGTAATCTGGGGCTACTCTATACCTCTCTGGATGAACTTAACCTGCCACATTCCTGGGGGTAAGAACTTCAAGAACTGACATGTTCACTCCCTCCAGCATCTGCCTTCCTTTCTCTTCTGACTTTGGGTATGTAAAGTGATGATGTTCAGGTTTGGCTTTCATCTGTATTGTATTATAGCCTGTCCTATCCCACTGAGCTTTTCTTTCTTCCACTGCATATCCAACTATTCCTCCCTTAGTGGTCCTAGACAGGAGGCGTCTTCTTTGCTGTAGAAGAAAGCCTGTGATCTGAGCCTGTAGATACAACTCTTAGTCTGCTCAATGCGGCCTACAGGCACCTTAGAAAATCTTTTCTCTCACAATAGAGACTGACTCTCAAGATTCTTATTAAACAACAATGATTTTACAAGTAATGTTGTTCTCTTTGAATTTCTGCTATAGCAATTCTAATGTCTCTTCATCCTCCCATCCCCTACCCTCCACTTCACCAGTCTTCCCAAGGCAATGGATACTTCAGGCTGACTATAGAGAAGGCCATATACTTAGAAACAGAAAAGAGAAAAATGTGTGAATATGTCTCAAAATATTAATCCCAACATACACAAATAAACTAGTAAGTTGCATGAAGAGGAATTTTAGCATTTTCCCCAATATTCCTGCATTTATGGAGAACCACACATTGTAACTAAAGAACACTAATTTACTAGCTTCAGAAGCATTGAGTTAAGAAGATTTTTTTTTAAAGTCAGCAGACATTCATGTTTATATAATCCTTTATTGTTTAAAGATGTTTTCACATAAATTATCTCATTTGATCCTCACAAAATGAAGTTTTGCTGTTTTCATTTGGAGGCTGACAAAGGCTAAACTATTTGCCATCAGCATATAGTGATACAGTGAGATCAAAAAAGAACCTTTCATTTTGAAACATACCTATCATGTAACTCTGAAAGTAAAAACTGAAACTAGGAGTTTGGGCTAGACTCGCGGCTTTGAGAAGAGCCTTCTTTGTGAACCACTTTCATCATGAGATGTAAATCAAATAGGAGCCCATTATCCTTTGGGAAATTCTGAACATTGTCAAAAGTCTCTAAGTTCAAATGCACCAGAATGTTCTTAAAATGTGCACAGCATGGTTGTGGGTGGTGCATCCTTGCAGAGGTTAGTATTGCAAAGTGATGTTTTCCTTCCTCTGGCAATAACCAGAGGCAGGACTTGGGGGTCTTTCACTCCAGAGAACATTAAAAACCTGGACTCTTTTTGGGACACAAGCATGAAACCCAGCAGATTTTCAGTGTTCTCGGAGCTGTGCCCATAGAGAAATCAGAGATAAAAGGCAGCTGAGGAATTATTTTAACAAGGAGAAGCTGGGATTGTATCTGTGAGCTTCTGTTTTGTGCATTGTACTTACATTCCTTATGTTATTGTCAAGTACCAGCAGTGTCTAATTCACAGCCATTTTGGAACTGTGCTTAAAGGAATCATCTTTGTCCACATTCTTTGGCAAAACAGACCAGAGAGAATAATTGTAGGAGATTGGTCAGGGTGGTGGGAGAAATTGTAGGAAAAACACAGACTTCTTGGAAGTCCGTTGGGGGGTTTGCAAAGCTTCGGGGAAGAATGAGCTGAAGGCAGCAGTTCTTACCCTGGGGCAAAGGGCAAGAAGTAGGTACAAAGGAATGCAGGGGAGTTTATCTGAATAGGTTGTTTACTCGTATCTCCAGAAACCAGGCCTTTAATTATCCACATGCAATTACCCACAAGTGTATTGACTCAAGGCCTTTGTCATTAAATCTATACTGAATAAATGCCCACAGCACCAGTTGGTCAGGGCCACAGCTGCTGACTCTTTACAGTACTCTCTTTGGGGTCTGTGGCCATCCCTGGTCCCCTAGCCCGCTCTTTCACTGGATACCTGTGTCTGAGTGCACTTGTTCGTCTGTCGTTCAGCCAGGGTCTCTGGGTCAGACCTGGCAAATAATTATGGTGTGAAGAAAGGGTCAGAAGGTCCAGGAGCGGTGACTCACACCCGTAATCCCAGCATTTTGGGAGGCCAAAGTGGGCAGATCACTTGAGGCCAGGAGTTCGAGACCAGCCTGGCCAACATGGTGAAACCCTGTCTCTACTAAAAATATAAAAATTAGCTGGTGAGGTGGTGCATGCCTGTAACCCCAGCTACTCAGGAGGCTGAGGCAGGAGAATTGCTTGAACCTGGGAGGCAGAGTGAGCTGAGATCGCACCACTGCACTCCAGCCTGGGTGACAGGAATCTATCTCAAAAAAATAAAATAAAAAGGATGGGTCACAGACCTGAAAAAGGAGATAGATAGTGCCTCAGTCTGGAGCATGATGTGTTGAGGGCACAGATGGGCACATGGAATATTCCAGCACTCCTCAGGGTTCTCAGAATACCTGCTGACATCACAGAGGGATCAGATTGTAGACCACTGTACAGCAAAGGAAAGGAGACCTCTCATGCTGGAAATGGATTGGAAGCAGAATAAGTCATTTTTTCAATAATTGTCTATGCCATGTGTATTAGCCAAAAATAAATTTAAATCTGTAAATATTATCTTTCTCACAGATATCCTTTAAAATACATTAAAGGATAGCATCATATTGTGCAAAATAATAAGTGGATTTTTATGCCTTTTTTCTGTTCGCAGGCCACCTCTCTTTGCCAGTCTTGACAAATAATTTCTTAATGAAGCACCTATTTCAGGCTGAGCCACAAGATGTCAGCCTAAGCTTAGTCATTTTGAATTTTCCTGGCCCTTGCAACAACTACATTTTTTCACTTTTATGACCAAGAGAAAGTTGGAGAAGCTCATGACCCCTCAGGATTAGGTATAGAGACCACAGCAGCTGCTTGCCCTGGGAGCTCTTTATGCCTGTTCTCAGCCATCTTCAGTGAAGATTTCACAAGATAACCCAAAACTGGCTCCTTTGTGTGACACCACCCAGGAAACTGCATTCCAAGTGTGGGTGTGCACGGATCTCCACCATTGGTCCTTGTTCTCTCTCCTGCCCTGTCCTTTCTCCCCCTCCTCAGTTATTCTCTGGGGCAGGTGAGTAATCCTCCGTGCCTTGTAGATGTCCATTCGGGAATGAGATCCTACCTTTCCTTTTCCCAGGCACCCCCAGCCTCATGAGGGATTCCTATCACGTAGCTTTAGAGATGAGAAGGCATCTTTGTCATGAACTCTTGCTTCATCAGGTTGAAACTCACACTTCCTGTGAACTCCCACTTCTCTCAATTCTTTCACATGCTGGGAAGGGGACTGCAGAGACCTTTAGGGATAGTACAGAGGATGTGTCTCCTCACGGCCAGCCCAGGGCAGGGACTGGACTCAGTGGTTTGCAGCCCTTTTTAGAAAGTTGGCATTTAACTCACTTTGTCATTAGGTTTGGTTCATTGTCATCAAGATGGAGCCATGGTGAATGTCCTCCTCAACATCTTTTACATTTTACACAAACAACAGTTACTAGAAAGAACTTAAAGTTTGACTTGTGGATCAGTGTGCAGTACTCAAGAAAAGAGGAAAACTCTAACCTATTTTGAGGGCTTACTTTTTTTCATCTAATTGTCACAACAAGACAGTGAAGTTGCTATCACGTCACTTGATAAATGAGGAAAATTTGAGCTCAGAAAGTATTCAGTAACTTGTTCAGGGTCTTAGAGTTAGTGAGTGAGACAGAAACACAAGTCTGTCTGATTCTAGAGCCCTCTTTTTTTTTTTCTTTCATTCTTTCCTTTTGAAAAAATTCCCTTTACTACTCCTGCATTTGACACAAAGTGGTATCTGGTAAGTGGGCCTGAAAACTTTCTAAATAACTAGTTTTAAATAATCTCTGTGGAAATTTATATGAATAAAAAACTTCCTTGAAAGAGTATAAACTTCCTCTTCCAGTAGGCTACGACAGACTCTCAAATCATCTGTTTCAATTATTTAGAGCTGAGCCTTTGACCTCCTGGTTAAAACTACATAATCAGAACTGGAAATACAAGTAGCTCTTAGTAGTGACAAAGACAGTGAATGTCCAGGAGAGAACTGAGCTGCATTTCTAGGTTTGAATGGAACCAATAATAAAAGTCCAAAATAAATGATCACCTCCACCATTCACTCTTCTATGATAAATGATCACCTCCACCATTCACTCTTCTATGATGGGTGTAATGTATTATTTTTTCTTTTAAAAAAAATTATTTTAGGTTCAGGGGTACATGTGCATGTACATTATATAGGTAAACTTGTGTCATGGAGGTTTATTGTACAGGTTATTTCTTAACCCAGGTACTAAACCTAGTACCCAATAGTTATATCTTTCTGCTCCTCTCCCTCCTCCAACCCTTCACCCTCAAGTAGACCCCAGTGTCTGTTGTTCCCCTCTTTGAGTCCATGTGTTCTCATCATTTAGCCCCCTCTTTTACATGAGAACATGCAGAATTTGGTTTTCTATTCCTGTTAGTTTGCTAAGGATAATGGCCTCCAGCTCCATCCATGTTCCTGTGAAAGACATGATCTCATTCTTTTTTATGGCTGCATCATATTCCATGGTGTATACATACCACATTTTCTTTATCTAGTCTACCATTGAAGGGTATTTAGGTTGATTCCATACTTTGGCTATTGTGAATACTGCTGCAGTGAAATATGCATGCATGTGTCTTTATAATAGAACAATTTATAGTCCTTTCGGTATACACCCAATAATGAGATTGCTTGGTCAAATTGTAGTTCTGGTTTTAGCACTTTGAGGAATCACCACACTGCTTTCCACAATGGTTAGACCAATTTACACTTCCACCAATGGTGTATAAGCATTCCCTTTTCTCTGCAACCTCCTCAACATCTGTTATTTTTTGACTTTTTAATAATAGCCATTTTGCCTAGTGTGAGATGGTATCTCACTGTGGTTTTCTTTTTTTTTTTCTTTACTTCAGTAGGTTTTTGGGGAACAAGTGGTGTTTGCTTACTCGATAAGTTCTTTAGTGGTGATTTCTGAGATTTTGGTGCATCCATCACCCAAGCAGTGTACACTGTATCCAGTGCGTATTCTTTTACCCCTCACCCCCTCCCACACTTTCCCCCAAACCCCCAAAGTCTGTTGTATCATTCTTATGTGTTTGCATCCTCAAAACTTAGCTTCCACTTATGATTAAGAATATCTGATGTTTGGTTTTCCATTCCTGAGTTACTGCACTTAAAATAATGGTTTCCAGTTCCATCCAGGTTGCTGTGAGTGCCACTATTTTGTTCATTTTTATGTCTGAGTAGTATTCCATGGTATATAGATAGATATAGATTTATCACAATTTCTTTATCCAATCATTGATTGATTGGTATTTGGGTTGGTTTTACATTTTTGCAATTGGGAATTGTGCTGCTATAAATATGCATGAGAAAGTATCTTTTTCATATAATGACTTATTTTCCTCTGTATAGATACCCCGTAGTGGAATTGCTGGTTCAAAAGGTAATTCTACTTTTAGTTCTTTAAGGAATCTTTACACTGTTTTCCATAGTGTTTGTACTAGTTTACACTCCCACCAGCAGTGTAAAAGTGTTCTCTTTTCACCACATTCATGCCGACATCTATTATTTTTTTATTTTTTTATTATGGCCATTCTTGCAGGAATAAGGTGATATCGCATCACATTGTGGTTTTGATTTGCATTTCCCTGATCATTAGTGATGTTGAACATTTTTCATATGTTTGTTGGGCATTTGCGTATCTTCTTCTGAGAATTATCTGTTCATGTCCTTAGCCCACTTTTTGATGAGATTGTTTGTTTATTCTTGCTTATTTGTTTGAGTTCCTTGTAGATTCTGGATATTAGTCCTTTGTGGGAAGTATAGATTGGGAAGGTTTTCTCGCATTCTGTGGGTTGTCTGTTTACTCTGTTGATTCTTTCTTTTGTTGTGCAGAAGTTTTTTAGTTCAATTAAGTCCAACTATTTTCTTTGTTTTTGTTGCATTTGCATTGGGGTTCTTCGTCATGAAGTCTTCGAATAAGTCAATGTCCAGAAGGGTGTTTCCAATGTTATCTCCTAGAATTTTTATGGTTCCAGGTGTTAGATTTAAGTCTGTCATCCATCTTGAGTTGATTTTTATATACCATGAGAGATGAGGAGGATCCCATTTCATTCTTCTACCTGTGGCTTGTCAAGTATCTCAGCACCATTTGTTGACTAAGGTGTCCTTTCCCTACTTCATGTTTTTATTTGCTTTGTCAAAGATGAGTTGGTTGTAAGTATTTGCCCTTATTTCTGGGTTATCTATTATGTTTCATTGGTCTATGTGCCTATTATACCAGTACCATGCTGTTTTGGTGACTATGGCCTTATAATATAGTTTGAAGTCAGGTAATATGATGATTCCAGATTTGTTCTTTTTGCTTTGTCTTGCTTTGGCTATGCAGGCTCTTTTTTGGTGCCATGTGAATTTTAGAGTTTTTTTTTCTAGTTCTGTGAAGAACGATGGTGGTATTTTGATGGGAATTGCATTTAATTTGTAGATTGCTACTGGCAGTATCATCATTTTCACAATATTGATTCTACTCATCCATGATCATGGGATGTATTTCCATTTGTTTGTGTTATCTATAATTTCTTTCAAAACTATCTTGTAGTTTTCCTCGTAGAGGTCTTTCACCTCCTTGGTTAGGTATATTCCTAAGTTTTTTTTTTGTTGGTGGTGGTTTTTTTGTTTGTTTGTTTGTTTGTTTGTTTGTTGTTTGTTTTGCAGCTATTGTAAAGGGGGGTGAGTTCTTGATTTGATTTTCTGCTTAGTTGCTGTTGGTGTATAGCAGAGCTACTGTTTATGTACTTTAATTTTGTATCATGAAGCCTGCTGAATTCATTTATCAGTTCTAGGAGCTTTTGGAAGGAGCCTTTAGGGTGTTCTAGGTGTATGATGATATCATCAGCAAACAGTGACAGTTAAATTTCCTCTTTACTGGTTGGATGCCCTTTCTTTCTTTCTCTTGTCTGATTGCTCTGGCTAGGACTTCCAGTACTATGTTGAATTAAAGTGATGAGAGTGGGCATCTTTGTCTTGTTCAAGTTCTCAGGGGGAATGCTTTCAACTTTTCCCCATTCAGTATTATGTTGGCTGTGGATTTGTCATAGACGGCTTTTATTTCTTTAAGGTATGTCGCTTCTGTGCCGATTTTGCTGAGGATTTTAATCATAGAGGGATGCTGGATTTTGTCAAATGCTTTTTCTGTGTCTATTGAGATGATCATGTGATTTTAGTTTTTAATTCTGTTTATGTGGTATATCACAATTATTGGCTGTGTATGTTGAGCCATCCCTGCATCCTGGATATAAAACCCGCTTGATCATGGTGGATTATCTTTTTTACATGCTGTTGGATTCAGTTAGCTAGTATTTTGCTAAGGATTTTTGAATCTGTATTCATTAGGTGTATTAGTCTGTAGTTTTCTTTTTTTATTATGTTCTCTCAGTATAACATATTTTTTTAAGGAAAACATGAAGAAACCAATGTATCTACTGAAGTCATTATTGGTGCTCTCTCTGACTTGCAACCTGCCTTCACCTAAGGTCATATGAAGTTTCTAGGCTTCCCTCCTCAGTTTCCTCCTTCTAGGGTTCCCTATCAGATTCAGATTCACCACTTTTTTTTTTGTGCCAAACTTATTTGAATGTTCCCTACAACGTTGAAATAAAATTCATAGATCACATGACCTATCTATACACAAAATCTTTAAAACCATCAATATATTAAACTATAATGCAAATATAAGATAAATGTCTAATAAAAATAAATGTATATAAATTTGCAAATAATCAAGTGTGATTAAATGTGAAGATATAATGAAATGATATGAGGGTTGTATCTGTACATACAATGCCACAGCTACAAAGGCAGATGAGTCCAGGTGTGCAGTAGTGGTGACTCAATTACCGTAAGTATTGCTGCCTTAATGTTATTTTCTAAAATGGTAAAATAATCTGAATGAAATTCCAAACAAAACAAAGTGGAATTTCCCATGATTAACATCATGATTTATTTCTGAAAAATGTAGGGTATATGAAAATTATGCCAATAAATGCTTTTTTTTCATTTGTTATACAGAATTAGATTCCAAACTAGAAAGATTATAATCAAGTTTTTAATTTTCATGAATATCTGGGGCCACTGAAAATCTGTGGGGCACTGATCTGTGCATTGGAGATGTTTAGCATCTTCAGTGCACAGACAGAGCTAAATGGCTCAATGTCAGTATCACACCCCTCCTAATCAACTAAAATTGCCTTCAAAAGTTTCAAAACTTTCTGGGAGGCCATACTCTGCTTCCTAAAAACTTAAATTTTGAGCACACTTGAAGAGGCCCTTTTAGTCAACGTTGGTCACAAGTGAGATGCCCCTGGACCAAAGCCATCCTGCTTTCTGGAGCCTGATACCACTGAGATTTCAGGCCTTAGTTAGGGCCTGGGAGACTTTACCAAGGTTGATAACCAACCCCAACCTAGCCTTCTTAGATGGACCTCATGACCATACCCCATGAAGCACTGGCTGCTTCCCAGAATGTAGCCACCCAGAGGATGTAGGTCCCTTTTCAGTAAAGAAAAAGTTGACTCTTCTCTCTTCCTTAAAGGCATCTTCCCTTCCCCATTATACTCACTCCAGCCACGGACATCACAATCTCTTCAAATTAAGCCATCAGTTCTCAGCACGTGGTCCAAGAAGACTTGAGGTCCCTGAGACCCTCTCAGAGAGTCTGAGAGATCAAAAATACTGATATTATAATGCTAGGCATCATTTGCCTTTTGTATTCTTTCAGGAGTGTGCAGTGGAGTTTTCCAGAGACTACATAATGTGATACCAGGATAGAATGAATGAACACAGAGCCGACCTGAGAATCCAGCTGTCTTCTTTAATCTATTAAAGAGATTCATAAAACGAACACAAAGCCACTGATAGATAAAAACCTATGTGAATATAGCTCCTTGGCATCCTCAGTCACTTTTAACAGTGGCAAGGAGTCCTGAGACCAAAAAGTTTGAGAACCGCAGGTTTAGACTTTCTCAAAAGACAGAAAAGTATTTACTTTCAGCAGCCACTATTTCCACAGACCCACCAGCCCCTGAAGCTGGGAAACTAAGATTGAGAGCTGATTCCTTTCCTACCGGGATGCGAAGAGAGGGGCTGGCAGAAAGAGGGGAAAAAACAAACAACTCGAAAATGGAAACAACAGAGCTCAGACTTTCACCTCAGTAGATATCCTCGGCTCACGTATTTATCAGGCAATGAACAAGACAGGCTGAGAGGAGGGTAGGGTGTGTATTTCATTTCCTCCACCCAGATAATAGCCATTTTAAAATAAGTGGCCACCACTGGTAATAAGCAGCACTCACCATTCCCACTTACAACTTACTCAGCTTATTCATTACTTCAGTTAAGAGCTATTGAGGACTTGCTGTGTGAACAGGGAAGAGATGGGGTGCTATCCTCACCTTCTAACTAGCTTACAGCTAGGAAGGGACACACACTTATTTCTCACACTGAGAAGTAAGGCTTAAAGGCTTAGAGAAAATGAACTCTAATAAAAGTTGAAGGTGAAAAGGCCTAACACAAAGGCAAAAAATCAGTTCTATAGGGATTCCGAAGCTTGATTTTTCTGTTTGGAGCAGTGAGCATCATAGCAAATTACGATTTGAGCCGAGACTCTGGAGAAATAGGCTGCAGAGATTAGAGATACTAGGGAAGGACTAGACGGTGAAGAATAGCATGAAGAAACGCAGAGAGGCAAGAACTGGGGAACAGGTTAGGAAACCGCGAGCTATAGCTAGTTTGGCTGGAATGCAGGGTGTGTGGAATTTATATATTGGAGATTGGGAAATAAAATTAGAGATGTAAGTAAAGATTGGATCACAGAGAACCTTCACTGTCAGGCTAAGGATTTGACTAGGAAACCATACGAAGACTTTGAGCTATTACCTTACAAGGGCTGTGCCTTAGAATAGTGAGCCCTGGTACACCATGTAGGATCAATTAAAGTAGGAGAAACTGAAAATCTATAAAATAAAAGACAGGAAGAAGAACCAGGAAATTACATTTATCATGGAATGCATTATAACAGCAAACATTGGCAAGGGTGTGGAACAACTAGGACTTTTGTACACTGCTGCTTGGAGTATAAAGTTGAAAACTCGCTTTTCAGCATTTTGGCAATTTCCTGCAATGTTTAACTTGACCTTATGACCCAGCAATTTTACTCCTAGGTGTTTACCCAAAACAAATAAAAACCTAAGTCCACAGAGAAACTTGTACAATAATATGTCCGGCAACTGTGTTCAAAATATCTAAAAACTGGAAATAACCCAAATGTCCATCAACAAAAATTAAATAAATTATAGAATATTCATATAATAGAATACTATTTAACAATAAAAAGAATGAACTAGGACACACAATGACATGGTTGAGTATCAAAAATACAGTGTTAAGTAAATAAAGAGTACGTGCTGTGTGATTTCTCTTGCTGTGTTTGAAATCTAAATTCAGAGAAAGTTAATCTTCTATTGAAATTATAGAAATCAAATAGTGGCTTCTTGGGGAGAGATGAGAAGGGAAGGATGGGGACTGGACTGGAAGGAGCATGAGGGAACTCCCTGGGGGAAGAAAAATGCTTTGCATATTATTTGGGGTAGTAGTACACATATTATACAATTGTCTAAAACTCACAGTCTGAACATGTGATACCAGTACATCTTATTTTGTAATAGTTCTATCTTAGTTAAAAAAAATCTAGGTCACTGAAAATGTAGCATTCACTCACCCTTCCTGAAAATAAAACCTACAAATAAAAACACGTATTTCTATTATCTGTGGAATCAGTCAAAATTAATACAATGGCTGAAATACTGGTTAGAAAAAAGCTTATTAGTGAGCAATAAAAAAACTATAGGTGAAAATAAATGTGCTTAGATTTTTAAATCAATTTACTAATTTCTGTAAAAGACAATTAAAGTGATAAAATTAATGCTTAAATTGTGGCCAAAAATTCTGAAAAGTCAATGGGAAAAGATAATGCAGTGGTGAATTTAAAGAAAACGACATTATTTTAGCCTTAACTGCAGACAAAGCCAATATTACTCTCAAATACCATATTTTTACATTTAAAGTATTTATTGTAGACTCTAGTGAATGTCTTTTCAATTAAGCTCGTGGTTCATAAAATTGGCTTTGAAAATAAAACTGATGTGGTTGCACTTATTTCTCACACTGAGAAGTAATATAGTGCTCACTGAAACGTGTATTTCTATCTATTGAGTAGATAGAGCTAAGGTTTAAAAAAAGGCAGCATATAGCTTTATGCAATTAGCTTAGGAAGCAAAATTAAATTACAATTCATCATCTCTCACTCAGGTAAGCTCTACATGTATACTTAAGATTACCTGTTTGGAAGTCAGGATTGTATGTTATGTTTAAAAGCAAGATAGAGATCTGTGGAGTTTGTCATTCTAGTCACTTGCTTGGGAGTAAACATGAGTTAAAAGGAGCTGGAAGTCCATTCAAGAGGGAAAATATTGCACCGTGTATAACTCATGTACCTCTCTCTAGAGGAAAAGCTAAGCTGCTACCTGGAGGTGTGTTTTCCAGTGATAAGCAAATATGCAGTGATAAGCTCTGTGTAGAAATGGGATATTGTATAGAAAGTTGATTGAGTGGAGAGTGTCACTCAGTGTAATCTCTTGAAATGCACTATAATTATTTGGATCTTTCCAGCTTCCCACTTTGGCCACTTAATTCTCTGAACTTCCACTACATGAAGAGACTAGAACTTGATTAGAAATAAATGGAATGACTCTTAATGAGCAAGTGGATGAATAAATTGTGGTAAATCCCTACAAGGGACTATTAGAAAGTGAATGAGTAGAGTTAATTAGTTCCATATTGACATTGTGCACTATTTATGATATACTATGTAAGAAAAAAGCAAGATTCAGGATAATGTGCATTATAATAATATATTTTGACAAAAACGAAGCACAAGGACAAAAATTCCAATACAGATCTAAAAACAGTCCAACAAACAAATGTCATACTAGAAGAACTAATAATGTTGTTTGGATTTAAGAGGAAAAACTTGAAGGATCTGTTCATAATGCACACGGCAACTGCTATAAGGAAATAGCTCAAGAATGCATAGACTATGAAAGAAAAACCAGGAAAGATGAGTTAGCATGGCTAGATGGAGGGAGGGAGGCAGGGAGGGAGGGGGGGAGGGATGGATGGATGGATGGATGGATGGATGGATGGATGGATGGATGCATGGATGGATAGATGGATGGATACATGAATGAAAGGATGGATGGATGGATGGATGGATGGATGGATGGATGGATGGATGCATGGATGGAAATGAGGGGGACAAAATAAAGGGAAGAAGGAAAAGTATTTGTCTTCAACAATCCAAAGACACTGTTCCTTTATATTCCCAGTATCTTATGCTTTTAATAACAATTCTATTGCTGAAATAACTTTTTTCCTCTTCATCCTTAGTATTCTCATATTTCATAATCAGGATCTAGATGTCAGTCTTATCTATTTTTTAAAAAAAACTGTTTTCTTTCAGCTCAGAAAAATATTTTTATATTGCTTCTTAGATAATTTAGAACCCTCAACTCCCCATGTTATTTTTTTCTGGCATTACTACTTGCTGGCTGTTGTACCTCCTTGATATATCCTTTATGTCTCTTATTATTTCTTTACAACTCTCTGTCTTCTTTTTTTGTTGTTCTACGTTTTAAGAATTTCTTCACTTTTGTCTCTTTTAATTAAAATGATTCTTTCATACACTTTGTTCCATTTTATAGCATCCTGTTCTTGCCTTGTGGATACAAGATCTCTGTAAATTAGTATTTCTAAGTTCTCTTCTGTGCCCTGAATTATGTCTCTCTCTCTCTCTCTCTCTCTCTCTCTCTCTCTCACACACACACACACACACACACACAGAGACAGAGAGAGAGAGAGAGAGAGAGAGAGAGAGAGATTATATTATCCTAAAACAAAAGACTAGGAGTTGGAACTGGGAGTTCTAACTAGGAGTTAGAAAAGAGAGATGTCCATAGATTTCTGGAAGATAGGTAACATATTATTAGGTTGGTGCAAAAGTAATTGCAGTTTTTGCATTACTTTATTACAAAAATCATAGTTACTTTTGCACCAACCTAATAAAAAGTGATGATGACCAAGGAATAGGTGAGAAAAAAGGAAGAAAATTTCCATCTTAGAATGGATGCTGAGGAATGTATGTGGCAGAAGAAGCCAACTGATCTGGTGAAAACGGGTTGCAGTTCTATTACCTAGATGACTCCAGGTAATTCAGAACTTTCACTATTATTTATGAGATGAAATATACAAGGGTATTAATACATATAGTTTAAAGAATTGGGCGTGTTTCCATCACCCAGTTTTAAAATTACTCATATTTTAGAACCTTCCCCGTGTGTCTCTTTCACATCACATCCCTCTCTCATTCCTGACATTGATTTGTGTGTGAATCATTTTTGTCTTCCAGTTTTTAAAGGTTTTTCTATGTATCTGTAAATACATGTATCAGATATGATTTTTATATAATTTTATATGATACACGTTATGTACACATATAACTTAGTTTTGTTTGGTTTTGAACTTACATAAATACAATTTTGCTATAAGTATTCTTCTAAGACTTCTGCATTCAACATTGTGTTTTTGAGGTTATCCATGTTGAGGCATTTAACTGTTATGTATTTATTCATTTTTCATGGCTGAATTTTATTTCATTGGGTGACTATATTACTATTTATTGATTCAGTTTACTTTAACCAAAATTAGGTGGTTTTCAACTTGAGGTTAATCTGAATCATGATGTTGTGAACATTCTTATACACATTCTATTACATGAGTACTGTACACAATTGTTTCTTGAAATAGATTATTGTATTACAGAAATGCATAGGTTCTGTACCATACTAGATGCTAAACTGGTTTCCAAAGTTCTTGTACTGTTTATTACACCCCAACCAACAGTGGATGGAAGTCTTAGTTCCCCTACATCTTAATCATTTTCAAACATTTAAAAACTTACCAAAATGGCAGTATACAATGGTGTTCCATTTTGGTTTTAATTTTAACTCTTATTACTACAAATACATTTTAAGATTATTTTATGTATTTTGAGCCATCTGCATTTTTTTTTTGGCTGTGAAAATTTTTGTTTATGCCACCTGACCATTTCTCCCCAAAATTTTGAGTTTTTTGCCTTGTGGATACAAGATCTCTGTAAATTAGTATTTCTAAATTCTCTTCTGTGCCCTGAATTATGTATCTCTCTCTCTCTCTCTCTCTCTCTCACACACACACACACACACACAGACACACACACACACACAGAGACAGAGAGAGAGAGAGAGAGAGATTATATTATCCTAAAACAAAAGACTAGGAGTTGGAACTAGGAGTTGCAAAAGAGGCTATCAGTTTGCTCATGATCTTTGATACCCACGAACAGTCATATTTGTTATTTATGAAATTTCCATATGGTCCTTCACATTTATTGGTTCCCTTCTAGTTATATGGAATCACATGGCTAATTTATGAGGAAAGGCCTATGACGGGTCACTTCTAAGCCAAAGAATTTACAAGCTGGCACATGACCCTCTCATTCTTGCTATCCATGCCACAGTGACAAAACAAGCCACAGGGTTCTCAAAAGTACAACTACAAGGCCAGGAAGGCTCTGTTTGTCTGGATCCCTGAGTGATTCTGAGGAACGGAGCACATACCCACACCCACTCACTCCAGACAACTTACACTGGATTTGTACCCTGAGAAATGTGAGGGGTAATTTGTTACTACTGCATAGTCTAGTCTAACACTGACTATACTTGCTATTTTATGAATCAAATTTCCAGGCAGGCAGAAGTTTGTTTTGAGCTCTATACTATATTTCATAGGACCGTTTGTCTATTCCAGCACGAACTATCTCAAATTAGTATAATAATAATATTTTTCACTTTCAGTAGAAAAAAGTCTCTATAACTTGTAAACAGGAGTGTTTCATTTATTTTTACCTTTCC
Source organism: Macaca nemestrina (assembly GCF_043159975.1). Taxonomy (NCBI): domain Eukaryota; kingdom Metazoa; phylum Chordata; class Mammalia; order Primates; family Cercopithecidae; genus Macaca; species Macaca nemestrina. The sequence goes on from NC_092139.1 coordinate 46,588,922, forward strand.
ATTCTTTTAGATAACTTTAGAATCATCTTTTCAAGCTTCATGCCTAAAAATCCCTACTGAGATTTTGCTTGCAATCGCATTAAATATACAAATCAATTTGGTGAGAATTTACATCTTTTCTCTACTGAATCCTTCATTTAGATATGTTGTATATTCTACACTTTATTTAGATTGTTAAAAAGTGTTTTTAAATATATTTTATTTTTCCATAAAGCATTTACACAACTTTTAGTATATCAATCCCTAAGTAGTTTATATTTTTATGTTTCTTTTTCTAGATGGCATATGTTAAAATTGCTTCATACAATTAATCACTATCTGTTTATGAATATTCAATTAATTTTATATTTAGATTTGTATCCGACTACCTTATTAATTCTCTTATTTTTTCTAATATTTAACTGAACTTTCTTTTCGATGTATAATACAGACAATTGTATCATCTATGAATAATGAAAATTTTATTTTAGCCTTTCAGATATTTATCTTACCTGCTGATCCTCCCTAGATCTCTGGTATAATCATGAAAAGAAATTACTATAGCAGGCATTTTTTCTTGCTCTTAATCTTACAAGAAATGCTTTCAATCTACCACCATTAAGTAGGCTATACATTTTGGTACAGATCCTTTATCAGGTTAAGAATGTTCCCTTCCATTGCTAGTTTGCCAAGAGATTGTTTTCTGTTTTGTTTTCATTAATGAATGGTAATTTTTGTCAGATGATTTTTCTGCATCTATTGAGATGATCAGATATTTTTTCTTCTTTAATTTGCTAATTAAATAAATCACATTGATAAGTTATCTAATGTCAGACTGAGATAAGCAAACCTGGCAATGATAAATATTATAATTTTTATATTTTGCTGGATTTGGTTCATTAATATCTAGTTGAAGGTTTTCATATCTGTGCTAGTAAGTAAAATTACCCTGTAACATTTGTGTTTTTGTCAGAATTTGGTATCAAGGTTACTTTGTTTCATCCATGAGTAGGATAGCATTTCTGCTTTTAATATACTCTGGTATAGATTGTATAATACCCCAACTATTTATCCTAAGAATGTCTATGAGACCGCACAGAAAATTTGGGGCTAGTGCTTTCTGTGTGGGAATATTTTTAGCTTCAAACGAAATAAATCTTTTGAAGTTTCTAGCTATATCCAAGTTTTCCTTTGACAGTTCTTCGAAATTACCAATTTCAGCTAAGTTTTCAAATTAACTGCATATATTATTTTATATTCTATAACAGGCCATTTTTCTTCTATCTGCTGATTTTCATCAGTGGTATCACCTTTCCTTGTGCATTGTGAATTTTTGAACTGTGAGCTACTAATTTTTATTTGAAATTTAATCTCTGTGAATTTTTTAATGTGAGTTTGAATTCAAGGTTTTAAAAAAGGATATGCATTTTCATCTTCCAGGTGCCAAAGGTATTACCAAATTGCTACCACTTACATTAGAAGATCTGAGTGACATTTTCTAGACTGCACAGGCAGTGTAAAAATGAACTAAAACCCACTTCAGAGCTGGCTTATGATTACATATATTTAGAAGAGACTTTTTCCCTCCATTCAGCACTAAGGTTAAAAACCACAAGCTTTACTGATGTTTCTTTCTGCACAGAGAGATTTTCTTTCCTAGTTCACCTTATCTCCAGGGGCATAGCCCTTAAGGATCCAAGCATTGTGCAGTCCTACGAGACTTTCACTTTGGGTGGGCCCTAAAATTTACCTCCCATACTCTGTATCCAAAGAGCTAATCAAAAGCTCAAGTTCCCCCACGCTTCTTAGAATCCTTAAGGAAGTTCCAGCTGCAGTGTTTACCTGAGTTATAGGATTCTGCTTTCACTTCTATGTGGAGACTGCAGATTGCAGATTCTTTTTTGCCTAATGCTGGCTCAATGAAGCACTTACATAATTTTTTTAAAAAAATATTCCATCCAACATTTTCATTGCTTCAGTTAGAAGAGTTATTTAGTGTATCTAATCTAATCTGGTAAACTGCCCAACCCACTTCTTTAATCCTTATTGAATAAATCAGTGCTGCCAAAGAACTTTCTGTGATTATAACTGACCAGTTTGGAAGTCACCAGCCACAGGTGGCAATTGAGCAATTGAAATGTGACTCGTGATTTTAGAAGTGTACTTTTATTTTCACTTAATTTTAATTTATTTAAATAGCCACTTGTGGCTAATGGTTACCTTCTAGAACCATGCAGAAATAGACCTTCATTCACCCATTGATGGTGCTGACACATAATGTTCCTGTGAGGTAAAACTTATAATTCCATATAAAAGAGGAGAGGAGATGCTTGGCTACACAATTCAGAATGGCATAGCCAAGGAAAGTCATATAAAAGAACGTTTAAGGGAGAGCCAGTCTTCATCGAGCCTCATTTTCTTTTTTGTAAGAGAAGAATTTCTGGATGTGTGGCATCTACCTGGACACATCACAACAAAGGATTTAGCATAGGTTGTGGGATTGCATAAGCCAAAAACAGAAACAGAGCATAGGAAATGGCAGGAGGCACTCCCCAAATGGCTTCATTAGAATAAATCTTATCTCCGCGGCCCTGGCCTTACCTACTAGCCCTAATGAGCCTGCTCTGACTCATACTGGCTTCCTTTCATGCCCAGACCCATAAATACTTACACCTGAGCTCTCATCATGGAGTCTCTTCCTTGTTATCTGTGGCATCTAATCTTTCCTTGGAACCTCTGGGAATCAGCCATTCAGCAGTAGGCCCATTCACAGAGGGTCTCCTCCCAAAGCTGCTGCAACCAAACACACAAAATGTCTATTTCCTTAAGGAATAAGGATGAGTGTTTACACTGTATCTCCTTGTAGAGTTATGTTCTGCATAGGATAGGCACGGTTGTATGAAAAGAGCCCTGGGCTTAGGGTCAGGAGAAACCAGTTCTAACCCCATCTCTGCCATTAGCCAGTTGCTGGTGCAAGTCACATGGCTGTCCTGGGTACAGTTTCTGCCACTGCAAAAGAAGAGTGTTCAGCTCCATCAAAATAGAAATCCCTCTCCTGGAGTCTA